>NW_012152419.1:308117-309760 GCF_000956105.1 Propithecus coquereli
GCAGGTGTCTTTTTTATAGAGTGTCTTTTGTTCTTTTGGGTAGATGCCCAGTAATGGGATTGCTGGATCAAATGGTAATTCTACTTGTATCTCTTTAAGGTATCTCCATATTGCTTTCCACAGAGGTTGCACTAGTTTGCGGTCCCACCAGAGTGTATGAGTGTTCCTATCTCTCCGCATCCACACCAACGTTTATTATTTTGGGAATTTTTGATAGAGGCCAGTGTCACTGGAAATAAGTGATATCTCATTGTAGTTTTGATTTGCATTTCCCTGATGATTAGAGATGTTGATCATTTTTTTCTTATGTTTTTTGGCCATTATTCTGTCTGTCACAAGAGCAAACAGACAGCCTACAGAATGGGAGAAAATTTTTGCATGCTACAAATCCGATAAAGGGCTAATAACTAGAATTTACTTAGAATTCAGGAAAATCAACAAGAAAAAATCAAACAACCCTATCAAAAAGTGGGCAAAGGACATGAACAGAGCAATTTTTTTAACATGGATAAGTCAAAAATTAGTGTTATTTCTGAATATGAATTCTGTCATGGAACCAATGCAGCACAGACAGCTCAAAATATCAATGAAGTGTTTGGGAAGGATATGGCTAATAAATGCACAGTACATTGATCATTTGAAAAGTTATATTCTGGTGATTTTAATCTTGAAAATGAGCCCCGTGGGTGACCTGAGACCAAGGTGGGTAATAATGAGCTGAAACCTGTAGTGGAAGTGAATCCATCTCAACCTACATGTCAATTAGCAGCAAGGTTTGACGTTACTATTCCAACAATATTGGACCATTTGAAACAAATGGACAAAGTAAAGAAGCTGGAAGGATGGATTCCACAAGAATTAAACAAGCATCAGAAGAGAAACCATCTCAAAGCTTGCCTTTGTTTGCTGTCATGACATAAAGGTGAACCATTTTTATAACATATTTTTACGTGTGATGAGAAATGGATTCTTTTTGACAATTGCAAGTGCCTGGCACAATGGTTGGATAAAGATGAAGTGCCAAAATACAGACCAAAACCAAATACTCATCCAAAAAAGCTAATGGTATCAGTAGTCCAGTGCTGGTATTATTCACAACAGTTCCATGAAGCCTGGTCAATATATTATAGAGGATGTCTACTGCAACCAGTTGGATGAAATGATGAGGATGCTTGTGATTAAGCAGCTGAGATTGGCCAATAGAGACAGGCCAATCCTCTTGCAAGACAATGCTTAACCACATGTCACACAAACAACCTGCTAAAATTATAGAAGCTAGACTTGGAAACTCTCTGTCATCCACTGTATTCACCAGACTTTGCACCAACTGACTACCACTTCTTCCAGGCATTGGACCACATCTTACAAAGAAACATATTCGATTCTCACCAAGCTATGGAAAACACCTTTTGGGATTTGATTCTCACTCACTCTCCAGGCTTCTTTGCTGCTGGCATAAACAAGCTATTATTAAGATGGCTAAATTGTGTCAATGATTTGATTAATTGTACTGCTTCTTGTTTGAGATATAATAAGCTACACTTTTTTTTTCCTTTTAAGAAAAACGTTTTTATTTTTAATCTTTTTTGAGATTCCAGCTTTTCAATTTTCCCCCTTTTATACAAGGTTGAAGAATAATACAG
>NW_012152419.1:310893-316561 GCF_000956105.1 Propithecus coquereli
CCTTTTTCTCATTCTTTCTTAAAAATCCTGTGATCTGCTCTTTAAATATAGATAAGGAAACAGGCTTAGTTTAATTGAAAGCGCTTTATAAACTGACATTTGAATGAATACCCTAAAAGTAATACAAGATATATTGTTTTTCAGAAAAATAGGCAAAGTACCTAAGCAATTTTGATTTGAAATGGGACATTTCATATTTAATGACCTAAGACAAAGGATTAACTAAACAAAAAGTGCTTCTTTGAAAAGATAAACAAAATTGAAAGACTTATTGCTAGGTTGACCAAGAACAGAAGAGAAAGGACTCAAATAAGCTCAATCAGATATGAAAAAGGTGACAAGAGAATTGATACCACAGAAATACAAAACATTATCCATGAATACTTATAAATATCTGTGCCCATAAACTAGAGAATGTGGAGAAAATGGTCAAGTTCTTGAAAACACACAACCTCCCAAGAGTCAACCATGAAGAAATAGAACTCCTGAACCCATCAATAATGAATAGCAAGATCAAAACAGTAATAAAACTCTCCCAAAAACAAGAATAACAAAAAACCCTAGACCAGATGGATTCACAGCCATATTCTATCAGACCTACAGATAAGACCCGGTAGTCATAATACAAAAATTATTCCATAATATTGAGAAGGAGGGAATCCTGCCCAACTCATTCTACAAAGCCAGTATCACCTTGATACCAAAGTCAGCAAAGGACAAAACAAAGCAAAACAAAAACCACATACCAGTATCCCTTTTAAATATAGATGCAAAATCCTCAATAAAATACTAGCAAACTGAAATCAACAGCACATTGAAAAAAAAAAATTCTACTAGGACCTAGTGTGCTTAATCCTAGGGATGCAAGGATGATTCAATATACATAAATAAATAAATGTGAATCACCACATTAAAAAACAAGCACAAACAAAGACCATATGATCATTTCAATAGATGCAGAAAGAGTATTTCACAAAATCCAGCACCTTATCATGATAAAAACCCTCAACAAACTAGCATAGGAGAAACACTTCCCAGAATAATAAGAGGCTTTTATTACAAACCCACAGCCAACATCATACTGAATGTGGAAAAGTTGAAAGTATTTCTCCTAAGAACTGGAATAAGACAAGGATGCCCACTGTCACCACTTCTATTCCACATAGTGCTGGAAGTCTTAACCAGAGCAATCAGGCAAGAGAAAGAAAAAAGTGTATCCAAATCAGGAAAGAGGAGGTCAAATTATCACTTTTCACTGATGATATGATCTTATATCTAGAAAACCCCAAATATTCCATCAGGAGTCTTCTGGAATTGATAAATAAATTCAGCAAATTCTCAGGATACAAAATCAATGTACATAAATCACTAACATTTCTGTATACCAGTGACTGTCAAGCCGAGAGTCAAATCAAAGACTCAATAGCATTCATAATAGCTACAAGAAAATAAAATACCTAGCAATATACTTAACCAAGGAGGTGAAAGATCTCTAGAAGGAGAACTACAAAACTCTGAGGAAAGAAATCACAGAAAATACAAAAAAATAGAAAAACACATAGTGGTCATGGATAGGTAGAATCAACATTGTGAAAATGTCCTTACTACCCAAGGTGATTTACATATTCAATGCAATCCCCATCACATTACCAATGCCATATTTCACAGATATAGAAAAAAAAATAATGTTTTAAACCAGAAAAGAGCCTGCAAAGCAAAATAAATCTTAAGCAAAAAGAACAAATCTGGAGGCATTACATTATCAGACTTCAAACTATACTACAAGGCTATAATAACTAAAACAGTATGGCATTGGTATAAAATAGAGATAGAGACCAATGGAACAGAATAGAGAACCCAAATATGAGAACATCTATGTACAACCAACTGATCTTCGACGAAGCAGATAGCAATGTATGGGGAATAGAAACCCTATTCAATAAATGGTGCTGGGAAAATTGGATAGCCATATGCAGAAAAATGACACCGGTCCACTACTCACCACTCACAAAAATTAATTCAATATGGATAAAAAACTTAAATCTAAGACAGACATAAAACTCTAAGAATTCCACAGGAAAATGTAGAAAAACCTCTTCTAGGCATCGGCCTGGGCAAAGAATTATGACTAAGACCACAATGGCAATCATTGCAACAACTAAAATTTATAAATGGGGTTTGATTAAACCAAATTGCTTCTGCACAGCGAAGGAAACAATCAACAGAGCAAATAGAAAACCTACAGAATAAGAGAAAATATTCCCATGTACAAAAACAATTCATGTAACCAAAATGTTTGTGCCCCCATAATATTCTAAAAAAATAAAGTAAGCGTTCAGTCCCTGTCATCAATTCATCCTAGACAGCATACGTTTTCATCTGGATTTAGTCTGTAAATATTCTGATATTCAGTTGCCATGGAGTGGGCATGGCAATAATAGCTCAGGGCATAAAGAAGAATTTAGCAGGCTGAGTGAAATGATATTTCAGTAGTCATGACCATCTTAGATCTATAAACATGGAGTTGGCAGGCATGCTTTAACTTAGAATGTGTTTAAGTTCAAATTATCTTCAGGATTGTTGCTATTTTGAGTCTTTTAAAAATCCAAAAATTAAAGAAACACTTGGAAATTGCCAAAAAAAAAATCTAAAATATAGAAGGAACTCCTACCACTAAATAGCAGAAAAGCCAAAAAAACCCCAATTAAAAATAGGCAGAGGACTGGAATAGACATTTTTCCAAAAAAGACATGAAAATGGCCAATAAGTATTTGAAAAAATGTTAAAAAAATCACTAATCATCAGAGAAATGCAAATCAAAACCACTGTGAGATATATCACACCTGTTTTGATGGCCATTCTACAAAAAAAAAAAAATAAAAGTGTTCGTGAGGATGTAAAGAATTTGCAATTCTTATATACTGTTGATGGGACTGTAAAATGGTTCAACCCCTATGGAAAATAGTGTGGAGGTTACTCAAAAATTAACAACAGAATTACCATAAGCATTCTTACCTCTGAGTATTTATACCAAATAATTAAAATTAGTATGTCATAAAGATTTATGAACCTCCATTTTTTTTTTTTTTTTTGATACAAAGTCTCACTCTGTTACCTAGGCTGGATTGCAGTGGCACATCACAGTTCACTGCAACCTCAAACTCCTGGGCTCAAGCAATCCTCCTGGCTCAACCTCCCAAGTAGCTAGTACTACAGATGTGCACTACCATTTCCAGCTATTTAAATTTTTTGTTGAGATTGGGTCTGGCTATGTTACTCAGGCTGGTCTGAAACTCTGATTCTCAAGTAATGCTCCTACCTCAGCCTCCCAAAGTGCCAGGATGGCAGGCATGTGCCACTGTCCCTGGTCCACACCTCCATATTTATTGCAGCATTATTCATAATAGCCAAGATGTAGAAACAACCTAAACGTCCACTGACAGGTGAATGGATACAGAAAATGTGGTATATTCATACAATGGAATATTTCAGCTATTAGAACAAGGAAATCCTGCCATATACAGCACGTGTCATAGTGTGGTAAACCAATCACGGAAGGAAAAATATTGCATGATTCCACTCACAGGAGGTGTGTAAAATATTCAAATTCATAGAAGTAGAAAGCAGAAAGGCAGTTGCCAGGTACTGGGCATCGAGGGAAATGGAGAGTTTCTGTTCAATCAGTATAAAGTTTTAGTTATAAAATGAGCAAGTGCTAGAGGTCTGCTGTACAACATTATGTGCTTACAGTGAACAATACGGTACTGTACACTTAAATTTTTTTAAGAAGGTAGATTTTATATAATCTATTCTTCCCACAATAAGGAAACAAAACAAAACAAAAAAGTATGGGCCAAATGTCCCTCTTTGGCCTTAGGTGGCTCTTAGCTTGTTTTGTTTTTTCTTTCTAGCTTTTCATTCAGCTTCTTGAGCTCCGATATCACTTAAATATTTCTGTGTCTAACAAAGGAACAGCACACACGATGAGTGTGTGTATAATTTGACAGGGGCCATGTGCACTGAACGGGTCACTACGTCTGACTTTCCCGATGCTACTGTTGAGAAAAGTGTTCCTTTCTGTAGCTATTTATGGACATTGGGTCTTGGAAAAAATTATACCATGTGGGTTATTTTGGTGCTTTAGTTAAAACAGGTTTTTCCCTCCAAATTTGAGAGATAATCTCAAGTTCTTTTCAAAGAAAAGAGATGCTTTCTTTTCAAAAACCCTATCTTATGTCTAAAACTGTAATTTATAATCAGCTGATGAACATAATTATGTTTTACAACCTAAAAACATAGCAAATATGACAAACTAACAAACTCATTTATTATTTAAACTATATTCTGAATGACATGTATAACAAAAATTATACTTTGAAAGAGATGGATCTAATACTCTATACACTTAAGGAAAAATGTAAGTTTTTATAAAATTTGCTCTTTAGTTTGGGTATAGTCTTTTTGGAGACAGCTGCATAGATCTTCAATTTGATTCAATTGAACATAATAGTAAATTATTGACTGTTACGTATTTCTCTAGTCTTGTATTAAATATTGTGACATGTTCACAGATGAATAAGATGTTATCTTTGCTCTCAGAGACCTACATTATCTTTGCCTCCAACATTTTACTAACCACTTCAGTATGTATATGAAAATATCATGTTGTACACCTTAAATATATACAATATAAAAAGAACCTTTGCTCCATTCTTCTAGCCTAAACATGCAGCTACAGTTAAAGTCAGAAACTAACAGAATAAGGAGGATAGATTGTTTAGATATTTTCCAAGTGCCTACTTACTTTATGTTCTTGCTTTGATTTGGCCATTTATAGCTCATCAATAGAGTGAATGAAAGCAAGGCTATAAATCCCTTTTTCTATAAATCAGGGGTTGCAAGCTTTTTCTTTAAAGTACCAAACAGTAAAAACAGTAAATATTTTTGACTCTGGGTCCTGTGGTGTCTGTTGCAACTACTCAATGTTGACATTGTGCCATAATAGCAGCATAGGTGATATGTAAACAAATAACTTTGGCTGTAAATAAAATAAAATAATATTTTATTTACAAAAATAGATGGTGGGCCAGATTTGGTCCATGGGTGGTAGTTTGCCAACCCCTGCCCTAGACCTGTGGTATTCAGTAAGTTAGCCTTCAGATACATGTCTGTTTATATCTAAATTAAATATAACTAAATTACATTAAACATTCTGCTTCTCAGTCATCCTAGCCATATTTCAAGTGCTTAATAGTCACATGTGGCTAGTGACTCCTATATAGGCAGTGCATTTGAACATTTCCATCATGACAGAACTTTCTGTTGGGTAGCTCTGTGGTCTAGACCAACTTAGTTGCTATCACTGGGCAGGCTCTGTGCTATACACTAAATTCCTAAACTAAACTTGACTTTAGCGGAAAATATTTTACCTATAGCCTTGGTTGACTGTATTATTTGGCCTTGGATTAAACTTGCTGCCATAGACTCAGTATTTAAGGACCCAAGAATGAGTTGTAAATAAATCACTTGCTTTGGAATAATCATCTTTTTACATTCCACACCATGTGCCTGAGTGTTTGCCTTAGTTTTTTAGAAAAGAAAGTCCTAAGTTCTTATGAAAGAAATATGGAGGTCTTAATGGCAATAAATTCTTCCTAGTGTGCTTGGT
>NW_012152419.1:316976-322008 GCF_000956105.1 Propithecus coquereli
TTTTTTTTTTTTTTTTAAGAGACTAGACTAGGCCATATTCTTTGATATTGTCAAAGATCCTAATTTACAATATTTGCTTGAATAGAAATACAGTTGCATCCCTGCCTTTCCTTGCCATGGCTCATCCTCGGGAGTGAATCCTTTGCATTGATTTTTGCCAAAACTCTGTCAGGGTAATGAAACTTCATTCTGGTTTAGGCATACATGCCAGAATTTAGACATCCAAATGAATGCTATCCATGCCAAAACAGCTCGGAAGTTATCCATTTATTCCAATGATGCTACCATTACTTTAAACATTTTAGAGTTAGTCTGTGAGAATTGCCTTCACAGCCTCAGCACTTAAAATTTAGAAAGTAAACCATGCTCTTAAGCTTACAATGGAGTTACATCCTGATAAACCCATAGTAACTTGAAAATATCATAAATCAAAAATGCATTTAATATACCTAAGTTACCAAACATCGTAGCTTAGTCTAGCCTACCTTAAACATGCACAGAAACATAAAGTAGAAAATTCTTATGTCAACCATTTTAAATCAGGGACTGTTTATATTTGTTCAGCATTTGCTGAATAGTATATTACACTGAGATAGTGTATAGGACATTCAAACATGAGAAAGAAATAGTTTTTAATCCTTAATTAGTTTGCAGAATAGGGCTAATGGACACATACTACCAAAGCTGTCTGCAATGGAGGCAATAAATTTAGATAACAGTAAAAAAAAGTAGCTCAAAGTTATCCATTGAATAGGAAGATGACAAGCTCTAACATATATTTTGCTGTTAAAATATGAGGTATGACTATAATATCGATGCTTTTGTATCTCTGAAAATAATTCCTAAAATGTTTACTGGTATGATAGATACACCAGTGACATAAAGTCATTTCAAGTAACAAAAAAAGTCTAAATTACATAGATAGACTTTGCATATTTGTATTAAGATGTCTCACATTATAATTTTTTTATGTCTCATATTATAATTTTGAATATGTGAATACTGGCTCTAATATATATTAAATAAAACAAAAAAAGTCAACACCTTGTTACTCCTTGAAGATATTCTGTACAGGCAACTGGCACTATTGCTTTTAAAATTATCTTCAATAAATCACAAGCTAGAAGGTTTTTATGAGTTAAATTATTAGTAGAATGATTGAACAGTACAAGGAAAGATAGTATACACACACACACACACACACACACATACGTACATTGAAAGAGACAGGCATACAGAGAGATACCAAGGAAATGAATAACATCAAGGACTTCCCAAAGTACTCATTTATATGCTGCATTCCAGATGGATTAAAATTAATCACTTTAAAAATAACTGTTTCTGGCCTGTATGCATAGGGTTAAGCAGAATTTGTGTATGTTGTCTGTTCCAAAGAGCCTATTTTATACAATGGTATTTCCAAAAAAATAATTTAAACTTCGTTCCAAAATAAAAGTGTATGAGAAATGAGAAAGGCATATGCTGAGGTATGAAAAACAATGTCACGATTCAGAAAGAAAAAAAGGCTATAATGAGATATCATGCCCTACTTGGACATCCATATTTCATATATTTAAGTTTTGTGTTTGTCCTTGACTATATAAATAAAGTATATCCTTTAAAAAGACAACATAGGAAGAAAAATTGCTGATAAAGGCCTAATACTCCTTACAGATATTTACAAGAAAAAGGCAAACATTCCAGTAAAAATTGGCAAAGGGTATGGATTTCATAAAGAGAATCTTCAAATGGTTAATACAAAAGTAAAATATAGAGGCTTACATCTTCCTAATCATCGTGGAAGTGAAGATGAAAACATGAGGCCACCAGTTTTATTGTCATTGTTTATTATATGTCTGATAATATCCAATATTGGCAGTGTGTGGTAAAATCATCATTCCTACATTCCAATGGCAGGAGGGTGAATTCTCAGACAGATATTGCCCAACTAAACTTGCACTTGCTTCAACATACGAAGGGAGTATATAAATAATCATGTTTACCTTTAAAATTCTCATCTGCTTCCCTCTCCTTTCACAGAGAGGAAAGTACCAGTTGCATGTACAGAAAATTTTCAAGGCATAACAAGGCGATGACTTTTTTGATTTTATTTAATATATATTAGAGCATGTATTCATGGCTCTAATGGTCCCCAATCAACTTTTTAGTTACCTGATACTTTTCAGGGAACTTTGTGCTTGTCTTTCGGAGTCTACAGAAGTTCCATTTACTTTATTATTTAAATTTCAATGATTTTAGTACTTTATGCAGAATCTCAGATCCTAGGTAATTACCCCTACTTTCAAAAGAAAATAATCTTATAATATTTATTGGAATAAAAATGTGTATGTTTGGACCCACCTAATAGAAGTGGAAGGATGTAGTGATTATTTGCTTTTCCTTCATTCACATCTTTACTATTCTAATTATTACAATGAAATAACAAGCTGTTATTAAAATAACACTGAATAAACTATGATTAATAAAAAGTGATTAGTGTAAATTCCACTAACCATAATTTAAATTAGGCACCTCCTAAACCTCCTAAACCTTATTGAATGAGTTTAACTCAGAGTGATCCAGGAAGAACACTATTTAGTTAAAATATATATTTCAATTTTTATGATATTTGATCTCCCTCTTTGTCAAACATGGGCACAAGGTGTTTAAAGATGCCTACCAAGTCTAGAACAGTATTTAATGCATTTACTGGGAAACTTATAGAGAAAGAAGCAGTAGCTGTTGTACGGTTACCGCATTATTCATCACATCTTGGCACAGAACACAGGCATCTAAAAGGTCCATACATAAGATTTCAAGAGAGAAACCCAAGTCTTTTTACTAAGGGCCTGTATGTTGCATGGCAGGAGAAGACCTTACCTTACCACAGTCAGGGACTGAGGTCAAAACTTGGTGATCGCTGGATGAGCCACAGGCTTCCAGGGCTGATCCTCCACCTCAGCATCCTACCAAAATCGATTGTTCCAACACTTAGCTGCAGCTGGTTTCCACAGAGTTTTGCAACAGGACACACTTCCCTCTACACAGTCACCTTGCTGGAAATCATTCTTAAAAGAAGTTAACACTTCCCTCAGTTGCAAATAAGAACTAAGTAGGTATTAGCAATACTTAGAAATGGTAAAAAACAAACAAACAAAAATCCCAAACTGATTTTAACAGTGTAGAGAGGCTTCCACTATCAGGGATCTCAGAAAAATTACCAATGAATAAAATGTATCCTTGATTCTTTGCTCTCCCTCTTGCCACATTTTATATCCAGGTCTCTTTTCCCAGGTTTGATAGTCATCCAATGCCTCACACAGATATTCCTGTGTCCAAATTGTCCCATAGTGCAGAATGACATCCACTGAAAACTCATTTTCATCTTCCAAAACAAGGTATCCATTACTTCTGTATAATTCTTCAAGACATAGTTATGTGCCAGGCACTCTACTAGGCACCAGGGAGAAAAAAATAAGTAAGACACAAACTCCTCCTTAAAAGACCTTAAGGTTTTTTTTTTGTTTTCTTTTGTTTTGTTTTGACAAACTTATGTGCTTACAGAATACCAGGAGATTGGAATAACTCACATTAAGATATAAAAAAGTCTGGTATACTATGCTTCAGTTATCTGGGTTATTTATAGGTTGAGAAAGTCTGTTAATTCAAATTTACCCAACTTTTGTTGGATAAAAAATATGACAAAATTTTGGGATTTTTTTTTAAAATAGTGCAATGTATAGTTCAATTACTTTTTCAAAAAACCATTTACTAACCTTGCTAATTATAAGACTCGAAGACCAATTTATCTCATACACATATATATAAAAAAAAATGCACACGAAGCAAGGTATGTCTTGATGGTGTCTTGATTTAAAGGCCAGGAATTCATACATATTAAGATATCCAGGCCATGGGCAGCCTTGTTGCAATGATTACTGATGACATAATTTACAGTGTAAAATAATGTCGTTTTCAATGGAGATTCTCAGGTTAATTATCACACAGATGTTACTCAAATAACCTTCCCTTGATTCAAACCAGAAAAGGGTCATATGAATAATCACATTTATTTTTGGAATTCCCATTCTACATTCTTCTGTCCATTCAAGCATCCAAGCTGGTAACATGAGCTGTATCAGTAGAAAAAGATCCCCACTCAACTTTCTAGTTACATGATTCTTTTAAGGAAATTTTATGCTTATTTTAGGGGGTCTACACAGTTCCATTTACTTCACTGTTTATTGTAATAATAAATTCCAGTGACTTTTACTTCTACAAGCTTATGCAGGATCTGAGACCTCCAGAAAGCCCTATCTACTTCTTCACAATGTTTCTGAGAGTCTCTGGGGCCTGCCAGCTTCCTGCAGAACGTTGTTTAGTCTTCTAGGATTGCCATCTCTTCCACAAAGCCAATCAGCCTGCATTGGGTTTTTCAGGCATATCTTTGGACGTTGCCAACGACACACTAGAGGAGCTCTCATGATGTCAGCATAGTGCTGTTTTCCACACTGAAATGGGGAAAATGCTCAGTAACCTCCAGCCTGGGCACAGTGTTTCACATAGAGACCAGCGATGATCTTCTGGGCCCCTAGTCTCTCAAGATCCCAGTGACAGTGCTGGGAATCAAATGTCATGTTGACTACTATATATTTTTTAACCTCTTTTCCCTCCATTTCCAGTCTTCATCTTAAAAACTTTCCTCTTGCAGGACTCTTGTTCCCCTAAGTTAATCAATTCTTATATGTAGAACCCTGAAGGCATCAGAGATCCTCACATTTAGATTCAGTGCGTCTCCAACAGAATGATTTCATGGCAGGCATGTATCAGATCTCCTGCTGAGTGAATATGGTAATGTTTTCTTCAAGATAATAACATTAGAAAACTTTGTGAGAGAACCTATGCGGAAGGCAAGCATCAGCTCCATAAAAAGGTACTTTTTCTAGCTCTGTTCCCAGACAGCAAGATGTTCTGCAACTATTTGTTACATTAATTGGTGCCGGTCTTTTCTACTTTCAAACAAAAACCAAAA
>NW_012152419.1:323118-324218 GCF_000956105.1 Propithecus coquereli
CATGTTGCATTTTCAAGGTGTAAATTTTAAAAAAATGATAAAAATTTTATAAAATCTCGTGGGTTTAAATGGTTTTCCCCCAAATACAGTCATTGTGTGCTAACACTGTCTTAAGTCCAAGCCTTTTCACATGGAGTTCTGTGTTCATTCCAGATAGTGTAGCTGAAACATCTATTATTGCTTGTGAACTGAGAGTTCATTATGGTAATCACAGTTATTATTGAATTCTAATTAGTATAATTTGTCTCTGGTTCCAAAAATCCGTGATTCAGAAGTCTTTACTCTTAGATTGTTCCTATTTTTATTTAAAATTATTACCAGAAAATATTTCATATCTATACTTTTTACTAATTTGACACAAAAGCGTGTTTTACAACTAGTATGTCTCCCTTGAAATGGGGTTTATATTGGAAAATTAACACATTTTCTATCCCACTGAATACAGTTTTAATAAATGATTGCTTAATATGCTTAATAATGACTTGCACAATTTCTTTTTTGTAGAGCAGAAGTGGTGACTAATTTATTTAGCTTCTGTTACTATAGATTAGCCTATTCATTTATTCAGTTGTTAAAACACAGTTTTGTTTCAGTTTCCTGAAACAATGACAATGACAACAAATATGCTGTAGATGAAGGTTGTAATGGACTTAATAATGGGATATTGACTACTATTTTTTTATCCATCTTCTGATGGCAAAGGTATTGATTATTGTTCTTTGAAAAATTCTCAAATTGCTCTACATCTACCTAAAATTGCTTTTATGATGATTTCATACTACTTTCATTTTCAATTATCTGTAACAGCACTCAATAGAAAATAAAGAATGGTTCTATCTTTTTTAAAAATAGAAAATGGCAATATACAAAGATATTTAACATCTGTAAGAGATGCTATTAATTTCAGGATTGTTCAATAATTTCCATCACTACAATATGTTCCTTGAAAATCCTACAGAATGAAGAGTCTGATGAATAGGAAATGTTAATCACATCAAGTAGAAAAAATTATCTCCTATGTTATAATGATCTGATCTAAATAATAACCTAAAAAGATAAGTTTATTCTAAAATTGAGGCATTTGACTTTTTCAGGCCATA
>NW_012152419.1:345063-347219 GCF_000956105.1 Propithecus coquereli
CTCTCTCTTGAAGAGAAAGTTGAAAGCTAACACATCTTATTTGCCATCCATGTTCTAAATTCCATTTCTGACATTTCAACAAGTTCCTTTTGGTTGGGGTCTGTTGCTGTAGGTCTATTGTGATCCTTTGGGGTTTTGAACTAGCTTGTTTTTCATGTTGTCACAGGTTTTTTTGGTTTGTTTGTTTTTGCTGATTTCTTCTCATCTGAAACCTCTTTTCTCAGTTCAGTTCAGGGCAGATAGGTTTGCAGTGTTCCTGTTCTCCTTTACTGCAAACTCTCCTACTTAGTGTGAAGGAGAGGTCCCTAGGTTGTAGTTTTGTGTCCTATTCCAGAAGATTGATCTGGTAAGAGAGAGGTCGATGCACTGTGATCTTTTAATGTAGCTCTTCTATGTTGTCCCATTCACCTGTGGTTGTCACAGTCTAAGCTTGTGTTGGGGAATCTTCATGTGAAGTGGTTGGTCACTAGGCCACTGTTGGAAGGTCAGGCAGGGGACTGGGTGAATCCTTGTTCATGGAGGCAAGTGTTGCAGGAGATTGCTGTGTCTGGGTTTTCCTGTAGTGGTGGCAGTGGCTGCCTGGTAAGCCTATCTAGGCAGGTGTCAGCCTATGGACATTCATTCCACCCAGGCCTAGATGTAATGGCAGTATGCAGTGGGGCAGCTTGTGGCTACCATGTCCCTGGTGAAGAGATGGACTGCAAGCATGGAGTAATGCTGCGCTTCAAGGGCATGGACCACTGGCTGGGTGTGGACCTCCTCATGGTAGACAGAGCTGGGAGGCAGTGGTGGTGTGGCCTGCTGGCTGGCATACAGGACCAGGAGGCATGGCCTGCTGCATGGAGTGTGGATCTGTGGAGGCCTGATGCATAGATGCAAGGGGCATGACCTACTAGACAGTGTCAGGGTCTGCTGGGTTATGGCCTGCTGGTGGGCACCTAGGATAGGGGAGCATGGCCTGCTGCATAGTGCATGGTTTTTTGGGGTTGTAGATCTCTTTATGGCATGTGGGGCTAGGGGGCTTGATCCTCTGGTTGGCATGTGGGTCCATGAGGACATGGCTAAATGACTGGCATACAGATCTGCAAAGACATGGACCTGGAAGCAGCAGTGCACAAGGTCAGGGGGCTTGTTCCTTGGTTGATGCGGGGGACCACACAGGCTAGGCTGCTGGATGGCTGGGGATCTCTCCTCACACAGGTGCCACTGGGGCTGCTACTGCAAGACCTCTTGAATGGTGTATGTGCCTGCTCTGTTTGAATTCCCTGGTGGCAGGGGCGTGCTTGGCTCCCAGTCATGGACGTCTGCTCTCCCTGCTTCCTCCCGGTCCTGGCAAGGGGCAATGTTGGGGCAGTTGCAGGGCAGCTGATCCCTGTGTAGACCAGGTGCTCTGGGCCCCAGACCTCAGAGTGGCATCGGCTGTAGCAATTTGAGAACAGAGGCCAGTGGGTCCCTGCTGAGCCCACTCGCCACTGCAACTTCACCATACAGTCTCCAAGTAGTCCCCTGATCAGAATAGAGGCCCTAATGGTGGAGGGGGGGGCCACAGCTCGTGTTGCAGTGTCCGCACTGGAAGCCTGGGGCTCTGGGGCTCTCTCCTTTATTGCTTCCCCATATGTAGTCATCTCCTCTGGGTACCTTCTGATCTTGACCAGTGGATCTCTCCATCCCTGTCTAATGATTCTCAATGCTTTCTCTAAGAGGGTCCATCAGTGGGAGGGCATCTACTTGCAACTTTCAATCCTCTTCTTGAGAGTGGCATGTGAGGGCTATTTCTACTCCTCTATCCTAGCCTCTCACCCTAAAACTTTAATATTGTTATGTTTTCCTGGAGAGTTGACTACTTTTACATTATGCAATGCCCCTCTTTTTTCTTAAAAAATTTCCTTGCTCTGATGTTATCTTTGCCTTATATTAATATAATTACTCCAACTTTCTTTTAATTAGTGTAGCATGGTATATCTTTCTCTAACCTATGAAAGTCTTTGTATTTAAAGTAAGTCTCTTATAGAAAATATACACTTGGATTTTTTAAATCCATTCTTAAAGCCTGTACCTTTGAATTGAAATTTAAAGTGATTATTAATATAGTACAATTAATATTTATAACTGTTATCTGTTTATTTCATTGTTCTTTGTTTTCCCTCTCATCTTCT
>NW_012152419.1:347269-348703 GCF_000956105.1 Propithecus coquereli
TGTGTGCAAAGAAATTTTTGTCACGCTCATGGATAATATTTTGTATTTCTATGGTATCAGTTGTAATGTCTCCTTTCTCATTTCTGATTGAAGTTATTTGCGTAACTGATTCCATTGTGGTCTGAGAAGATATATGGTATGATTTCTGTTTTTGTGAATTTGCAGAGATTTGCTTTCTGGCCTATCATATGACCAATCTTGGAAAATGCCCCATGTGCTCATAAGAAGAATGTATATTCTGTATTTTTTTGAGTAGAGTGCTCTGTAAATGTCTGTTAGGTCTATTTGTTCTAGAATTCCATTTAAGTCCAGTGTTTCTTTGTTGATTATTGCTTTGATGATCTGTCCAGTTTTGTCAGTGGGGTTTTGAAGCCCCTGACAATTATAATGCTACTATTTATTTCTTTGCTTAGCTCTAGGAAAATTTGCTTTATCAATCCACCAGCTCCTGTGTTAGGTGCATATATATTTAGGATTGTTATGTATTCTTGCTGAATTGCTCCTTTTATCATTATATGATGACCATCTTTGTCTTTTTTATCATTGTTAATTTAAAGTCAATTTTGTCTGATATTAGAATGGCTACACCAGCTCACTTTGGTTTCCACTTGCTTAGAATATTTTTTTCATCCCATTACCTGAATCTGTGTGCATCCTTGAAAGTCAGATGGGTTTCTTGGAGACAACATATTCTTGGGCAATGATTTTTCATCCATTCGGCCAGTCTATCTTTTAATTAAGCATTAAGCCCATTCATGCTCAGTGTTAGTATTGCTATATGGTATACTGTTCTGTTCATCATGTTGAATGATACTTTGTTGTTTTATTTCTCCTCTTGTGTTATTGTTTTATAAGAAATGTGAGCTTTAATTTTCAGGTTTTTTTTACACCGGTAGGTATCTATTGTGCTGTCCATATATGGTGCACTATTAAGCATTTCCTATAAGGAAACGGGGTCTAGTAGTGACAAATTCCCTTAGCATTTGCTTGTCTGGAAAATCTTTATTTCTCCATCATTTATGAAACTTAGTTGTGCAGGATACAAAATTCTTGGCTGGCAGTTTTTCTGTCTAAGAAGATTAAAAATGGGGCCCCAACCCTTCTGGCTTGTAAGGTCTCCATTGAGAAGACTGTGATTAGCCTGATGGATGATGGGTTTTGCTTTTTAGGTTAATTCTTGCTTTATTGTGCTGCTTATAGAATTTTCTCCTTCATTTTGACTTTGGCCAGGTTGATAGCTATTTGTCTTAGAGATGTCCTATTTACTATGAATCTTCATGGTGTTTGATGATCATTTTGTATCTGGATATTTGAAACTCTGGTGATACCAGGGATGTTTTTCTCAGTAATTCCCTTGAACAGGTTTTTTCATGCTTTTTGCTTTTTCTTCTTCTTCCTTAGGAATACTAGTAATTTGTATATTGCTTTGCTTTA
>NW_012152419.1:348753-350183 GCF_000956105.1 Propithecus coquereli
CCAATGTTTAGCTCCCATTTATTAGTGAGAACATGTGGTATTGGTTTTTCCATTATTAAGATATTTTAATTAGGATAATGATCTCCAGTTCCATCCAAGTTGCTATGAATGACATTATTTTATTCCTTTTTATGGCCGAGTAGTACTCCATGTTATATATATACACAGCACATTTTCTTTATCCACTCATATATTGAAGTATACTTAGTGTGAATCAATATTTTTGCAATTATTAATTGTGCTGAAATAAGCATTCAAGTGCAGGTGTCTTTTTGATAAAATGAGTTCTCTTCCTTGGGTAGAAATTCAGTAGTGGGACTGCTGGATTGAATGGTATGTCTTCTTGTAGCTCTTTGAGGAATATCTGTACTATTTTCCATAGAGGCTGTACTAATTTGCGGTCCCACTAACTGTGTATAAGTGTAGCTTTTTCTCTGCATCCATGGCAGCCTGTAGTTTTTTGACTTTTTAGTAATGACCATTCAGACAGGGGTCAGATGATATCTTATTGTGGTTTTAATTTGCATTTCCCTGATGATTAGTGATATTGAACATTTTTTCATACTTTTGTTTTGGTCATTTGTCTGTCTTCTTTTGAAAAATTCTGTTCATGTCTTTTGCCCACTTTTTGATGGGATTGTTTTTTCTTGTTGTTTTGTCTGAATTCTTTGTGGATTCTGAAAATTATTAATAGCCCTTTGTCAGATGTACAGTCTGCAAATATTTTCTCTCATTTTGTAGTTTGCCTGTTTACTCTGCTAATAATTTCCTTTACTGTGTAGAAGCCTTTTAATTTAATTAAATCCCATTTAATTATTTTTGTTGTTGCTGTATTTGCCTTTGTGCCTTAGTCATTAGTCCTTTGCCTAGGCCTATGTCTAGAAGAGTTTTTCTTACATTTTCTTTTGGAATTTTTATGGTTTCATGCCTTACATTTAAGTCTTTAATTCATCTTAAATTAATTTTTGTATATTGTGAGCAATATGGGTCCTGTTTCATTTTCTGAATGTGACTATCCAGTTTTCCCAGTACCATTTTTTGAATAGGGCTTTCTTTCACCAGTGAATGTTTTTATTAGCATTGTCGAAGATTAATTGATCATAGTTATATGATTTTATTTATGGATTCTGTAGTCTGTTCCATTTGTCTGTCTCTATTTTTATACCAGTATCATGCTGATTTGGTTACTATAGCCTTGTAGTTTAATTTGAAGTCAGGTAATGTGATACTTCCATATTTTCTCTTTTGTGTAATATTGCTTTGGCTAATTCAGGCTCTTGTTTGGTTCCAAATGAAGCTCAGAATTATTTTTGCTAGATCTGTGAAACAAGACATAGGTATTTTGATGAGAATTGCATTGAATCTATAAATTGCTTTGGATGGAAAGGACATTTCAATGATGTTGATTCTACTAATCTATGAGCATGGGA
>NW_012152419.1:352558-354354 GCF_000956105.1 Propithecus coquereli
ATACTACTTATTATAAATGTAAGTACCTTTCCTAATGTACCATCTAATATGTTATTGTTTATATCGACTTTCCCAGCCATATTTCCGATTTTTCTATTATTATCTACTTTTCCAGTTTCTTTTAGTTTTCTGAGTAAAAATTTATGTTATCCAAAATGATAGTAATTTTATCTCTAAAAGTATACCAGAAAATAATTTTACAACACTATTTTCTCAAGCATATTTGTCTACTGGGGTAGAAGGGCAGATCATTTTAAAATGGAAAGGTTTTGTATATGCATATAATGAAATAAATACCACATACTATTCATAACATAAATTTACAACACAGTTTCATGAATTTGTTTGGAAACTCTTGATCTAGTTCAAATTCCATATTTTACAGACAAGAGGAGAAAGATTTGGGGAAATTGTGATAGTGACCCAGTAGAACTGTCCCACCTATTTAGGACCCAGAATTAGGGTGACCAACTCGTCTGGGTTGGGAGAGAATTGGCACAGTGTCTCTACTTACTATTCCTCCCCTTCATATACTTTCCACCTCGATTAAACTAAAATGCTTACTATCCCTTGCCCTGGCTGCATTGCATATGGTGTCTATCTCACATATCCATAAGTATAGTTTCTACCCATCATTTTCAAAACTCGCATCATGTTTTTATCATCCTCCCATGCTCCTCATTCTTTATAAAGTACAGCACTACATTCAGGATCCAAGTATTGCTGTGTATATTTCTCATGGCTCATATCATTTTGTAACTTCTGTTCACGTATTGCATTCCTTTCTGGCCATATATTACTTATGGTGCTCTGCTTTGTCATTCTTCCAAATTTTAGTACCGTGGATTGAACATAATAGAAAATGGAAGATGTTTCTTGAGTTAATGACTAATAACATTCATATTTATTGAGCCATTATGTACATATGTATAATCTATTTGCACATTGAATTTATGTGCAGGTACACAGGTCTATACACATACCTAAATACACACATATATGCAGATACAAAGTCTAGTGTTGATAATTTTCAATATATTTAAATAATTAGTGAAGATTTTCATTTATAATATCTCTGATGAGAAAGGTACGTTCTGTGTTTTGAAGGTCAATAAATTCTGACATTAGCACGTGAAATGTTTATTAACATGACATAGATGAATGTTGTTCTTTGTAGGTCTATTACAGTAAGGAGCAGCATCACATGTTTCAATATATGTAATTGATATTCTGAAGACGTAAAATTTTATAAAATGAAATATTTAGAAAACAGCACATCTTTTATTTCTGGATCTTAGTTAGAATAGAGAAACACTTCATATGGGTAATATATAACTCAGTAAAGAATCATAGAAATCACACTGCCATATCTTTTCAAGGCTTAAGTCATTGCTTAAAATGGAAGTTTACCACAGTCGGTATGGTAAAGAAATAGAAAGCAAATTTCGTTAATTAGAAACACAGAATTTTATAATTAAGTGACAACTATGATAACACATTAAGTACAGGAGGATTTTAGAAGTGGTAGCACTCATGATGAGAGAGTTTCAAGTCTGTTTTATCACAAAGAAATAGATTGGAAAAACCTGAATACATTACCTCTCCAGGTAGGCAATAAATAAGATTAATTTCTTATACAAAATATCTTTTCTATCAAGAAAGGTGAGTTTTTACCTGACTTATTTAAATTAATTTTCTTTACAGAGTATGCCATCTGTTATTCTGACACGTTATATGGTGAAAGGGCATTCTGAATGCTGCTGCATGCCCCAGTAAGCACTCTTTCCATTATTCAC
>NW_012152419.1:356259-357807 GCF_000956105.1 Propithecus coquereli
TGAATTTAAGAAAATTTTCTAAGCTTTAGATTGAATAAACAGAATATTTGGAGAAATTGTCTCTACTTTTATATTTATCCATATGTGTGGGTTATTCATTAGCTGTAATTAGTTATTTCATAAACATTCTGGACATACTTTTATCTTATTGAACTTTAAAAAGCATCTCACTCTGTTATAAAACTGAATCAGTAGTTTCCACCTGAAAATATTAATAGAAGCTAGAATTTCTGTGACTTAAGCCTTAATTGTGTTACACCAGTTTGTCTTCCCCTGCAGTTAAAATGAAAACATCTGTGGCTATAATCACAGAGGCAAAAATACTTGGGTTAAGTCACATCCTTGGAATTATGGCTCCAGCTTTATTTTTCCTCAGTTGTACATTGTATCAGACCTTCTAAATATCTATCGTCCCTCTCAGAAAACTGAGAATCACAGATACTTCTGGTAATTTTCTTGTGCTTCCCATATGCAAAAACCTTTTGTTGTTGTGATTAAGATAATGCATGAAGAGTAGCGCTGTATCTCATCTTTACTACTTACTAAAATTCAGATATTACTATTATTATCCACAGTAATGCAAATAGATAAAGTATTAGATGCTTAATAAATGCTAGGTGAATGAAAAAGTCATTATAAGTTGTTCTAAAATAGTCCCTAGTTTAAGCCTTAAGGAACATAATATATGGATGGTCTAGGAAAAGTATACTGAAGAATTTTATAGTGATTGGTTCCACATAAAAAAAGGGATTTTACCCATTGTGCAAGTATAGTAATATTTCGCATGACTTAAAAAAACCTAAATGTTTCATTTTATAGTAGTTTTAAATTTACAAAAAGCTACAATGATACTACATATATCCCACAAACAGATTTTCATATTGCTAACATCTTACGTTATTCTAGTACCTTTGTCACAAGTAATGAATTTATATTAATAAATTATTATTAACTGAAGCCTGTACTTTATTCAGATTTCATTAGTTTTTCCTTAATGATGTTTGTCTGTTCCAGGATACCATATTGCATTTAGCCATCATATGTTGTAAGGCTTTCCTTGCCTAAGACGGTTTCTCAGACTTTCCCTGCTTTTGATGACCTTGATAGTTCTGAGGAGTACTGATCAGTTATTTTGCAGAATGTCCCTCCAATTGGTATTGTCTGATGTTTTTCTTTTAGTTAGACTGGTTTTACGGGTTTTTAGAAAGAATTCCACCAAGATAAAGTGGCATTTGCATCACATCCTCTTGAGGTTGAATATTAGCAATATGAATTATCACTGTCAGTGTTAACCTTGATACCTGGCTGGGGTAATGTTTGCCAGGTTTCTCCACTGTGAAGTTATTTTCCTCCTTTCAATATTGTATTCTTTGGAAGGAAGTCACTATGTGGCTCATATTTAAGGATTGCAGAGTTATGTTCCACTTCCTTGAAAGAGGATATACACATAATTGGAGTTTTTCTATACATTGGATCTTTTTCTTCTCCCATATTTACTTATTCCATCATTTATATCAGTATGGATGTCATTTTATATCTTTATAATTT
>NW_012152419.1:360357-361617 GCF_000956105.1 Propithecus coquereli
TATTATTTGAAAAAAAGGAGATCCTGCCATTTGCAACGTGAGTGAAACTAGAGGACATTAGCGAAACAAGCCAGACATAGAAATAAAAAAATGCTGCATGATCTCCCTTACATGTGGAATCTAAAAAATAAAAAAAATTGAATATTTATAAATGGAGACTAGAATGGCAGCTACCAGAGGTGGGTGGGAAGTGGAAACAGGGAAGATGTAGATCAAAGTGTACAAAGTAGCAATTATGTAGGATGAGGAAATGTAGAGATCTAAAGTACAGTATGAGGACTGTAGTTAATAATATTGTATTATATTGTGTCCTGGGAATTTTCTAAGACAGATTTTAGCTGCTCTTACTACAAAAAATGCTAACTATGTCAGATAATGTATTTTTAAATTACTTACCTCTAGCAATCATTTTATATATATTCACTATGTGTATGTATATCAAAACATTGTCGTATGCCTAAAATTTATATAAGATACTTTTGTATCTTACAGTAGTAATAGCAGATATTGTATAGCTTATTAACATCTCCTTAATAGAAACTTTGTAGGTCCTATATTACAGCTTGAATAATTTGTTTATAAATTTGTTTTACTTTCTTGTAGATTACTGTAGATGCTTAATAAGAGGCTTTTTGAATACTCTGACTGTTTCTATATTAAAATATTCAATATCTTCTTTGTTAACTGTGTTCTATAGGTAACAAGGGCTTTCAGTTGGATAAAAAGGTGAGTAAATGCTCTCTAATATACTGCTCATAGCTGCACTGGCATTTCTCCTTGATAAACAGTGATAGCCTTCATCTTGCTCATGATAAGTCATGTCAAAGCACATAAGACAAACTCACTTCCATGCATTCCAATGAACTCTTTTCTGACTTAAATGGAAAAGTAAGCCTAAGGGTATTGGTTTATTTTTCTTTATTTTCCCTTATCTTTTCCAAATTTTTTTGAAAAGTATTTACTTTCAATTTTTTTTCTATCTTATTTCCTCCTTATATTCTTAAACTAGTGTTCCTGTTTTTTCAAATTATGCTCAACATGGTATACAGTAGTCCATGCATATGTGTTTGAATTTCAAGTAAAAAACTATGCTGGAGAAAATCACTATATAATTCCTTTTACCAAAGTCAGAGGACTATAAAGGTAGTAATTTTATACTTAGCTTAATTCTAAGACTAAGATTTTCACTTTTGTAAGCTTGGCACTAACAATCCAAAAGGCTTTGCACACATCAATTCTAATTATTGGGATTCTTGTAAG
>NW_012152419.1:361667-363008 GCF_000956105.1 Propithecus coquereli
ATCAAAATTTTACTATAAAATATACTCAAATTTTGGTTAGATTATAAAACTAAGAGATCTGTTCTATAAGATGAAAATATTGTTCAGTGTGAAGGATTGTTAACACTTATGACAGAAATACACCAGGCAGATGTTAATTGCTGCAGCTTAAACCCTAAAGAAAATATATATTTTTATGACACACATCAATATTCTCTCTTAGATTGAAGAAATAGTTTCACCTATTGTTCTATGGTTATTAAAATTTTCCCTGTTAACAATAAAGAATACACTATTTTTGGAGATTCCATGGCAATATTTTTGATTATACACAATAGCAATAAGGTAAACAGAAATAAATTGAAGATATGAAATATAAAAGTTTAGGACAGGAATTCATTCACCCAAAGGAAAAATTATACAGAATTGATTTTTCACCTTTGATTATATGAAAAAAATTAAAATATAGAAAACTGATTGCTGGTTTACAGAATCTATCACTTGCAAAATGCCTTTTCCTTGCCTTGCCTTTATTTCCTTTTATAAGAGGAGAGGGATGAGCATTACTTGCTTATTTATTTGCTTTTGTGTTGGTCTTATTCAAAGTGCTTCTTAATGCTTAGTAGCTGCAAATTTTAAAGATAAATACATGATTATCTACCACTGCCATTGATGTTAAGGGAGTGTCATTTGAATCAAGATATCACTCAGTAAAAGTGTCTATTTTCTTTAATTTTGTATTGAGAAAAATGGAAATAGAAATTCAAATGTGCAACCCTGTCTTCTATAAAATGAAAATGAATTAGTCAGGAGATGATCTTCGAGTCCTCTCCAGTTCTGAAATTTAATAAGTCTGCAGAGAGACTTAAATTTAATGGTTATATACTCTGTTAAGGTTTCTATTGTCATCATAAATGTAGAAATTTTCAGAAAAAATAAAGAAAAAGCTATTTTTTTTTTACTTTTTTCTGGCCATAGGGACACGGGCTATGTCACTATCTCCTTTACCAGGTTGAAACACGTTTTTGGAGCTTGATCTTACTGATTGATGTAGGAGTTTGAACTCTGACTGATTTGTTGATTTACTCTTGATTCCCCTTGCTCCCTGGGGGCTGAGGATTTGAGAATCAGCGAAATCTCAAGAAGGCAGAACAAATTACTATTATAAAATAGTGATAGGGTTGGAACAGGTTGTTACTTTCATTACCATTTTCCCAGTGCTTCTTAGACCTATTCTGAATTGTTTTAGAGTCTATGTATTGTAACCCAGCACTCATTTTTGATGGTCTTCCCTAATTTCTTGTTTGGTTTTCTTACAGATATTCCAAATATAAATGTAGCATTCCATACCAAAACAAACCA
>NW_012152419.1:375670-377444 GCF_000956105.1 Propithecus coquereli
TAAAACACTCATAATTTGTTTTTTCAACATCTATTTACTAAACACCCTAAAGTGCTAGAAATGGATCTCTATGCTATAGATTCCACAATGAACAGCAACAACAGGAACAACAACAATCTCTGCCCTCAGTAAGGTGACATTGTGATAGGGTTCAGAGAAAATAAATGAGACCAATAGATTTTATAGTATATTAGAAAATTATTATATATAAAACATGGTAGGGAAGGGTGTAGTGAATGCTAATAGGGTGTGTTGCAATTTTATATAGAGTTGTCAAGGAAGGTTTCCAGAGACTATGATGTTTGCATAAAGATCCTCTAAGAAGATGAAGAAGGACGTGTGAGAAATCTAGGGGAAGAAAACTCCAGGCAGAGGTCAGAGTAAGGGCAATTCTCTGAGTTGGGAGAGAATTTGAGTTTGGTGTGTTTGTAGAATAGTAGGGAAGCCAGTGAGGTTTTGCAGCATGCATAAGGGGCAGGTAGTAGAAGACCTGACCACAGAATTGGAGTGGTGTGGGCTTTGGTATTTACCCTTAGTTAGATGAGAGCCATGGGCGAACTCAGAATAATATGTTGTAAATTACATTTTAAGGTGATCACTCTGCCTATTGTTTGAGAATAGATAATACAAAGACAAGGATGAAAGTAAGAACAGTTTGGAGGCTGTTAACAATAATCCATGGGAAAGATGATGGTGTCCCAGTGCCCTGTCCCATGAACTTTATTGACATAAAATTGATAAATAAAAATTGTATATATTTACAGTGTATGTGATGTTTTGAGAGAGAGATATATAAAAATATAAATACATACGCATTGTCAAATAATTATCACAATCAAGTTAATTACCATAACCATCACCTCACATAGTTACCTTTCTGGGTGTATGGTGAGAACATTTAATATCTACTCTGTTAGCAATTTTCAATTATAAAATGTGGGACTTATTTACTATAGTCACTATCTTAGTTCCTGCTGTGATAACAAAATTGCACAGGCTGGGTAATTTCTAAACAATAGAAATTTATTCCTCAAAGTTCTGGAGGCTGGGAAGTCAGGTTAAAGGCATAAGCAGATTTGGTGTCGGGGAGGATCACTCTCTGTTTCCAAGATGGTGCCTTGTTGCTGCCTCCTCACCTGGCAGAATGGGGAAGGGAAAAAAAAAACCTTCCTTTTGGCTGTTTTAAAGTAGGGGACATTTGTCCTATTCATGAGAAATGGAGTCCTTGTGACCTAATCACTTTCCAAAGACTCTATCTTCAATATCATTACTTTGGTGATTAGGTTTCAACATCTGAATTTTGGAGGGACATATGTTCAAACCATAGCAGTCACCATACTGTGCACTCGATCTCCAAAACTTATTTATCCTGCATAATTGAAACTTTGTACACATTGACTCCAAACTCCCCAATTCTCCTACCCTCTAACCCCTGGCAATCACTATTCTACTCTTTGGTTCTATGAGTTGAACTTTGTGGATTTCACATATATGTGAGATCATGTAGTATTTGTCTTTCTTTACCTGGCTTATTTCAATTAGCATAATGTCCTCTAAGTTAATCTATGCTGTTACAAATGACAGGATTTCCTTCCATTTTAAGACTGAATAATATTCCTGTGTGTGTATGTGCGTAGGCACATATGACATTTTCTTCATCCATTCTTTCATCAGTGGACACTTAGGTTGATTCCATATCTCAGTTTTTGTGAATAATTTTGCAATGGACATGGGAATGCTGATATCTCTTTGATATAATGATTTCATTTCCTTT
>NW_012152419.1:379624-381871 GCF_000956105.1 Propithecus coquereli
TTTTTTTTTCTTCATCATGGAGAATGGAGGAAAGCTCAAATAGAAACTAGCACATCATGGAAACACCAATCTGTTTTTAGAGTACTTAAAGAAAAAATGGTTTCACTGGCATTAACTGTAAGCTAAATGATTTTATTTAATTTTAGCTGACCTTTAATAGAACGAGAAAAGATGTAACTATATATTGTTTTTAGTTTATTGCTCAGTTTGATAAACTTCTGTCAGAAGATAGGTTCAAAAACAGGTAAGGGCTTGTACTGATACATCTTAGTTAAAATAATCAATGTTTAAAAAACCCTGAAATACTTAAAATTTATAGCCGTTAGCCACACAGACACACACACACACACACACACATACACACATGCAGAAATAGGTATGGTAATAGATATATATACATATACACATACATGCATATGAGGATTTCCAGTTTCTTTGCAGGATAAATGAGTCTGTTAGTAACTCACTTTGCTCTGTTACAGACAATTTAACATTTTTAACATTCAGTTGATATGCTGCGTTAGAATGTCTCGTACAATAAATAGTGCAGATTGCTTCTTTATGACTTATTTGCTGCAGATTTTATTGATCCTTCCTTTTTGACCTCAATGAAAACCAAAGAAAATATTAAGAAACAAGTCAAAAAGGAGATATAAAAGTCAAAAAGTAACATACTTATTGCCCTGGTGACTTATGGTTTCAATAGAAAGTGGAGAGCATGAGTCAGAGTCAAAATAATTAGAGAGGAAGTGAGGGTTTTATCCTCTTACTTTTGACACTAGAGAAGGCAGGATGGATAGAAAATAATTTGGACTTTCCAGGAAATGAGAGGAAATTACTTTCACAACCTACATGTACCTGAGAGTCCACTTTTCACACTCTGCAGGAAGGAAAGTCGGACAAAGAAGCAGCTGATCAGGTTTCCTCTAGCTTAGTTACTTTGTATTTGCAATGTTTTCTTAACTGCTGTGATTGCAGGACTGCAGCATTTATACATTATATACAAAAAAAAAAAAAATGCAAAGAGAACCTCTGCTATTAAGGGACTAACTTTAAGACTACAAAGATGTACTTTATAAAAACCTTGACAATGAACTGGTAAACATAGGAGCAATTATTATCTCCAGGTTATTTGACAGCCTCCAAAATAGTGGAATAAATTAATTTAAAGACCAGAAACCAGACACCCCTCTTGGATATACATTTTAAAGACAGTGAGCCATAAAAGGAGGGGTATTTACATCTTATTGTGCTGCTCTTTAGCCTTCATTTAGGTGATATACAGTTATGATATCTTGGGCTAAATGCAAAAGAAATGACTGATGATGCTTTTAACCCTCAAGAATGAAAAGTTAATCATGTCACAATAGTAATTTCATTTAAAATATGCTACAACCCTTTGATGACCACTTGAAAGTTTTCTCGGGGAAACTATGCTTGTACAACATCATAGTAAATATGATTGGAACTATCATAACTGGTCATAACATAATTGGTCATAAAATTCTATGAAATACTACACATTCATTGAATGTGTTCTAAAACTATTAGTGTTAATGGGAATAACTTAGAAGGTAGAAATGGAAGCTAGAAGATGTTTTAACATCTACCACTTTAGAAACATCATAGGCATAAGCAAAATCAAGAGGACTTGAGCCATATGTTATACGTGAGCCTGTCCTTGTAAATGGCTGTAATTTGGCATGAAAACAGATCCTTCTCTTAGCCTAACTACCAGTTCCTTTCTGGTTGTGAGTCACTACAGAAGTAATAATATCAAAATTATGTCATTATTCTTTAGGAAAATACTATGACTACAAAATGCTGTATTTTAAAAAAATTGTCTTATAAAGTAGCATTTAGTTATTTAAAATAGTATCTAGGAATGTGGAAATCGTAATTTATTATTCTGGCTCTTTCATTGACTTGCTTTGAGATTCTGGATCAACTTTAGATTTAGCCTTTCTGGGCTTCAGCTTATGAAGTTGTAAAATTGATACAAAACAGGCATCATCCCCTATGTTGACCCAGTGAGAAAATGGGTGGTGCAAAGGCAATTTATGTAACCATGGAGTTCGTACCCTGTAAGACTTTGAAATGAAAATAAATAAATAAATAAATATAAAACACAATACAATTAGGTTATCCCAATAGAACTTTTCAAAATAAAAATTCTACTAGAAATATTTCTATTACCTAGCTATTGGCACCACCATAGAGTTCTTTCTAATGCTTGAAACTACCAGA
>NW_012152419.1:386381-392398 GCF_000956105.1 Propithecus coquereli
TGAGTTTCTTATATATTTTAGATATTACCTCATTCTATGTATGGCTTGCAAATATTTTTTCCCGTGCTGTAGGTTGTCTCTAACTCTGTTGTTTCCTTTGCTGTGAAGGAGCTTTTTAGTCTGATGCAATTCTATTTTTCTATTTTTGATTTTGGCATCATAGCCAAAAAGTCATTGCCTAGACCAATGTCAAGGAGTTTCTTCCCTGTGTTTTCTTCTATTAGTTTAATAGTTTCAGGTCTTACATTAAATCTTCAATGCATTTTGATTTGATTCTTACATATGGTGCAAAATAAGGGTCCAATTTCATTTTGTATGTGGATATCCAGTTTTCCCAACACCATTCATTAGAGCAACTGTCCATTCTCTATTGTATGTTCTCGGCACATTTATTGAAGATCAATTGTTCATAAATATGTGGATTTATTTCTGGGCCCTCTGTTCTGTTTTATTGGCCTATATGTCTATTTTTATGCCTGTACCATGTTGTTTTGATTATTATAGCTTCACACATTTTGAAATCAGGCAATGTTATGCCTCCGGCTCTGTTCTTTTGCCCAAGATTGCTTTGGCCATTCAGGGAAATCCTTACCTATCAGTAATTACTTTAAATGTAAACAGACTAAATTCTCCAATTAAAAGACATAGAATGACTGAATGAATTAAAAAAACAAGATCCAATTATATGCTGCCTACCGGAGATTAACTTGAGCTTTAAGAACACACAGAAGTTGAATTTTATGGATGGAAAAATATATTTCATGCAAATGGTAACCAAAAGAGAGCAGGGAGCATACACTGAACATTCTATCCAACAGCAGCAGAATACATATTCTTCACTAGCACATACATAATATTCTCCAGGATAGAGATAATATGTTAGACAACAAAATATGTCTTAACAGATTTAAAAGACTGACATCATATCAAGTATTTTTTCTGACCACAAAAGTATGAAACTAGAAATACAGAACAGGAACAAAACTGGAAAATTCAAGAGTATATCAAAATTAAACACTGCAATTCTGAACAACCAATAGGTCAAAGTAAAAAAATCAAAAGGGAAATGAAAAATTATCTTGAGACAAATGAAAATGGAAACACAATATACCAAAACTTATGGGATGCAACAAGAGATAATGGTGGCTTTAAACAGGGTAGTGTGGTAAAAGTGCTGAGAAATGGTCAGAGTCCGTGTATGTTTTGCATATATAGCCAAGATGATTTGCTTTTAGATTGAAATTTTAAAGTAGAGGAGATAATGTCTCCTAGGTTTTTGGCCTGAGCACCCAGGAGAATGAAGTTGACATTAACTGAGAAGTAAAAGACTGTGAGTGCAGAGGAAATCAAGAGTTTAGTTTTGCATACACCGAACATTTATTTATAACATATATTGATGCAATATATGTTATAATCATAATAAAAATGGTGCATAGACAGTGGTATATTCTAATCTGGATTTGGGAAGAGGTCCAGTCTGAGGATATAGATTTGGGAATTATCAGCAGACAGATGCTCTCAAAAGCCAAGAACCTGCATCAGGTCCCTAAAGGAGTGAGTGTGGATAGAAAATAAAATAAAACCAAGGCTTAAGTTTTGGAGTACGTCAACAGAAAAGGACCAGGCTGATAAGGAAGAACCAACAAAAGAGCCTGAGAACTATGAACCAGTGAGGTAGAGGGAAATTAAGACAGCAGTTATTAGAAGCCAAGAGAAGAAAGTATTTCGAGAAGAAAGGAGTGATTTATTTTGTTAGAAATTGCTGACAGGCCAAGAAAGATTAGGACTGAGAACTGATTGTGGGTTTAGGAATGCAGGGTTATCAGTGGCTGTGATAGTAGCAAGTTTTGGAGTAGTGGTGGGGAAGAAAGCTTGACTTCAGTGGACTGAAGAAAGAAAGGTAGGAGGGGAGTTTGTAACAATGAGTGCAGACAACTTCTTTGAGACATTTTTGCTCAGTAAAGAGAAGCAGACAAATGGAGGAATAGTTATAAGGAAATTTGAGGTCAAGAGAAAGCTGTTTTAAAATGATAGGTCAAGAGAAAGCTGTTTTAAATGGGAGAGTTAACGGAATATCTTAGGTACTTGAGTAATTACTATTCTTCCATTGTCTCAGTGAAATAGGAAGCTGGTTTATCATCATAAAGTAAATGCAGGAGAAGACATGTTGGAGGTTTGAGGAGTGGAGAGTTAGAAGTGCATAGATTAGGAGAATGTATGGATCGTATAGAATGATGTTGAGTCTACCAGAAACTACTATGCCACAGTTATGAGAGGATATAAATGCGTGACTATGAGATTTGGAAATCACTGCTAGATCTCTATGCACTTTTGCATTTAGTTTCTTTTTCCCTTCCTTTTCTTTTCTTTTAATTCCTTTTTCTTTTCCTGCCATGGCAGGATTTTTATGACATCTTTTTAGGTCATCTCAGGCTAGGTTGACAGATATAAGGGATGTTTCAGGTTATAAAATAATAGTATTTATTTAAGTAATATTCCAAGTGACTATACACTCTGACAGCCTTCTAAGTCTTAACAAAAATTCAGTTTCCATTTCTGGGGATGATTTTCTTTCTGTTGTTTGTGTTGCTGTGTGACACACACATGCTTTATTTCTTACTCTTTTGACAGGAATCTTGCTGCCTTTGTCTCAGCCTAGGTCCATGACATCTGCTCCAGGTTATACATTTAATATTCTGTTTTTAGGTAATTCTTTGTCTCTATATTCTCATTTTCTAAACCTTACTTTGCACCCTCATTATATTTCACCTACAGTATTGTATTTTCTTCCTGACAATGCTTACTGTTGCCCATTTTCACAGCCTGAAATTCAATACACATGCTATTTAAACACGACTGATAGTATTTCTTTCTGGCTTAAAAACATACAATGAACTGTATTTTCATTATAATAAATTTTAAATTTCATAACCTTGGCTAACCTTCCTGGTCTCTTTTTACATACTTTCTTCCTGTATATCGTGCTTATCACAAACTGTTAGCTCTTTTCCAACTGTACCATGTCCTTTCAACCTTCCATCCATACATGGATCTGTGTGCCCTTTCCACAGATAGAAGGGCCACCCAATGGACCTAGCTCAAGTATGTCTTCCAGGGAAAAACTGCCATTAGCTTTTTGCACATAGTGATCAGCTCCCTGATTTGTGTGTGCCTCTCCTCCCCAGAACATCCAGTCTCATGAGAGCAGGATTTGTGGTTTACTACTGTCTAGAACTGCTGTTGGCTTAATGTAGATGTACAGTAACTACTTGATGTTTACAAATGAATAAATGTCTCTTTCACCAAATGGAAAAATCTGGAACATCACAAATACTTTAAAATGGCTATTGAATGCTTCTCCCTACTTTGCTTCTAAATACTTTGCAAACTTTAGATATCACATTATAATTTCTTGTATGGGTCCTCCACAAAAAATTTCAATTGTGGTGAAATAACTCATAAATAACCTTGAGGACCACAATATCTTGTTCATGGATATATGATAACCTAGATACAGAGTTGGTCCTACTCATATTTTCCAGACTGATAGGTATTCAATTAATTTTTATCATGATTGGAGATTTATCTGGAAATTAAATAGCTACATTTTATAAAAGAAAGCACAACTTATAAATAAGTAGGTGAGTTTGAGATTACCAAAATAAACTAGAACAATTTAGAAACTCCTATTGAATCCTTTCTATATGACCTGTACTGTTTGCAAATGCAATGCATCAAGTGTGTAAAAAAAAATAACAAAAATGACCAAAGGTCAATTATCCCATTTTTTTTGGATAGAAGGCACAAAACATAAAAAGATACTAACTTCTCATCTCTCTAGTCTTATGCCCAAGGTTGTAGAGCAGGATTATCTAAAAAGCTTTACTTTTTCTTTCTCAGGTTGGCCATAGATAGCAACAAAGTGGTTGAAAGTCAAGTGCCCTTTGGTGATAAAGTTTTATTGAATAATGATTTTAGGCTTTCCTGAGTTCACTTCTCTTCTGATTATTTATTTTAATTGAAAATCCATGACATTTTTTACTAATAAAGTGTTATTTTTACTGTGGGAGGGCCAGAAAAGCACCACTAAGAATTAATCACATTGAACACTTTTTCATATATCTGTTGGCCATGTATTTGTCTTCTTTTGAGAAATGTCTGTACAAGTCCTTTGCTCATTTTTTAATTGGTTTATTTCTTGCTACTGAGTTGTTTGAGTTCCTTATATGATTTGGATATTAACCCTTTATCAGATGTATTGTTTTTTATATGAAGCTCAAAGTAATGAGATCTCAACCGTTCAATCTGTCTAGGGACCATTTTCCCAAAGCTGCTGATTTGTCAAAATTGAATATTTCTAGATATAAAAATAGAATACCACATCTTTAATTCTAGATCTGTGCAGGATTCCACTCTTACTAGCCTGTCCCAGTTGCTCTTCATTTACTTCTAATATGTTTATTTCTTTTTGTTCTTACTTCAAGTAGTTTGGGCTCACCAGTATCTGAAAAAAATATAATTACTATGATGTGAGCATGAATGGAAAGATTATAATGACTTTAATTTGTTTCTAATTAATAGACCTTATATTTTAGAGCATTTTCAGGTTTACAAAAAAATTCAGTGGAAAGTACAGAGTTCTCATATCCAGTTTTTATTATTAAAATCTTGCATTAGTGTGGTGCATTTGTGATAATTGATAAGCCGATATTGATACATTATTATTAAGTCCATAGTTTACATTAGGATTAATTCTTGGTTTTATGTATTCTATGGGTTTTGACAAATGTATAATGACATGTATTCACTATTATTGTATCACACAGAATAACTGCACTGTCCTAAATATCTCATGTGCTCCACCTATTCACCCTTCTCTTCCTCCACCCAAATTCCTGGCAACTGCTGGTCTTTTTATTGTCTCTATTGTTTTGCCTTTTCTAGAATGCCTTTGATTTTTACCAGAGAATCTGGAGGAGGAGGAAGCTTGCTTGAAAATGAACAAAGATCATTCTTTGGTTGATAGCAACCATTATTTTTATGACAATTAAAATCTGCTTATTTAAAACAAATTGTTTAAAAGACTCATTTCTGATTGGACTATTTCAAGGTGATATGTGTGTTACTGATGTCTATCAGAAGTTACCTGGAAAGGCTTGGAGACCAGCGACAAGGGTAGGTGGAGCAGGTAATTTCCCCTCCCTTGTATCTCGGACTGCCGGTGGGCTCCTGAGCAGTTGGAGAGACCTGCCGACACCAGCCCAGAGATGACCACCACCAGTGAGCCGCGAACCTCCTGCAGACAGGGCACCAGGCTCCCAGCTCTCTCAAGGCACCTTCCTTTCATACCTACTATTATTTAACAGATATTTACTTAGCACTTGCTACTACCAAATAAGTGATATGAATATAATGATTCTCAAAATCTTTCCCAGCTCTGACTTCCTGATCTGACTATTTCTCAATATTCCACTGCCACGGTGCTTATTCAAGCCACCATCATCTCATGCCTTTACTAAAATAGCCTTTATACTGGCCTCTTTCCAAACACTCTTGCTATCTCTTCAGTCTTTTCAACATATTGCAGCATCCTTTAAAAATACAAATTGAACAGTGACACTTCACATTCCTTAAAATCTTCCAATCACTCCCCATGACAATTAGGATAAAATTTTAACGTGAGGTTCGCAATTCTGTCGAACCTGACTCCCACCTATACTCCAGTCTCACCTGGCCCCATTTTTTGGGTTTCATCCCATTTTTCAGTTGTAGAAGCATTACACTCTTTTGCCACTCAGAATCATTTTGTGTGCTGCTCCCTAAGTCCCCACAACTCTTCCCCTCTTCCCCGTGCCTAGCCAGATCCTCACATCAGGGTAACACATGGCAGTTTTCAAATACTGACTCAAAAGTCACATCCTCAGGAAAAAATCTCAGAATAGATGGAACTCTCTCACTATAGAATTTAAGAGTATCTTATGTTTTTTATATGTACATTTTAAAAATTATGTATGATT
>NW_012152419.1:396572-398144 GCF_000956105.1 Propithecus coquereli
ATCATAATAGCTACCTTCTAGGGTCGGCATGAGGATTAATATGGATGAGAAATGTAAATGTAACTATAAATATAAAAATCCTTGGCATATAGCTTTGCTTAAAAAAACCTTATGTTTATTAGGTGTCTTGTTTTTCCTTGTTCTCTTATTTAAACACATATCGAGTACATACTACGTTTTGTTTTAGGCATGTGAAATGCAAAGATTACCCTAGCCCTGGATGTTCTTGTTCTACTCCTGGACATTTCAGATTCAGTTCCAATTCTGCCTGTATCTAAAATTCATCCTCCCTCCTTTTTTCATTAGTGAATTGCAAAAAAATTTTTTTGCATGTTGTAATGAGGTCATCAGACTGTATTCGTGCACTATGATTTGATACATGGGTCACTTTGGAAAATAGCTAATTTCTATAACATAACTGATTATTAAAAAATAAAACAACTTTGTTGTATACTCAAAAGGCCCTTGCTTCAATACCTGAATTGAAACACATCTTCTTATAATTTAGTTTCCTCCTCCACTGCTCATAAATGATTATACACATACTGGAGATTTTTTTCCTTCCTGACAATTCATTACATTCAATGACACATGCAATATCCCACCTGTCTTTCTAAAGGCACATCAATATTGGCCTACTTTGATTGAACTATCTAGATCAGCAATTCATTAACCTGTAACACGCTAGGACTGTTGTTTCATTACTGCTCCCTTAGTGCTTCTCTGTTACTCAGAAATAACATGGAGTTTCTAGTTTTCTCCTTGGATATTTAGCTTTACAAAATACAATTATCTTCTTACTTATGTGAGTGCCAGACCATGGTCTCTAGATACAAGTCTATAAGTAAGAAAATCTTTTAGTCATTATATCATGCTGAATAAATAAGAACCTTCTCACAGATTTTCCCTTTGCGCCTTACTGCATTTCCTCCTGTCTTCATGTACATTTTAAGTCATTTTCCTTCTTTCTCTCTCTCATGTTTAATTAGATTGTTGGTTGAAATGGAAGCCAAGTGATTATTTTCTTCTTTATCTTCTTGGTGACAAATTTTCCCTTAATTTTTAGTGGTTGAATATGAATAAATCACTAGATCCTTCTTGGCACTGGGGTAGATACTGAATTGTAACAACAGCTGATATTCCTAAATGGATACTCCACCAATTCTTTCTTGATGTGGATCTCTCCTTTATTTCTCTTTGCTATATCAAAATTATTTTTTTGCTATAAATGTCAACTGAAAATCATTCCATTGTTCCTTGACAGTGGATATTATTTATTTTAATCACATTTTTAAAATTTGAAATAATTGTAGATTCCATGCAGTTTTGAGATATCATACAGAGAAATCTTGTGTACACTTTACCAAGTTTCCTTCCATGGTAACCTCTTGAAAAACTATAGTATAATATTGCAACCAGTGATGATGCAGATTATTTTATTACCACAAGGATCCCTCCTGTTGTCCTTTTATACCCAGACCCACCACCTTCCCCCTCCCTACTCCCTCCTTAACTGCTGGCAATCATTAATCTCTTTTCTATTTCTATGATTTTGCCATTTAAAGAATGCTA
>NW_012152419.1:398194-400337 GCF_000956105.1 Propithecus coquereli
AAAAAAAAAAAAGAAGAAAGCCATGAATCTTTAAAGGCTTCTAAAACACTTTTCTACAAACTGAAAGTTATAATGGCCTTGTTGGTTATTTTCATTTCTTTATATCTTGTTACCATAGTAGCAATTCACTGAATAATTCCTGTCCCCAGGAAGATAAAACAGAGGTACTGGTATCTGACGAGAAGTAACTCCTATGTTTACAAAGAGTGTTCCCACCTGAGTTGTCCTGTGCTGGTGGCAAGAAAGAAATAACAGAATAGGTGGAGGACAAAATAAGCCCACAGATGGTGTCTCTTGATCTCCATACAGGAAAACTTTTAATGAGTTCCCCTGCTCCTACGGTTTTTCTTTCTCCTATTGCACTGAGTATGGTTGTTTAAGCCATTGCCTACTTCTAAGACAAAGCAGACAGATTTCTTTTTTTGCCTTGATTATACGGTTTACCGCTCCTTACCTTGCATACCCCCACAAAATGTTAATCAAATAATCAGACAAATAAATATGTAATTGCAAAAATGTGCATATAAAATAAAAACACAAGATACTATTAAATTCTATTCTGAGTTTTTTTTCCTGAGGATGTGACTTTTGAGTTAATATTTGAAAAATCAGCATGTGTTACCTAGATGTGAGGTCTGGCTAGGGAAGGGGAAGAAAGGGTCAGAGTTTTGTGGACTTAGCAGCACACAGATTGATCATGCATGGCAAAGGAGCGTAATGCTTTAACAACTGAAAGAAGGACTGGAACCCCCCAAAATGGGGCCAGATGAGGCTGGAGTATAGGTGGGAGTCAGGTTAGACAGAATTGGGAAACTCACGTTAAAATTTTACCCTAATTGTCATGGGGAGTGATTAAAAGATTTTATGGAATGTGAAGTGTTACTGTTCAATTTATATTTTTAAAGGATGCTGCAACACATTGAAAAGACTGAAGAGGTGGCAAGCCTGTTTGTAAAGAGGCCAGTTTAAAGCCTATTTAAATTATGATTGAATCCCAAGTAAAGTTTTTCCCCTCCCACTGTAACTCAGTTGACTGCCGCCGCCCCCTCCTCCTCCTTCTTTTTCTTCATTTTCTTTTTACTAGTTTCTTATAGGTAGATTATTTTGTTGCTATTTTTTTTTTCAAAAAAATGAACTGCAGTCTGGGATACCACCAAGTGTGACCCACTCAGAACAGGGATAAGGTCCACTTCTCCTGATTTGCAGCAAAATAAGTGTCAACTCCAGGATTCTGATTACATATTGATCAGTACTAGAAAGCCACAAAACTCTATGTCAACACTGGCTCCTCATTTTTTCCAGTAAATTCTTTTCACCTACTTTCAAAAACTATTTCTCATGGCTTTCATTACAATTACCATCATCATCATTTCATCTCTACAACATTATACAAGATTTTTAACCTGATTCCACACTTGCCTTTGAAAAGACTGATTTCTGCATAGCTGCTGGGATGATCTTTTAGAACTGAAGTTGGATCATATTACTTCTTTCTTCAGAACAATCTATTGACTTTGCATGTCACTCACAACACAACTCAACAACTCTATAAGGGCTAACAAGTTCATCATGGTCTGGATTATTCTTACACCTCTGAGCTGATCTTGTCTTCCACATCCTCAGTCGTTTTGCAAGACTCTCTTCCTTTGTCTTGCTCGAATGCAGCCAATGCAATTTCACCTTAAGATTTGCACTTATTGTTGCTTCTTCCTGAAAAGCTTTTCCATTAGATATCCACAGGGCTAGATCACTCCCTTCTGGTAGGTTTGTATTCAAAGATCAGATTATCATTGAAGCCTTGCTGATGAACCTATTCTGAGTTTCACCTGTCCTCCACACCATTTCCATCCTTCCTATGCCATTTCTTTTGTTTATTATGTGCCTTCTCCAATTAAATGAAAGCCCCTTGAAGGAATGATTTTTGTCTATCTAGTTTACTCTGTATATACAGCAGCCAGAACAGTGCCTGATACATGATACTTAATAAATCCTTCCAATGAATACCATGCAATGGTTAACAGTATTTTTTAACGGGAAAATTCACAATTCATGTGCTACAACATAAATCCCAACTCGACCACATGCTGGGCAAAGGCAGTATAGTTAAGGCTCCTAAGAGCTCTCCTGAAAGAGTAGTATCCAA
>NW_012152419.1:402561-404064 GCF_000956105.1 Propithecus coquereli
CCCAGACCCACCACCTTCCCCCTCCCTACTCCCTCCTTAACCACTGGCAATCATTAATCTCTTTTCTATTTCTATGATTTTGCCATTTAAAGAATGCTATATAATTGAAATTATACAGCATTGACTTTTTTCACTGAGCACGATTCTCTGGAGATTCATCTGGGTTGTTGCAATAGTCCATTCTTAGTGCTGGGTAGTATTTCATAGTATACATTCACCATAGTTCGTTTAACCATTCACCTGTTGAAGGATATTTGTGTTGTTTCCAGCCTTTGGCTATCACAAATGAAGATATTATAAACTTTCATGTATATATTTTTGTGTGAACATAAACTTGTATTTCTTTGGGGTAAATACTCAGGAATGTAATTGCTGGTTGTACGATAGTTACATGTTTAGTTTTCAACAAAACTTATACATTTCAACCAGTAATATATGAGTGACCCAGTTTCTCTACATTCTTAGCAGCGTGCACATATATTTTTTTCTTTCTTACCAGAATGTGTGTGTGTGTGTGTGTGTATACACACACATATATATACATTTTTTTGCTTTACTTTCATTTTTTAGATTATTGTTCTATTTAACTAAAATTGCTACATGGTATATATAAGCTATGTCTCATTTATTGAGTTGCTGGTTAAAAGTACTTTTTTAATTTTCATTCAGAAAACCTATAAAGTTGTCAGTATGTTGCCTCAGGATGCTAATGTTTTGAAATGACATTAACCTTTACAAAATACCCTTATATATTAAGGCAGAATACAAACACAAAAAGGCAAGATTCATCTATTTTGTTAGTACTTGAAAAAAATAGCTCAATTTTTTTTTCTTTCAGCATATTATGGGTGTACAAATGTTTAGGTTACGTATATTGCCTTTCTGCCACCGGAGTGAGATCTTCAAGTGTATCCATCCCCCAGATGGCGTGCACCACATCCATTAGATGTGTATATACCTATCCCCTCCTCCCCACTCCCATCTGCCTGACACCTGATGGATGTTACTACTATATGTACACTTAAGTGTTGATCAGTTAATAACAATTTGATGGTAAGTACACGTGGTGCTTGTTTTCCCATTCTTGTGATACTTCACTTAGTAGAATGGGTTCCACCTCTACCCAGGCTAATACAAGAAGTGCTAGATCACCATTGTTTTTTGTGGCTGAGTAGAACTTCATGGTATATACTAATTTTTTCAAAGACTATGCAGAATAAACTTGCTATAAGTAACTGTTATTGCAAATTTCTGCAAATAGCTTATCATCTACTTCTGCTAAAACTTTCTTTAACATTGATTCTCCCAACTGGATGAAATTTCTTCCTCTTTTGAACCACCATACATTTCTTTCTTCTTTTCTTTTAAATTTATTTTTGATGTAAAAATCTAGACATATTTAATGTATTCAACTTTATAAGTTTGGAGGTAAGTATACACCCAGTGAAACCATCACCACAATCTATACTATGTATTTATCCATCACCTCCAAAAGTTGCCTTT
>NW_012152419.1:405989-407658 GCF_000956105.1 Propithecus coquereli
AATTATTTTTACCAAATCTATTTGGACAAGAAGGAAGAGACAAGTTCTAGTAATGTCAGGGATGAGTTGTAGGTAACAGAAAATGGGAAAGAGGCCATGACAGCACATGACTTTTGGGTTTAAAAGGGATGGACCGGGTTCTGGTTTCACCTGAGAGTGGAAGGACCATTGTGAGCTATAGCTCCCTCTGACCTCAAATTCTCAGGTGAGGGGACATTCTTAGGCTGCTAGGATTCCCACTAGTTTGATCTGAGTTATACAAAAAGAAGAACCTTGCCTGCCATCTTGGTGTGAATTGGGGAAAATCATTAGCATTTTAGAATATTCTTTATCTTCTATATTGTATTTCTTGCTTTTGGTCTCCATTTATGTATACAATTTTTAAGCCAGTGATGACACGAAGATGCTAAAATCAAAGGACTGTTTTATGATCTCTTAATTTAGAAGAAATCCTTGAGAAAATTCCAAAGGTCTTGAACTGATAAAGTATATACATCACCAGGCTATATGAGTACAGTTTGGGATATGAGTCTCTCCATTTATCTGAGCAGATGGTTGAATTAAGGAAAATTGTCATTCTTAATCAATCCTGCAAAATCTCTGAGGATGCTGGTCCTTATGCTTGATACCCTTCTGTGTAAGATTTTCTAAAGCCATCCTCAGACAGCTGAGTTGGAACAGCTTTTGTTTTTTGGTATAATGTATTTTTTCCCAATATCCATTAATAGTGTAGGACAATGAAACATGTTAAATGCTGATATGAGAGTAGTTGGAAAATTGTCATTAATATAAAAATATGATAATTCTATCTCACACTCACAAAAATCCATCCTTATTGGCACATACAATGAGAGGTAGCATGGCACAATAAAATATGGGATGTGTAGTTAGAACTGAATTTAAAATCTGATTTGTTTTCCACATTGTGGCTTAGGCATACTAGATAAATTCTCAGAATTTTTAAAATTTTTAGTGTGGATGAATGATCTACAGATATCCTGTGCATTAAAATAAATTGTATGAAAGAATCTATTATAGTGATTGGTGCACGGCAGGACCCTAATGCAGGCCATTTTATTTCTACTGTCTCTTTTCTAACTCATAATCTCTTCCTTTTGCTGTCTTCTTCTTTCCCTTCCTCCTTCCTTCCCTTCTCTGTCTCTCTCTTTCCACTTTCTGTCTCTCTCTTTGCCTCCCTCCCTTCCTTCCTTCCTACCTTTCTTTCTTCCTCTCTCTCTTCCTTCTTCCCCTTCTTCTCTCTTTCTTTTTCTTCTGAATTATCATGAAGTTCTTTACAATCAAACTCCATACTATGTATCTTTTTTCAGTTTTTCCAACCATGTCCCTTTCTGTTAATCAATACAAACATTTTATTCCAGGATGGAAAATTTACTCATTGCTCCGCAGCATGGTTTTCTCTTTTCTAATCCTGCATTTTTGCTCATGTAATTCCCCTTAGCAAGAATATCATCACCATCTGATTGTTTCAGAATATGCCAGGATCCCTTCCCTTTTTTTAGTAATCCTTCCATGGCCATCTTGACAAAACAACAACCAACGTATAAGCAAGAAAACTTCTCTGCTTTTTTTGAACTACTATGGTTACATACCCTACATTTCTAACTTAATTTTACCTATATCATTATTTGATTTGTCAAATATAATTTAT
>NW_012152419.1:407708-408903 GCF_000956105.1 Propithecus coquereli
CAACATAAAATCTACCTTTTTAGGAAATTTTTAAGTATACAATTACAGTATTATTATCTATACACACTATGCTGTACAGTAGATCTCTAAGACTTATTCATCTTGTATAACTGAAACATTGTACCTTTTGACTACTATTTCCCTATTTACCCCTCAATGCTTAGCATCCACCATTCTACTCTCTGCTTCTATGGGTTTTACTATTTTAGATTTGTCATACGAGTGGTATCATGTGGTATTTTTCATTTGGTGTCTGTCATATTTCACTTAGTATTGTCCTCCAATTTCACCGATATCACCACAAATGGAAAGATTCTCTTCTTTTTTAAGGCTGAATAATATTCCCTTGCATGCACGTAACACATTGTTTTATCCATTCATTGGCTGGTGGACATATAGGTGTATTTCATGCTGTAATGAACACAGGAGAGAAGATATTTTTTCAGGATTATGATTTTATTCCCTTTGGATGTATGTCCACACATGAAATTTCTGGATCATATAGTAGACCTGAAATTATAAAACTTCTGAAAGAAAACTTAAGAAAAAGCATTTTGGACACTGGCATTGAATGATTTCTTGGATATGACACAAATATCACAAGCAAGCAAAAATAGACAAGTGAGATACATAAAACTAAAAAACTTCTAAACAGCAAAGGAAACAATAAACAAAATGAAAAGAGAACCTGTGGAATAAGAAAAAATATTAATATTTGCAAACCATATCAATATCCAAAATACTCAAGGAACGTTTACAGCTCAATAGTGAAAAAACCCAAATAACCTGACTGAAAAATGGGCAAAGGTCTTAAATAGAACTTTATCCAAAGAAGACATACAAGTGACTAAAAAGATATAAGAAAAGATGCTCAGCATTGCTAATTATCAGGGAAATGCAAATCAAAGCCACAATGAGATATCATCTCACACCTGTTAGGGTGGCTATTATTAAAAAAAATAGATAACTAATGCTGGCAAAGATGTAGAGAAAGGGGAAAACTTGTACACTGTTGGTGGGAATATAAATTGATGCAATCACCATGAAAAAAACTATTGAGATTTCTCACAAAGCTAAAATTAGAAATACCACATGATAGTTTATATTCTAAGTGTCAGAAGGAAAAAATAAACACATATTATGTCAAGTGATATATTTGATTTCTGCATACAAACTATGGAAACATTCTCAACTG
>NW_012152419.1:412335-426029 GCF_000956105.1 Propithecus coquereli
AAAAGAGTTAAAAAATAAGTACAAACGTTTATAAAATAAAAAGTTATAGTAAGTTAAGTCAGGTTATTATTGAAGAAAGGAAAAAAATTATAACTTTAGTGAAGCCCAAGAGTACAGTGTTTATACAGTCCACAGTCGTGTACAGTAATGCCCTAGGCCTCCACGTTCTGTCGCCACTTGCTCACTGACTCACCCAGAGTAACTTCCAGCCCGACAAGCTCCATTCAGGGTAAGTGCTCTGTATAGGTATACCGTTTTTTATCTTTTTTAGCATATTTTTATTGTACATCTTCTATGTTTAAATATACAAATATTTACCATTGTATTACAATTGCCTAGTATTCAGTACAGTCACATGCTGTACAGGTTTGTAGCCTAGGAGCAATAGGCTGTAGCACATAGCCTACGTAGCAGGCTGTACCATCTAGGTTTGTGTAAGTGCGCTCTGTGATGTCTGTACAATGAGGAAATCACCTAATGATGCACTACTCAGCATGTATCCCTGTCATTAGGTGATGCATGACTGCATATATAGATATACACGCATATATTTGTTTATGCATATTTTTCTTCCATCCACTCACCCATACATATATTGTTGTCTTAGTCCATTCAGGCTGCTATAACAATACCTCTCAGTAATTTATAAACAACAGAATTTATTGCTCACAGTTCTGAAGCCTAGGAAGATCAAGGCATCAGCAGATTCTGTGTCTGGTAAGGGCTCACTCCTTGCTTCATAGATGGTGACTTCTTGCTGTGTCCTCCCATGTTGGAGGGACAAATGTGCTCCCTTGGATCTATTTTATAAGGGCACTATCCCTATGAAGATGGAGCCTCCATAACCTAATCACTTTCCACGAGTCTCATCTCTTCACACTATTGCATTGAGAATTATCTTTCAACATATGAATTTGGGGAGGGGGCACAAAAACTCAAAACAAAACCGTCATAAATAAGGATAGTGGAGTAAATAGGATCATTCTTATATATTTCAAAAATATATGGATTTTTTTTGAAAAAATAAAATCCTATAACATTTTATGATTTATTTTTTTTCCCTGAGGAAAAATCACTGTGGATAAGAGAAAAAGAAAGAACTACCATTGTAATCACATCTGAAGTTACAGTCATGCTACACAATAGTTGGGTGTGAAATTGATCACTGTGGTTGTGGAGATACCTCTAGAACATGCCTTAAGACAATAGTAATAGGGCATCTTATTTCAGACCAGAAGCTGAGATATCTTATGGATATCCTCTTACTAAAAATCAATACCTCATTTTTTACCAAATCCCCACCTAAGTAGATTGCCTCATGTAACTCTGAAGTAAATTGTTGCTTATTTCAGTAATGCTGTATACTTTCTTTATCAGAAATTGATATTTTGAGTTGACAATAATTTTTATCAGTATATTTGATTTAGTTTTTGATGAAATAAAGATGTTTTATCTTATAGAAAATATTGTTTTGTAGTGTATTGAGTTTCTCAGGGATGAGTGATAAATAAACACTAAACCCACTCTTCCCATTGTCATCTTCTATCTATATATAGACAGATATATTAATACATTCAAAGCTTATTATGGTATATGATTTATAGTCAAATAAAGCACTCTTATTTCATGCAACCAAGACATATAAAGGGTGCACAAAAATAAAATCAGAATCGGGGTAAGACTGAATAGTTCTTATTTATATATGCATAGCTTGAGTTCCGCTAGAATATTAAAGAATAGTATTTTATAAAAAATCATTTTCAGTTACTGTTTAAAGGTTGTTGCATAGCAACTAATTGTTCATGGAGCACTACCTAATAATATCTGACCCCTGTAGCATTACGTCTTTTTTTAAATTTAAATCCTATTTCCTAAAATATCAGGTAGATAATTACAGTGACCTGAACATTTTAAAGGTAAAGGTTCATGCTCTTAAATTAATATTGATGAAAGTTGTCTTCACAACATCTATTTTTCTCAGATATGAATATCAGTTTAAAAGTGTTTCAATCTAGAATGAGTCTAAATCAAAATGTTTTTTAGTTGAGTTATACAGGTGAACCTCAGGAATAAGACGGGACTGATAGCCCATCGATGGATTAGCAATTTCTTAATGAGATCATCCTCACTAAAATAGGAAATGGTGATATTTCTTTTTTACTTTGCTAGAGTTTTAATGCTTTGAGAAACATATTTTATGTGATTGTATATTACATATTAAAAATCACGGAATTGTATTTAGGTTAGCTAACAAAATCTCTCAATGTTCTTGCTAGAAAAATCTGGATATTAATATATTTTAAGTCTATTTATTCACAGGATTATGGTAAATGTTATTTAAAATGATGAAATATCAAGAAGAGAGTTTGATTCCTACTTTCAACATTTACTAGTCAGCAGTGCTATTGTTAGGCAAATTGGTATTTGACCATTAAGTTAGTAATTTCATATATGAAGATAACACTACCAAATTGGGTGGAGGTTGTAGGGATTAAACATGATAATGCATGTAAAATGCTTCTTACAGTGTATATTGCATATGATTAAACCATGTTGTCATAAATTCTTTAATTTCATTTCAGATATATCAAGTTCTTTTTATTTACAGAACATTTTACCATTAGCCATCATATTTTGCAATTGGGGTGTTGGTAAATTGAGTGGTGACCTTGTATTTTTTTAAATTTATTGTTGTTTACTAGTTTATTTTTCTTTTCTTTTTATTTTGTTACATCTCGGGGTACAACTAGATTTCGTTACATGGGTGAATAGCATAATGGTAAAATATGGGTTTAGTTTACTTGTCACCCAAATAATGTACATTGTACCCGATAGATAATTTTTCATCCCTCACTCCCCTCCCACCTCCTCCATTCTGAATTTCCAATGTCTATTACACCACTCTCTATGACCACGCATATTCATAGCTTAGCTCCCACTTATAAGTGAGAAAATACAGTATTTGTTTTTCCATTCCTGAGATACTTCACTTAGAATAATGGCCTTCAGTTCCACCCAAGTTGCTGAAAAAGACATTATTTCATTTTTTTTTATGGCTGAGTCATATTCTATGGTGTGTGTATGTGTGTACACATATATACCACATTTGCTTTATCCACTCATCAGTTGATGGACACTTAGGTGGATTCTATATCTTTGCGATTTTGAATTGTGATGCAATAAACATACAAGTGTGGGTATCATTTTTATATAATGACTTCTTTTCCTTTGGGGAGATACACAGTAGTGGGATTGCTGAATTGAATGGTAGGTCTACTTTCAGCTCTTGGCAGAATCTCCATAATGTTTTCCACAGAGGTTGTATTAACTTACATCCCCACCAACAGTGTATGAGCATTTGCTTTTCACTGCATCCACACCAGCCAACATCTATTGTTTTTTGACTTCTTAATAACGGCCATTGTGACAGGTAAGGTGGTATTTCATGTGGTTTTAATTTATATTTCCCTGATGATTAGTGATATTGAGCATTTTTCATGTGTTTTTTTGGCCATTTGTATATATCCTTTTGAACAACTGTTCATGCCTTTTGCCCACTTTTTTTTTTTTTTTTTTCTTGCTGAGTGATCTAAGTTCTTTGTAGACTCTGGATACTAGCCCTTTGTCAGATGTATAGTTTGTGAATATTTTCTCCATTCTGTAGGTTGTTTATTTACTCTGTTGATTATTTCTTTTGCTGTGCAGAAGCTTTTTTGTTTAATTAGTTCCCATTGATTTATTTTTGTTTTTGTTGTATGTGGTTCATACATATTGAGTCATAAATTCTTTGCCCAGGTCAATGCTGAAAATAGTTGTTCCCAGGTTTTCTTCTAGAATTTTTATGGTTTCCTTGACCTTGTATTTTTGATGTGATTATGGATTCTCTGATTCATAATGGAAACAGTCAACACTGTTTTCTTCTTACTTTTCCCGATATTGGTAGGTTAAGAGGAGCTAGAACTCAACTACTTTATCTGTAGTGAGAGGGAGGAGAGTGTAGCAGGGATTCATAGTTATATCTTCCCCAGGGGCAGAGACCAAGAGACCAATTAATGCAGGCTGTAGATTATGTAAAATAAACAATTGATTCCAGCATCCACATAACATAGGGTAGACTTACCAAATTTTCAGAAGGAACAAAAGTGATAAAACTAGTAAATGAGATGAAAATCAAAATTTAAAATCTATTAAAGAATGGAGAAAAGGGATTAAGTCAACAATCTAAAATTTAAAAAGAATAAATGTTACTCGTATGGGGCTCTTAAGAATAAATTGCTTAAGTACCACATGGCTTAGAAGCAATACGGATGAAGATGACTTGGGAACGCTATTACTTTCCAAACACTGGTGTAACAAATTATCATAAACTCAGTGGCTTAAAAAAACACAAATTTATTATATTACAGTGTTGGAGGTTTGAAACCCAAAACGGATCTTAATGGGGATGAAATTATTAATGTGTCAGCAGAGCTATGTTTCTTTGGGAGGCCCTGGCGGGGAGACCCTGGCTCCTTTTTCTGGGTTCCAGAGGCTGCCTCATTCCTTGCCTGTTGGCTCTGCTGCAGCAGTGGCATCGCTTAGACTTCTGCTTCTGTTGTCACACCTCCTTCTCTGACTGATCCTACTGCTTTTCTCCAATAAGGACACTTGTGATTATACTGGGCCCACCCGATGACGATAACTCAGGATAACCTACTCACCCCAAGTCCCTCCATTTAATATCTGCAAAGCCTGTTTGCCATGTAAGGTAATATATTCTGAGGTTCTGGGGATTAGAGTGTGACATTGGGAGAGGGAGTATGATTCTGCCTACAACAGAGGTTTCAGGTGGATAAGTGCAATATAAGGCCACAATGTAATTGGGTGTGAGTAATGTCAGTGTGACATTCATTATGCTTTAGTGATAGAAAAGTAAAAGTTCCTTATGGAAGAAATAGTCCAGTTCAGTTCTACTAGTCAGGAAGTTTAGACTGTTGAAGACTGGGACCAGGATGGTGAGTAGACTTGAAAACAGAATACATCATTGTTGAAATCTGAAAAGATTTGTGTATAAAAAGAAGATACAGTGCCTTTGCTCAAATATTTGTAAGGCTGTGATAAGAAAGAGGAATTAGCATCATTCTGTTAGGGTAAAAGAACTAGAAATAGGACCATTAAGCAGAAGCTGTAGTATAGCATAGCTTTTAGTCAGCATGGATGGAAACAGAGTTTTCCTTCCCTAGATGTCTTTAAGCTTGGGGCTCTCCAGACCTTTTATGGGTATGTGGTAATGGGGAATAAAGATAAGACTTTGGATTAAACTACATTACTTTTGCAGTTATTTTAAAAACTTTGATTTTACTATTCTTTCATTTTACTACCCTCTGGCTTATATTTAGGACAGACTCACTCTAGTGCTTATTGTTAGATTTTTTTTTTCTCCCCAGCTGTCAAGTGAGATCTTGTTTGTGAAGTCAGTAAGTAAGAGATCTTCAATCAGGCATTCAGTGAATCAAATGTAGAAGTGAAGGATCTCTATGAAAAGCTCATCCACCGAATCATGAATGAGGAATTTGTATTTAAATGACACAATTTAGGGTAAAGATTCAAACTTTGAAAAGATAGTACAAAAAAGTAAAGCAGAAGAAATTTAATGTAGTTGTAGCAAAGAAAAGAATCAGAAGCAATTCATTTCCAAGTACATAAAGGCCACACAGTGAATGAGAACGGTATCCATTCAATTTTATAAAACTGTTGCAAATACTGTGTATAAAATGTTATTAATCCACTGAGAAAAGGAAGGAGAGATGGCATTACCTAATTTTTATACGAAATAATGCATTTGTAAATTATTTTCTTAGATGTAAATAAATAAAATAATTGTGTCTTCTCAATGACATCACTGAATTTTGTAAAACACGAGTAATTTTCTGCCCAAACCACGGAATCCAAAATGTTGAAGGACTCTATCTATCATTTTATTTATCTCCATTGTTTAAAGCAGTATAGAGCTTTATGAGCATAGGACATAACTCCTCTAAATTTATATTCTGTCTCATTAAGGAAGACTCTAAACTATAAATCAGGAGAGAAGCCAAGTCACATATCTATTGATCTCATCCATTCTATCCATTACTGAGGAGAAATAGACTAAGACTGTCAAGTGTTAATCTGATTTGCATCTGTTGTAGTTACGAAAGAATTGATTACTGAATACACTGTAACAATGTTTTAACCTGTTTTGATATACAGTCTAAAATCTGATAAATAAGCAACAATAATGGTTGTGAGGTACCAAAGTATCCTGAAAATGATCAATTTAGTTTATAAAAAGATGTCATAAACTTTATTCAAAATAATCTATTCAAATCATTTAAGCTATGAAGTAAATCTTGAAAATTCTACATTGATAAGAATCTAGACAAGCCCTTTGGAAGAATGGTATTTTACACCACTTAAAAACCAAAATGGAGTTGATTGTAAGCTTCTTTTAAAGATATAAATCATATTTCTTAATTTTATTTCCTTTGTCATCATTAATACAGAAATAAATTGTGCATGTGTAACCTGTTCAATGTGAGGCAATATTTAAACAAAGAGGCTCAAAATTGCTACCAGAGAAGGCAGGGGGTGAGCATTGGAGGTGGCACAGGAAGGAGCATTAAATGCCTGTGCAATGTGCAATCAAGCCAATTATGAGGTAATTCTTTTTGCCAGGAATTAACTCAGCCAACCACTCCAGCCTCTAAAACATACACACAAAGTTGAAGTCCACAGCACAGAATTTAGAAATACAATAGAGAACTTTCTTTGAACAATATGGGTAAAGAGTTATTCACTCTTTGGGAAAATAAACTGTAGATTTGTATTAGGTATTATTGTATGACCTTGAGAAATGGCCTATATAAAGTTCTGTTAATACCACGTGAATAAAATCACTTCAGCAATCTATTTTTATGAAGTTTGAGTTTGAAACTCTGTTGTTACACACAGACTTATGCATCAAAGAAAATTGAGCATATTTGGAATTTACCTAGGTGAGTATTATCATGCCATTGGACAAATATGATAAAAATTGAATGAATATGACTCTGAGTGCACAAACTAGGAAGTAAACCCTTGGACAGGTGATACGTCCATTGAAAAGGGAATAAAAACAATATAGAGTGTTTATTAAATCTTCATATTCCAGACTAATACCCAGAAATTCCAACTCTACATTATGAGAAATATGTCAAAAGAAAGGGATCTGAATAAGTCTTATTTTTATATGAAAGTTGTTGTAAATAACTCAAACTCAACAATTGAAGTTACTCCTCCACACGAAAAAAACTGGCATAGATGTAAATATGTCATAAAGGTATTTTACAAAAAGAAATTTAGAAATATATGTACATTTAACCTCTAGTACTAGCTGTTATATATTGCCCTCTAATAGACTGTGGACACATTAAAAGAACAGATAATTTTTCACCTAAAGACATTAATCTTAAGGAAAAAAAAATCCGTCAATTAGACTGAGCAGGTGGTACTTTCCTGATCTCTCTGAACCTTACCCTCCACCTGTAGAGGAAAGACCAATTGCATTTTTTTTATTGAAATGCTCTTATGAAGGCAAAATGAACACTGTTCAATCAAAAAAAAATTTAAAGTAGTGTATAGTCAATACATTGTCAATTTAGAAAATTGAATTTGGGTAACCATCCTGTTTCCTAACCCTAATTGAGTTATTTCAGATTTTAACTTGAAAATGAACTCAGAATTCTCATTACTATTTTATGGATATGATTCTGATACAAGAGTTAATTGTGAGTTAACTAAGGTCATAAAGAAAGTTGATAAGGATACACAATTTCTAACATTTTATCTTAATTTAATTTTATTAGAAGATTCTAATTTTAAAAGTCTTTCCCTATAAAATCTGGAGGTTATACTCTGTCGGTGGTCCAAATCATATGATCTCCCTAATGACTTAGCAAGTTACCAAGATATGGTACAAAGATCATTGGTCTAGAAGGAAAAAAAATATGTTGGGACTCTTGTTAACTAGTAGTTTTCTATAGGTTAGCATGATGGCTGTTTACCCATCGACTCTCTTCACGGACAGACGTCTGTGTACATAATGTCACAGACTCTTCTTGCCAGGAAGGCATTTAGAGAGAAAAGCCTAAGGGAGGCTTTAGACAGAAATGAGAAGGTGAAAAGAAGGGAGAAGAGATTTCTTAGTTTTAGTTCTTAACAGCGTTGTTCCAGCAAGGGAAGACGATTGACCCTCCATGTTCCACCTTCTTTTAGGACTTCCAGTACCAGCTGTGCTGCAGCCCCTAAGACAAGACAACTAAACCTCTCTCAATGGTCCCAAGCCCCAGCTTCACATTCTCATCCCCTCCCACCCTCCCACCACTGTCAAGCTGTCTAAGCACCAGCTAGATAGAGATGTGTCCCTAAGCTGTGCTCTTTGCTGTACCCCTACTAGCGGTGGGAGTTATTACCTCTTATTAGTGATGTAGCTGGGTTACCTCAATTTCCTTATCTTCAAAATGGTTAAATACCTTGCACAATTACTGGGAGGGCTAAAGTGATAATACATGAGAAAAGTTGATTATGGGAGAGTAAAGATAAAAAAATGAAGACTTGGGTTTTTTTAAAAGATGAACAAAATCAACAAACCTTTAGGTAGACTAAATAAGAAAAAAAGAGAAAAGACCCAGATAAATAAAATCAGAGATGAAAAAGGAGACATTACTTTTAGGTCCATAGCTGAGAGAGAGCCACACAAAGCCTCACGTGTAGCAAAATGCTGTTTATTTTGAGCATCTTGGTGTAGATGGGTGGAGGGGAAAAAGCGTCCATGAGAGAAAAGGGGAGAGCCGTGGGTTTCATAGAGGGTTTCTCTTGGGGGAGTAAGTGGGCCTGAACAGCACTTGTAATAAATTCTTTTTCAAACATCCAGGTCCTAGGACCCCTGCCCTAGTCACATCCATCCTTCAGCTCTGGTGTTGTCCTTGTCAGGAGAGAGAGGGAGGGATAAACTTCAGTCTCTATCAGGGGGAAAAGGAATGCTGGCTGTAGCTGTCTGTTAGATTTATAATGTCTGAACTCTCCAGACTCCTCCAGCTATTGTTTTACAAGCCTGAGTTTTGCATTAACCACGTTCTGTCCTATACATACTTTTTGGGTTCCCACAGGGAACAAACCTAATAATTACAACTGACACCACAGAGACAGAAAGGATTATAAGGGCATATTATGGACAAATTTGAGAACAAATGGATAAATTCCTAGACAAATACAACATCTCAAGGTTAAATTATAAAAAAATAGAAAATTTGAACAGACCAATAATAAATGAAGAAATTGGATCAGTAATATGAAATCTTCCATTAACAAAAATGCTCAGGACCTGAAAGCTTCACTGCTGAATTCTACCAAACATTTAAAGAACTAATACCAGTTCTCCTCAAGCTATTCTAAAAAACTGAAGATGAAAAAATACTTCCAAACTAATATAGCATTACACAGACGTCAAAACCATACGAAGACACAGCAGAAAAAGAAAACTACAGGCCGATATTCCTGATGAACATGGATGTAAAAATTAATAACCAGATACTAACAAAACAAACTCAATAGCACATCAAAAGATCATTCAGTATGATCAAATAAGATTCATCCCAGGGATGCAAGGAAGGTTCAACATACACAAATCAATACATGTGATATATCACATTAACATAAAGATAAAAACCATGTGATAATTTAAATAGACACAGATAAAGCATTTAACAAAATTTAATATTCCTTCATGGCAAAAATGCTCAGCAAATTAGATATGATATTCTTCACAAAATAGACAAAAAAATTCAAAAATTCATGTGAAACCACAAATGACTTCGAATAGCCATAGCAATCCTAAGTAAAAAGAACAAAGCTAAAAACATCACACTACTTGACTTCAAAATATAATACAAAGGTATATTTACCAAAACATCATGGCACTGACATAAGAACAGACAAATAGACCCATGGAACAGAATAGGAAGTCAAGAAATAAATTCACAAACCTACAACCAACTGATTTTTGATAAAGATGCCAAGAACACACATTGCTCAAAAGGCAGTCTCTTCAACACATCAAGCTGGGAAAATTAGATATTCATTTGCAGAAGAGTAAGACTAGAGTGACTAGACCCTTACCTCCCACCATATACAAAATCAACTCAAATGGATTAAAGATTTAAATGTAAAACTTGAAACTATGAAACTAGTAGAAGAAAACATAAGCCAAATATTTATGACATTGAGCTGGGCAAAATTTGTTTAAACAGGAACTCAAAAGCATAGCCAATCAAAACAAAAATAGACAAATGGGACTACATCAAACTAAAAACCACCTGCACATCAAAGGAAACAACAGAGTGAAGAGACAACTTACAGATTAGGAAAAATAATATTTGACAAGGGGTTAATATCATGCATACATAGGGAACTTAAGCAACTTAGCAGCAACAAGAACAACAACAAAAACCAGAATAAAATATAACAACAAAAACTCCCCACAAATAACCTAGTGAAAATGAGCAAAAGACCTTAATAGACATTTCTTAACAGAAGACATTTAAATGACCAAACAGGTACATGAAAAATGCCCCACATCACAGATCATCAGGGAAATGCAAACCAAAACCACAAAGATATACCAACTCATTTTAGTTAGAGTGGCTATAATCAAAAAGACAAAATAAAACAAGTACTGGCAAGAATGTGGAGGAAAGGGAACATTTACACTGTTGGTGGGATTGTATATTAGTAAAACCACTATGGAAAACAATATAAAGTTTCCTAAAAAAATTAAAAATAGAACTAACATATGATTCAGCAATCCCACTAGTGGGTTTATAGCCAAAGGAAGTGAATCAGTATGCCGAAGAGATATCTGCACTCCTATGTTTTTTTGCAGTACTATTTACTATAACCAAGATGTGAAATCAATCCAACTGTCCAACAATGGATAAATGGATAAAGAAAATGTGGTATATATATACACACACACACAATGGAATACTCTCAGCCATTAAAAAAGAGTAAAATCCTGTTTATTGTGACAACATGAATGAAACTGGAGGAAACTATGTTAAGTGAAATAAACCAGACACAGAAAGACAAATACTGTATGATCTCACTAATATGTGGAATAAAAAAAAATCATAGAAACAGATTGTAGAACAGTAGTTGCCAGAGACTGGGGAGAGGAGGATGAGGAGAGATTTTTTAATGGGTACAAAATTACAATTAGATAGAAGGAATAACTTCTGGTGTTCTATTGTACTGTAGGGTGATGATGGTTAGCAGTAAGATATGGTATAAAATTGACCCTTGAACAGCATAGAGTTTCGGAGCGCTGGGTCCCCAGAAAGTCAAAAATCTATGTATAACTTTGGACTCCTTAGAAACTTAACTATTAATATCATATTATTGACTAGAATCCTTACCCATAACCTAAATAGTCAATTAACACATATTTTATGTGTTATGTGTATTATATACTATATTTTTACAATAAAGTAAGATAGAGAAAGGAAAATGTTATTAATAAAATCATCAGGAAAAGAAAATATATTCACTAATGATTAATTGGAAGTGAATCCTCATAGAGATCTTCATCCTCATCTTCCCGTTCAGAAGGCTGAGGAGGAGGTGGAAGAAGAGAGGCTGGTCTTGCTGTCTGAGGGGTGGCAGAGGAGGAAGGAAATCCCCATGTGAGTGGACCTGTATAGTTTGAATTCTTGCTGTTCAAGGGCCAACTGTACTACAAAATAACTTGAAGAAAGGCTTTTGAATACCCTCACCACAAAGGAATGATAAATGCATGAGGTGTCGGTCACATTACATACCCTGATTTGATCATTATACAGTAAATGGATGTACCAAAACATCAAATTTTACCCCATAAATATGTACAATTACAATGTGTCAAATAAAAAAAGAAAAATTTGTTATGAAACAGGTGTTCACAAATTAAATTACTGCTATTACTTTTGGAGTGAATCTAGCAGAGTTGTTAAAAATACTGGCTATGGAGTTAAACAGATATGTGTTCAAATTCTGTCGTGAAACTTAGATGGCGTAATGATTATAATTTGACAAGCATTAAGGTCTGGTACAGAGTTGCTGTTCAACAAATAGTGAATTATCATTGTTAGATTCTTTGTCTATCGTTCTAGATTCTGTACCTTTATGTACAGAATTGTTGTTCCCTATATTTTTGTGTCTTCATTTCTGTCGCTATGAGATCATCAACCCACTTAGACTAATCAAGGATTGCTTTCCTAACTACTATCAATACTGTTGAGTTCTATGATGCTTACATTAATCAATCTGAAATGCAAATTTTTATAGTAAAGATAAAACCTACTGACTCAAAATAATTTTTCCCTGAGGTAAACTTAAAAATTCTTGATAATTTGTGTGAGAGAGAATTTTTTTTCCTGACAGGGAAAGATCTACAATGTATATTTGGGTACATTAGAAATGTCAGTTTGCCAAATTTTCCAGGTAGTTAAAATGATAAGTAACAATCTTTTACTGTTGGTTTCATTGATTTTCAGGTAGATTTAAAAATAATTTTTATTTTACAGATGGTACTATTAATGCTCATTGAGTACAATTTGTGATTTAGTAGCAGATTTGTTCAGTCTACGAAAAACAAAGTTGGGGTATTTTCTTTCTAACATTACCTTTTGTCAGGAAACAAATACAACATTATGTATAGTGAAGCAGATGCCCAAAATACAATTTTAGCATTGTCAAAATGCTTCTTTTAGTATTGATGTGTTATTATAAAATCAGTGATGTATAACACCACCATACTGCCTTGGTTCTTATTAAACGGACCAGCGGTCTATGAATATGAATGTGAGAGTTTCCAAAGAAATAGGGACTCAAAGATGAAATCAATAGAAAAAACAGAAATAACAAAGAATACACTATGGTTAATAGGGTAGAAAAATGTACTTACTATACGCTGGGCATGTTTTTAAGTGTGTAAGTTAAGGGGCAATTGTGATCATGCGTGTATGTATGTATGTATGGATATGATTGGCTTAGACTAGAGAATTGGTGGTCATGTGAAAGAGTCAGATTTTGAATCTATTTTCAGAATTAAAATTGAGTTGGACATGGACTGTCAGAAAAAGAGAAAAAGAAAACAATTTAGCGTGATTCCAAGGTTTGTTTTGCATTACAAACTAGATGGCTTTTGTTTCCATTTGCTTGAGAGTAGCAGGCTGGGAGAACAATTTGAAGATGATGTGGAAATCAGAATTGCAATTTTAAGTACATTAAATTTGAAATGCTTTTAGTTATTGAAGAAGTTACCTGATAAGCCATTAGATATTTGAGTATGGAGTTAAGAGAAGAGGTATAGGAAGGAAATACAAATTTGAGAGTGACCTTATACAGGGTGTCCCAAAAGTCTCCACACAAAGGAGAAATTTTGTAATGAATATTTTGTAAATAAAAGTACATTTAGCTACAATTTCTCATTTTCCCTATTTATGGTGACTTTTGGGATACCTTGTAGATTGCTTTTATTTTATTTATTTTTTCTTTTTAGTTTTGTTTATTTTACATACATGGGATCATACTCTGTCTTATATGATATAGTATATGATTTGCTTCTTATGTAACTACATATCTTAGCAATTTTTTTCATG
>NW_012152419.1:429214-430330 GCF_000956105.1 Propithecus coquereli
ATCAAGAAGACATAACAATCCTAAATATTTATGCACCCAACACAGGTGTGCCCAGATTCATAAAGCAAATCCTATTAGGTCTAAACAAAGTGACAAACAGCAACATCACAATTGCTGAGGACATAAACACCCCACTGACAGAACTGGACAGATCCTTGAAGCAGAAAAGAAACACTGGACTTAAATGGGACTCGAGCAAATGGGTCTAAAAGATATTTACAGAACTTTCTACTACTGAATGTACATTCTTCTCATCAGCACATGGAACATTCTCTAAGATTGATCACATCTTAGGCCACAAAACATGTTTCAACAAATTCAAAAAAATAGAAATTATACCATATACCTTCTCAAACCACAGTGGAATAAAATTAGAAATCAGCTCCAAGAGAAACACTCAACCCTACACAAAGTCATGGAAATTAACAACCCACAGTTGAACAATTATTGGGTCAAGGAGGAAATTAAGATGGAAATCAAAAGATCCCTTGAATTAAATGACAAAGGGGACACAAGTTATGGAAGTAGATTGCTTTTAAAGTTATGAAACAGGAAAGAGTATAGGTTGGGAATAAGAAAATAGAAAAAAAAGAAGAGATCCAAGGACTGAATCTGAGTGTCACTCCACAATTTAGTTAAGCAATACGAGAAGAAATCCAAAAGGAGATGTGGAAGTATTTATGTGTTAAAAGTTGCAGGAAATCCAGGAGAAAATGGCATGTAATAAACCTATGAGACAATAGCCTTGTTAAGATGATGGTCTGTAAAAATTGCTATGCATCTCATTTTCCTCCTTTTATTGACTAAGATTATTTACTAAATCTTCAGATGAGATATCTAATTATAACAATACCTGATTGAGTTCTTTTTTTTTATTTCAGGATATTATGGGGGTACAGATGTTTAGGTTATGTATGTTACCCTTGACCCCCTCCCTCAAGTCCGAGTTTCAAGTGCATCCGTCCCTTGGATGGTGCGCATCGCACTCTTTGTGTATGCATATACCCGTCCCCTCATCCTCCCTCCCTCCTCCCCACTGCCCGACATCCAATAGATGTTATTCTTATATGTACACTTATGTGTTGATCAGTTAATATCAATTTGATGGTGAGTACA
>NW_012152419.1:431985-434564 GCF_000956105.1 Propithecus coquereli
CTCTTGGTTGAATCCATGGGGTTTTCTAGATATAATATCATGTCATCAGCAAATAGTGAGAGTTTGATCTCTTCTGTTCCCATTCGTATGCCTTTAATCCCACTCTCTTGCCTGATTGCTGTGGCCAGGTCTGATTGAATTCTTCAATTTGGATTTTATGAATAGGAACAAGTATAAAAGGGCATTTGTTAAGAAAGATTGAAACTACACTGTATATACTTATATACATTATATTTAGTTTACCTCAATAACTTTAACTGGCACACTATATAATTAGTTCTGCATCAACATTCAGCTCCTTTTTATTAGTAACTAGTAAAAGCTATTCTACATTTTCTGTGATGAGTTTGATCTTTTCCCTTTTATGAGTCTCTTCCATTGACTTAATATATGCATTTATCTCTGACTCTTTAAATTGTTTCTTTTAATTGATTATAGAGATTTTTATCCCTTCGACATGCTCTACTATATGCTGGCTGCCTAATTTGCATCTTAACTGGTAATATCCTGCTTTCTTGCTATTGTAGCACCAGTGTATAAACTTAGCTTTTTATATCTTTTCTGCATTTTGCTTGTCAGTGCCAAAGGGAGAAATTTAGTGTACTTTGGATTAAAAGGTAAATTTCTGATTAGAATGTGAGCTAAATTATGATTTCCTTCATTAGGCAGAAAATCGCTAATATATTTTCCATATTGCAATATTAAATTTACTCCTTGTTTATTAATTCAGTGAGTTTATTTTTAACCATATCAATCTTAATATCAAATAGAAACACCTGATTATCAAAGTGGTAAATGGAACACTAAGATTTAAGTATAGGCTTGCCTTATATCAAACTCCATATTCTTTCTGCTGCCTCTTGATGGCTCTAGTATGCATCTACCAGGCTTACACACAGACCAGAAGTAAGTTAAGAGAAAGACAAGAAAATATTTCAAATATTCTCAGGTGTTGCCGATTTCAATTAAAATTTATCAGCTTACTCTGCCACTCTTATAAAAGCTTGTGAGGAAATAGAGTTAAGCTGCTCAGTAAACTAAACCATCCTGACTTTTGTTTTTACTACACTGAAGTTTATGGCAAGAGGACTGTTTGAGGACTGTGACAAAACAAAAATGTATGTTCATCAGACTCTGTTTTATATTGCTTCTGCTTGGGCACATGGAGAACTACGCTTTCTACCTTGTTAGACAGATCATATGACAATTTTTGATGAATGAGTTGTGAGTATAAAGTACATTTGTCACTTCTGGCCTGAAGCAATAGGAACTCGCACTGTAATTATTCAATCTTTCTCTTCCTTTGCAGCAGTATCTTGGTAGAGTCCTCCTGTTGAATTGGCAGTGACATAAAATTGACGTAAACTACATTCCTGTTGCTGGAAGGCAGATTTCTCATGCTTTGTTGAGTGAAAAATAAACTTTGGTTGCATTAAGCCATAGAGATGTGGTATTGTTTGTTACCCAAGGAAAAGCCTATCCTATCCTAATTCAACCACTTAAAGATGCTAAAGAATGGCCCAGAGCTTTGTAAATACTAGAGTAAAAAAAAACAAAAAAATCCACAGGAATTTAAAAGTATCCAACCACTGACTTAAAGTCAGATGCAAATAGATGACCTTGCGAACTAGACAACAATTATCATAAATTGAAAGCACACTATACGGAGCTGGTATCTCTGGTTTGACATGAAATACTTTTTATTCCCTTTTAAAATTTACTTCATCTTCTACTGCAACTACATTGTCACATTTAGGAAAAAAGAAATGCCTATTAGAAGCATAAAAATAGAATCCTTGAGTAGACACCACCTGCTCTGTGCAGAGTCTCTCATTCTTTTTTTAATTTTAGCAAAGTGCATTTGACAAGATTTTTCTGTCTGTGGAATGCTGTCAATGAGGGAAGTGGATCTGCTTTATTCTGGAGAAATGCTATTAGTAATGATAGTCACAGATCAACAACACTGTAAGAAGGTATTGCAGGATAATCAAATGATGCCTACAGACTAGCAGAGTGATTAAAGAATCAATCATTGGCTCTTGGAAAATTTTATCTGTCTGTTTAAAATAATTTAAACCTACTGAAGTATAGATTCTTATTTTGAAATTTCTTATATGCATAGTAGACTGAACATTATTTTTTAAAAACTAAATCATGACTAAGAAGTAGTTTAGTAACATTGAAAACAATTGACGTATTGTATACTTGGCCAAAAAACATTGTCTGTCATTATACTTGGCAGTGGGAACATAGACCATTAAAGAGTTGCATTCCTTGATGCTATAGCATTGGCAGAAGATGACTATTTACTATAAAGTTACAAAAACTAAATAAAAGAGATTTTTCCATTTAGAAAAAATTTAAGAATTTTGTAAGATTTCTAGTTCAATATGCCTGGCAACTATATGTGGTATATTTACTAACCATGCATGTACCTTGAATAGTTTTAGTGTCCTCCTCATGTCAGGCATCTCAAGTACTTTACTTTTTATTGACAGTTTGTTTTCTACTACGAAAACAGAATGTAATTAAAGAATGGAACTACCTGCAGTTGAAATAGACAGAGAAGATGAAATAGA
>NW_012152419.1:435706-438100 GCF_000956105.1 Propithecus coquereli
CTAGATCTTGGCTACACTTAAAGTTGTCTATTGCCCTTCTATGATATAAAGTCACCAGATAGATCTCAGCACTATATGTACTATAAACTTTTTTTACTGTTTTTAAAATTTAAAAATCTCAAATTAGCATGTAGACACCTAGCAATGTGACTTTTCAAGATTTATACTTCTCTTCATGTTATCTCTCATTGTATGAACAGTAGCTGATAAGCTGTTACTTATAAGGTATCTATGGTCCAACTCTGAGTGTACAATCTAAGATATTATATGGTTAAAGTGTTTATAAGTCCCAATGCTGTCTCTAGGAAGCTAAAATTAAAAGTGCTAAGAAAAATCTATGCTTTTTTAACATTAGAAAGAGAAGTATAGATAAAGGAGTTCCAAGTAGAGACAAAAGAGGAACTAAAGTGATCAAAGTCAGAAGAGCAATGCTTGCCATATGGCTTCCAGATTTATTATGGGCACACCTTATGACTAACTCATGGGTTTATGTGGGATGTTATTGTGAAATCACTATAAGATATATAACATGAGCAAATGGAAAAGCAGAAGGCTATCCAAACACATTTGAGCTATACTCCTTTAGTAAAAGCTGGCTCATTTTACAATTTTTTATTTTAGACAGGGGAAAATCCTGGCTGCAAAAATCCAAAAACAGTATAAATTTCTTTAACTTTACAAAAGCTTTTCTTTAGCAACCATGATATAGGAAAATAGAATTTGTATTTTATGATGCAATTTTAAATTATTTCAATCATATAAGTACATTTGAATAATTCTAGTGTATATGCTTTATGTGTTTGCACATTTTTAATTGTCAGAGGTATTTTTTAAATCCTTATATATCATATTAAAATTAGTTGAATGTGCTCCCTGACTTTCAGAATATACAGAAATATGGATAATCTTAGAGCCAAGCCAGTTAGAGAACTATTCATCCCAGTTTAAGCTCTAACTAGAAACAATTATAACTTTGCTTGTTTGGGATTTTGTTTTTCCAAGGAATTAATGTTTAATATTTTGGTGAATATCCATAGGAAAGTAACATATATTTATATAGTATTTGAATGTAATCTTTTACCGAAATATTATATTCATACATACATGTGCACAAATCCAAAAAGTAAAGCTTGATGCATTTTCATAGAGTGAATGCACCTGTTTAACCTGCACCCATATCAAGAAACAAAACACTGTTAGCATCCCTGAAGCTCCTCTAGTAGATCTTTCGGTAAGTTCACCTTCACCAAGGATAACTACTAACAAGAGTATATTTTTTAAAAAGTTATTTCAAAATCAAATTTTCTAGAATTAACTTTTCTAGTAAACAAGGAATCTCTTTATTAAATGGGACAAGACTATGACAATATGTTAGAGTTGGATAGTTCTTCATTATTTTCCCTCTGTAATGGTATTTTTAAAATGCTCCCAAATTCTTTGACACTCCTCCCATCAAAAGGTGGAATTTATGTTTTCTTTCCTTAAATCTGGGTGGACTTTTGATTATGAAGAAGAAATGCTAAATGTCTTCTGAGGCTAGATCTGATAGAGCTTCTACCTGATATCCTTAGCAGGTCACACTAAAACACAGTCAGCAACTTCTGAGATAGCCAAGTAGTCATATGAAGAAGCTACATAGAGATGTTCCAGCCAACAGCACTATATGAGGTTCCAAATGACAGCCAGCATCAACTTTAAGTGAAGAAAAAAGTCTTTGTGGTGAAGCCAGCCCCAACCTTCGCCTGACTCTAAAAGCAAGTGAGACCCTAGGTGAGAATCACCTAGCTGAAACCATTCAATCCTTAGAAACCTGAAAGATTACAATTAAATAGTTACTATTCTTTTACATCACTGCTTTGTGGGGTAATCTGTTACAATGCAATAGCAACTGAATCAATTTTTATATTTGAAAGTGCTGTAACAAAAATGCACAACACAAGTCATTGGCTTTGGGACAATAGCTGAATGTTGTTCAGGAATGTTTAGCTGAAAGATTAAAGAGTCATGAGAAGAGGGGAAGCAGTAGCCTAAAGTGGACAAGGAGGGTATAGGGGCTTAAGGAAAGGTTAAAAAAAATGTCTTCTAAAACTAGAAGAGAGCCCTCATTTGTCAGAAAGTTTGGTAACACTGTCATGTGTGGTAAGATGAAAACAGGAAGTGTACCTAAGGAACTTGAAAGCATAACTAAGTTGACTTTCAGGCAAAATATTGAAGATACCACATGATTGTTTCTAGCTGACTCTACTAACCCATGATAAGAGAGAGAGGATAGTAAAAACTGTTTAGTTTTAAGGAAAAATTGAAAAGATATATAAATAAGATAGCATCTGTTCAATTAAAAATGAAACTGTTTTTCATTTCTTTTTAGGTGGTAAAAATTCTCCAAGTCAAGAA
>NW_012152419.1:440350-442676 GCF_000956105.1 Propithecus coquereli
ATTAAAAAAAAAAAGAAAGAAATAGAGGAAAGATTCATGGAGAATCATTCCCAGGGAGGAGTATGAGGCCCTACAAAAAATCCTGGCAACATGTGCCCAGCTAGGTCTCCGAATTCCTGCACACCAGTGACTGCAGCATGTATTCTAGTTCCCCCTTTTTGAACAGTAGTGTCCATTGCTGCAATCAATTGACACCATTGTATATTGTATATTAAGTGTGTATTGGGTAAGTAACTTGTCCTTTATTGTTCATAGGCCTTTAGGCTGAGAGGAATGTTACAAGAGGAGCTGGTCCTACCAAACCCAAAGCAACAGCCTCATCTCAACTTGGTTTTGATTTAGATGACAAGATCTTGGACCTCACGCTGATGCAAATAATAGGGTAAGACTTTAGATGAGTCTTAGGAAGTGATTGAAAATTCAAAATTATTTTGAGTTTTATGGAATAATTCAGTCTGTCAGTATTATAACAATTTAATTGGCTAAAAGCCTCCCCTTTCTTAGAAGACCAAAATACTTGTTTGGAAAGAAAGATTATCAAATATACGAACTGATTTTGTGCCATGTAAGATGACGAGTAAGTTTTATCTCACCCAGATTTCCAAATTTTTTATGTAGGAGAAATGTGAATAATTTGTTGTTTTATTACATGGCCCTCAAATACTTTGATGATCCTCTTTTCAAGAGGTGAGAGTTTTTGCTTTTTCCTCTTGAATCTGAGTGGATTTATGTCTACAGCAGAAGACATGTGTAGTTTCTTTCTGATTCTCTTGAAGCACATTGACCATATTATAAAGAAGCCAAGCAGCCGCTTGAAGTAACTGCTTGCAGGTGTTTCCATTGATGACCACGGAAGAGGTGCCAGCTGACAGCATCAAACACCAGACATGACAGAGGAAGCCCCTCTAGTGACACCAGCCCCAGACAGCATCTACTGTACCTGCATAAAAAAAACCCTAAGTCAAGAATCACCTTGCTGAGCCCAGTCAAGCATCAGAACCAGAGAAATAATAACAAAATAACTACTTTTGGTTTAAGCCACTGTTTCAGAGTTACTTGTGCAAAAACAGTAGCTAAACACTAGATGACATATAAGAATTGTGCTCAATTTAAATAAGTTTTAATGGCAAAACATGCTAGTTTCTGTTTACCAACAGTTCAATTTTAGTGACAGTTTATCTTCTATAGAGTATTATTCCACTTTGTATCAAGGAGTGTTGGATGATAGATTATCAGGTAATGACAAAAGTTAATAATATGCATTTTGCATAGTTATTGATCATATTTAGAAATCCAGATTGGGGGAACTTATTTTTCATCGTACATGTTGCAAAATCATTTCATATATGTAATACTTCTTTCTTCCTGAGCAACTGTCTTGGAGAATGAAATCTTTATAAAAAGGGGATGTGGGGGAGCTGAACTGTCCCAGCATCTTTGAATCTCTTTACTCTGAATTTCTTTGGATACTAAACCATATTTAGTTTTAAAATGCTACTTCCTGTCATTATTTTAACGCTTAGGTTCACTAAGACATTATTTTTAGGAGTTACTTAACTTGTGTCATGTTTCTGATATATCAGTTCTTTGGTTTTTTAGTTATTGTTTGATCTCTACAAATTAAGATACTAACTTCACTTTGCTAATGTTTTAGAAGGTCACCAGTGTTTTGTGTTCAAATAGCTTATTCTGTATTCCAGAAAATGCCTCCTTTATTCTGCAAATTGACTGTATATTTGAAGTTTATAAACCATTTTAATTAATGAGTCCACAGTTTTCCTTTGTGATTTAAGCACACATTCATGCGGGTAGAGAGCATAGTAAGCTCTAGTTCAAAGAGGCTCAGGATTTCACCTACAAAAGTAATCTGGTTTCAAAACATCATTTAATCTTTATCTGGCATTACAAAAGCTCAAAATCCTATATACTGCTTTCGAGTAGAAAGTAATGGAATTTCAATTTTGCTACATAGATTTCTTAGTGATGCTTGAAAAGTTTGATTTAAGTAGATAAATGAATTAAAGGATTGAAAAAGTAAGCACAAGGAATAAATTTTGTACATGTATATTGGGTTATTTAATAGAAAAATTTTAATAGTGGTTATGTTTTTAATGGAGATCGAAAAATAATTTGATTTAAATTCTAACATGAGTTATTAGATAGAAGGGATTTTGCTCACAGGTTTGAATACACTAGGAATAATTTCCTGAGGGAGGTTATAAGACAGCTTTCCCTAGAAGTTAGCAGTTCCTGTGGAATTTCATAGATAAATTTCTTAATAGAAAAATATATATGCTCAGAGCTCATTTAAGATATTGAATCTATT
>NW_012152419.1:443666-445083 GCF_000956105.1 Propithecus coquereli
TTTTATTCAATCTACTTTAAAAATTATTGTCTTCCAGTAATACATTTCATTTCCATTTAAAATAATCAGTATCAATAATCTATACTGTTTGAGCTGTTTGAAGGTGTTTTGCTCTTCAGATATATCCCAATAATGGGTATTAAGACTAGCTAAAAATAATCAATAATCTGTTAAAATATGTGTATGTGTGTGTGTTTAAAGCTGATGTTCTCTGCTTTGCTCTTGCATGAGTCTCTCTCAAAAAGGATACTTTATTTTTAAAATAGTGAGAAATGAAAAAGAAAAATTACTAAATAAAAGTTGCTATGATTTGTACCATCACACTTTGCCATTTATTTTATGATATAGAGGCAAATATCAACAGAAGTATGCACGAAAGAGATAAATAAAAAAAGCTCTATGAATTTATTGTAAATTGATTATATAGTAAAAGAAGGTTCCTTATTGGGAAATCTATAAGTTTTTCTATCTTGAGAAAATGAACCGTAATAAGATTTCAAATGGCTGAGAGGTATGTGTATGTATAAAAAGAGAGACTCTGAACTCAGCTCAAGGTTCAATTTTGGAATGAAAATATTGGTGTCAGCTGTCTTTTGTAGGCAGGGTAAGAAATGACAGAGATCTGAAAGAAGGGAGTGTCAGGAGGCCATAAGAAGAAGGTTACAATGAGAACGAGTTTCAGTGTAAATTCCACACATTGTGTGTGTGATGCCAGTGGGGAGAAGAAGGCATGTTTTCTTAGTTTCTCACTAGACAGACTGAAAAAAGAGTGATCCCATAAACTGAGACTGACAATTCCTAGCATAACAAATTCTGGGGAAAGATGACTTCTATTTTGAACACCATGACCCTGAGTTAACTGTGGACTATCATATTAATATATTAAGCATTCATTTGGTATCTAAGATTTTGGGGAGAAGTATAAATTGGAGACATGACTCTTAAATCTATGTCTACAGTTTCTACTTCTCTTCAAAATTTCAGACACCTTTAGGAGAAACTGCAGGTGGGTACAATGGGGGTACAATGCAATGGAAGTAAATATCAGCCTGTCTTCTTGGGAGATCTGGTTCTATATCTCTAATTACTACCAGAGCTTTGTGTTCAGATGCCCTGATGCTGACTCAAGTCTAAAAATCTTAAAATTGAATCTTCCTCTAATGTGTTTTCTTCATTAGTTGTGGTTGTTCTTCATTATCAAGGCTCAAAGCTCTTTGTTTAACCCTCTCATTGCCTTGTACCTCCTTCTGATATCAAATCAGATATTAAGTTTTAGATGGTTTCACATTTTCTTACCTGGTTTTCGATTACCTCACATCTAATCTTGCATATCTTTCTAAATGAACTGCCAGCCATCCGTGTCCCTCTTCAGCACATGGCACGTTACCTCCATTTTCATCTTTCTAGGAAACAATTA
>NW_012152419.1:445575-449852 GCF_000956105.1 Propithecus coquereli
AGTTAATATTATACTTAACAGTAAAGACCTAAACATTTTCATGTTAAATCAGTTACAAATCAAGATGTTTCATTTCATGACTTCTTTTCAACATCATACTGGAAGTCTTAGCTGATACGTTAATAAAATAAAATAAAATATATACAGTTTAGGAAGGAAAACATAAAAATGTCCTTATTCATGGATGGCATAATTGTCTATGTAGAAAAACCTACAAATCAAAAACAAAAAATTCTCTTAGAAAAAATAAAAATTATAGGAAGGTGGCAGGGTACCAGGCCAACATACAAAAATCAATTGCTTTCCTATATACCAATAATGAGCAATTGAAATTTGAAGTTAAAAACACAATACCATTTACATTAGCATCTAAAAAATAAAGTGTTTAGAAATAAATATAACAAAATATGTCAAGATTTATATGAGGAAAATACAAACCTGTGATGAAGAAATCAAAGATCTAAATAAGTGGTTATATATTTCTTATTCATTGGTAGGAAGATTAAATATTAAGATGTCAGTTCTTACCAACTTGATCTATGGATTTAATGCAATCTCAAGAAAAACTCTGGCATATTATTTTGTGGATATCAGCAAACTTATTCTAAATTTTATGTGGAAAGGCAAAAGATCCAAAATAGTCAATACAATATTAAAGATACAATTTGATGTCAAGACTACTATTAAGCTACTGTAATCAAGACAGTGCATTGTTGACAAAAGAAGAAGCAAATAGATCAACTAAATTAAAATGGCTGAAATCCCAAACACTCAAACACTCACAGCACCAAATACTAGTAAGGATGTATGGCAATAGGAACCTTTTAAATTGCTGATAGGAATTCAGAATTATGCAGCTACTTTGGAAGACAATTTGACTTTTCTTACAAAATCATACTCTTACAATATGATCTGGCAATGATGCTTCTTGATATTTACTCAAACAAGTCATAAACTTAGGTCCACACAAAATCTGCACATTAATGTTTAAAGTAGCCTTATTCATAATGTCCAAAATTTGGAAGCAACCAAGATGTCCTTCAACAGGTAAATAAATAAACTGTAGTACATCCATCCATACAATGAAATATTATTCAGTGATAAAAGAAAATGAGCTATCAAGCCTCCAAAAGACATGAAGAAACCCAAATGCATTTTTGCTAAATGAAAGAAGCCAATCTAACAAGGCTATATACTGTATCATCCTAACTATATGTCATTCTGGATAAAGGTACAACTGTGGAGACCATTAAATGATCGGTGACTGCCAGGGTTTGGGGAGTAGGGAGGGAAGGATGAATTGGTAGGACACAGGGGACTTTTATGGTGTTAAAACTATTCTGTATAATACTGTAATGGTGAGTGGATGTCATTATAGATTTGTCAAAAGCTAGAGAATTTACAGCACATGAGTGAACTCTAATATAAACTATGGACTTTTAGTTCCTAATAATGTATTAATATTTGCCCAACATTTACAGCATATATGTAACACTAATACAAAATATTAATAGCAGGGGAAACTGTCTGTGGGAAGAGAAAGGGTAGATGGGCACTCTGTGTGCTTCCCCATCAATTTTTCTTTATACCTAAAACTGCCCTAAAAATAAAGTCTATTAATCTATTAATTTAAAATAATGTAATACAGATGCCCATCTGGAAGTCTTACTATCAGAGATGATGGATTCCACTGCTTGCATCCCGTGGACTTCACTATATCATGCATGAACATATTTGGAGGTTGTTTTTTTGGATATATTCCTAGATACCCATCTGTTCTGAGACTTTGTATCAAGATAATTTACTGCTTAAAGATGAAGATGTATTGCTTTAAATATCATCTAGGCCAAGATTTTTGTCTTGACAATATAATATTTGTGGAATATTGAAGAATCATAAATGATCAAATTGATTTTCCTATTGCCTCCTTTTTTGTGTGAATATTTTCAGATTGAGATTATATTTCTATTTCATACTTTAGGAGTGAAAGTAAAAATTGAAAAATTGTGTTAACAAGTCAGTGGAAAACTTCACCAAACTCTAAGTCAATCGTGATACGGAAAAAAGATGTAGTTTTTTTCTAGAAGTTTTCATTATTTTTCTCAACCTTTTATTTCCACTCAATGAAGAAAGAACAGTCTTTTTAACAAATCATGTGAGAACAACCAGACCTCCACATGAAACAAAAAGTGGATCTAGACAGGACTTTTCAGCTTCCATCAAAATTAACTCAAAATTACATTTACTAAATGTAAAATGTGAAAAACTATAAAACTTCCAGAACAAAACATAAAATTCTCCATGCCCTTGTGCTTGTCAATCAATATTTAAATATAACACAAAGAGCCCAATGCATGAAATTTTTTAAAAATGATAAATTTCATCGTAAGGGTAATCCAACCTGGTCACAGCATATAATCTTTTTTCCTGTTTTGTGAATTTGGTTTGCTATTATTTTATTAAAGATTATTGCTTCTGTATTCATTAGATATATTGACCTGTAGTTTCTTTCTTGTGGTTTCTTTGTCTGGCTTGGGTATTGGGTGGTATTGGCTTCATAAAATGAATTTGGAAGTATTTCTTCCTCTTTAGTTTTTAGAAGAGTTTTGGAAGGATTTTTTTAAAAATTTCCCTTTTAATTTCTTCATTGACTCATTTGTTGTTCAGAGACACGTTGATTAATTTACAGCCATTATGGAAAACAGTATGGAGGTTCCACAAAAAATTAAAACTAGCACTATCATATGATCCAGCAATCCTATTATTGGGTATGTATCCAAAGGAAATGAAATCAGTTTGTCAAAGAGATATCTGCACTCCTACATTTATTGCAGCACAATTCATGATGACCAAAATATGGAATCAACCTAAGTGTTCATCAGTAAATGAATAACTATTTCTAAAAGTGGTATATATACACAATGGAATACCATCCAACCATAAAAAAGAATGAAGTCCTGTCATTTATGGCAACATGAATGAACTTGGAGAACATTATGTTAAGTGAAATAATCCAGACAAAGCAAGACAAATACTGCATGATCTCACTCATATATGCAATTGAAAGAAGTTGATCTCATAGAAGCAGAGAGTAGAATCATGGTTTCCAGAGTCTGGGAGAATAGGATGGTGAGAGGGATAGAGAGAAAAGTTACAGGTGCAAAGTTACAGTTAGGAGAAAAAAGTTCTGATGTTATCATAGCACACAGTAGGGTGACCATGGATAACAATATCATAATGTATACTTCTTTTCTTTTATTCTTAAGAGACAGGATTTCACTCTATTCCCCAGACTGGATTTGACCTCCTGGGCTCAAGCAACCCTCGTGCCTCAGCCTCCAGAGTAGCTGGGACTATAGGCATGCGCCACCATGCCTGGCTTGTAATGTGTATTTCAAAATAACTAAAAGAGGGTATTCAGTGTTCTCATCACAAATAAAGGATAAATGTATGAGGTGATGGATATGCTTCACACCCTGATTTGATTATTAGACAGTGTATACATGTATCAAAACATTACACGGTACCTCCTAAATATATATAATTGTTTGTTAATTAAAACATTTTTAAAAAAGAAAAAAATAAATAGCGTCTGGTACAATTTTAAATAGAAGCCATGAGAGCGGTCAATTGTTTTTGTTTATAACTTCAGGGGAAATGTATCATTTAGTCTTTTTCCATTACATATATTTTCTTGATATTTTTCCTAGGTGACTTTTATTAGGTTGAAGAAGCCCCTTCCTATTCACAGTGTGCTCAGGACTTTTATTAATATTTTGTATTTTAGTCAAGAATGATGGTTTTTGTTGAAAATGAGAAGTAGATTTTGTCAAATGATTTTTCCTGCATTTATTGGAGTAGGAATATAGTTTTTAATTTTGAGACTGTTAACTACAAAAATGGTAAAATACATTGACTTTTTAATATTATACCAAGCTTTTATTTCTGGAATGACTACATGTGTTTTTTTTTTTTTATTTTTTCAAGAAAAGTGGCCTCCTATTGTGTGTTGTGAAATATTCTCTTTTCTTCAATTTTCTTGAAGATTTTTATTATAATTTTTATTCCTTCCTCAAAAGTTTAGAAGAATTCATCACTATATAGCAATTTAGGTCTGGAGTTTCATTGTATGAAAGTTTTAAATATAGATTCAATTTATTTAATAAATAAAGGGCTACAGAGATCATTTCTTTGAGACTGACTTTGGAAGTTTGTGATTTTCAAGGAATGTGTCAATTTTACCTAATTTTCCCAATTTATTGATACATATTTTTCAT
>NW_012152419.1:450457-451512 GCF_000956105.1 Propithecus coquereli
TTTAGAAGTTTAAGCTACACATTAATGAGTAGTTACTTTTCTGTGAACTTTTCTAATAAATAAAAAAATCCTGTTTATTAAATATTCACATTATCATGCTTGGACTTCACTAAAGAGAGTTACACAGATTTTTAATAATCTTCTCTTATTTGAAGACATTAAATAAGATGAAAATGAATTAGTTATTTTAGCCTTTACATCTTGAAAAAAACTAAAAGAAATATTACATTTCTCATTATGCTTTCTAGTCATGTCAGACAAAAAAAAATTCTACTTTGTAAATGACTTTTTTATGTTGTTATTCTATATTGCTAGCCCTTGCTTTTCATAAAACATTTTTTTGAATAGATCAGTCTGCTTAGTGGCAGAAAGGATAAAAGCTAAGATTCCTGTGTTATTTATAGCTGAAGGAAGAATAATAGGTATCGGAATCATTGGCAACAACCGCGGCATATCGGTGCTTTAGAACCCTGAAGTTCTCATTACCTGTCTTATTCTGATTTGAGAATCTTCTTCCGAGTACTTCCTTATTCAATTCTGAGATTTTCTTGTAAAAATGCTTTTTAAACTATTTTTCCATGAAAATCTAAGCTCTTTTGTACATGAAACCTTACCTTCCATCATATATAGTTCTTAGACCACACACTTTGGAATCTAGTATTACTCTTTCTGCAATTATATTCATATATATCAATCTCCTTTCCAGGTATATTATATGTTTACTGAAGACAATGCTACATCTTATTTTTTTCTGAATTTCTTATAGAATTTCACATATTTGCCATTGAAGCAGTTGAGTGTTAACTTTCTTTTAAAAATGTTAAATTTTTGCTGAATGGAGTTGAATTAAGGGAAATCGTTACCTTTTTGTGTATGAATGAAATGTTTATTATATTTAAATATTCAAGTATCCCATTTCCCAGATTTTAAAATGCCACGCATAGTTTAGTTGGTCCTCTGTAACAGCAGGTTCTGCATCTACAGATTCAAGCAACTGCAAATCAAAATATTCAAGGAAACCAAAACAATAAAATATAATAATACAACAAAAATAA
>NW_012152419.1:453152-454359 GCF_000956105.1 Propithecus coquereli
GTGCCTGTAGTCTCGGCTACTTGGGAGGCTAAGGCAGGAGGATCACTTGAGCCCAGGAGTTTGAGGTTGCAGTAAGCTATGATGATGCCACTCTAGCCAAGGCAACAGAGACCTTATCTCAAGAAAAAAAAAAAAAAGAAAAGAAAAAGAAAGAAAGATTCATAGACAATATGGTACAATACCAATATGCAGAAATAAATGATACTTCTATATACTAGAAAACACCAATGGAAATTATACAATAATTATAATCATCAAAAATGAAAACTAAATCTATTGTAGATATGCAGGACATCCTACAATAAAAGCTATAAAATACTTCAAAAATTTTTAAAAGATATAAACAGTTTTCAGACTCTAATATTGCTAAGACGTCAGTTCTTACATAGTCTATAAATTCAAAGCAATCTGAGTAAGCATCTTTATGTGTTTTGAAAGTAAATAAGCTTATTGTAAAATGTATTTAAAAACAAAGACAAAGAATAGCTAAGAGAATCTTGAAAAAGAATGAAATTAAGGGATTTAAACTACCATATTTCAAGATTTACTGTAAGTCTGTAGTAATTAAGAAAGATTCTTACTGATGTAAAGATTTACAAAATGGTAAATTAAACTAAAGGGAGAGTCCAGGAATTATCCACATAGATATTGTTACTTGATTTAAAACAAAGACATCATAGAAATACAGTCTATTCAGTGAATGGTAATAGAGCAATTGGATATTTATATGGAAAAATTATTATTCTTACCTTTGTGTGTGTGTGTGATATGGACTGAATTATAGCTCCTCAAAATGTATATATTGAAGCCTAATCCCCAGTGTGATGGTATTTGGAGACAGGAACTTTGGGAGATAATTAGGTTTAGAGGTGATCGGAGGGTCGGACCCTTAAGAGATCAGTGCTCTTTTAAGAAGAGAAACCAGAGAATTTTCTCTCTCTCTCTCTCTCTCTCTCTCTATCTATCTATCTATCTATCTCTTCCTCTCTGTCATGTGAGGACACAGCAAAAAGGCAGCTGTCTGTAAGCCAGGAAGATAGCCCTCACCAGAAACCAACCATGATGGTACCTTGGACATTTAGCCTCTGCAACTGTGAGAAAATAAATTTCCATTGTTTAAACCACCCAGTCTATATTATTTTATAGTATTTTGTTATGACAACCCAAGCTAAGATAGTGTGTGTGTGTGTGTGTGTGTGTGTGTGTG
>NW_012152419.1:455346-458846 GCF_000956105.1 Propithecus coquereli
AACTCTCTTTTTTGCTTTTTAAGTGAGTTTGAATTAGTCAATTCCAGATTATTCCCTTTTCCTTTCTTTAACTTCAAACATTATCTAAACTCCCAAGTTTTATTAAGGATCAACTGATAGCTGGGAACTGGTCTAATTAGACTAATGCTTCTCAGTCCTTGCAAGGGGAAGTGAATTATACTCTGAAGGCAAAGGGGGAGTTGAGCCTAAGCAAAGCTCAACTCACTATGGGGATTTTAGTATAATCCAAGGTTAAGAATCACTATATTTGACAATTGTTCCTGATCTTTGAAATCTCCATCGATGTGAAATGGGTCCTGCCTGAAATTTTGGCTTTGAGAATTTACATCTACTTCTGATATATACTTTTTACAATAGTCCTTGTAGCAACATACTTTGTCTTACTAAGATGTTTTTCTGGGCTACTTGCTTTCTCAAGACTTCAGGGGTCAGGACAGCACTTACATTCTTAGATTCAGATAGAAGAGTCCATGCTCTGGGTCCTGTACTTGACCACTCTACATATTTTCATGACCAAATGCCCATTCAGGTCCCAGGAAAATGTTTCTACACATCTTAGTCTATGTCTTAGAACCAAAAGATTACCGTGTCTGAATGTCTAGAAGGTTGTAGTTTGTGACCCAGACTTGGTTGCAGATAACATTCCCATGTGCTGGAGAATTGGAGGGGCTGGAGTTTGCAAAAGTACTATGACTGATTAACTTGTCAAAAGTTCTTCTCACATAAAGCAAATGCAATATATTCTTGAATAATAAAGTATCATTCTCTAGTAGTACTGATCTTATATCTTCTTGCTTCTCTTCACCTTATGCTTCATGGTTCCAGAGATTCTCTTGAATTAGCTTATCATTCAGAGCAATTTCACATGGTGAGTAAAGAACATCTTCCATACTAAATAATTCATTATTCAAATCTCTTGATATATGTATAACACACATGAAGAATGAGTAGAGAATAGACACAATGCTGGGCTTATTGGTGTTATTAAAATAAGAGCAAGAGCAAAACATTGCTTACTGATCATATTATTCCCTTGTATCTTTATGATAGTCATTTTATGGAATCAAATCAAGAAAAGTTATCTTATACTCTTTGCATGTGCACTTAAGGCATGGCATGAGAGAAGAAAATAAAAGAAAAATGTCAAAGAATGGAAGTTAGACGAGTTCTTAGGTAGAAATGAAGAGGCGGTTTCAGATATGTGAGCAGCAAAACATAGGTTAAGAGATAGGAGAGGGGCCCTTAAAACGATCTTTACTGTCAAGGTGAGAGAGTGTGTTTATGTTTACTTTTATTAATAAATTTCCTATTAAGTTAAAGTGAAATTTTTACAATTCTTTACTATTTTTGTAATGTACATTTAATATGAGAAATTACTAAGTTCAGAAGAATCCCAAATAACAAAAAAAAAATCGTTCTCATTGCATTATAATCACACTTTCTATATTTTGAAAAAAGGAACTGATTGTATCTTTCTATTTTCATTATGTGCCAGAAATAGTTCTATTTGGAATGATGAATATGATGTATTTATAGCTGAATTGACAATTTATGACATATTGGCAAGAAACAGATGAACTAAAACCACATGTTATGAAAAAAAATAGATTGGAGCCAAGATGGTGGATGAAAAAGCCACAAGTCAGAGTGTTTCTGCAAAAAGGACAGATTTTGGAAGAAAGTGAAAAAAATAAACTAGCAGAAAAACATAGATGGGGTGAGGGTCAGAAGGAAGGGTGCCTGAAACTACGGGAGACTCCACAGGAAGACGTTGTGGAAGAGAACTGGAAGGAGAAAGGTCCCTGTGAGGCTTGGAGACCAGCGACAAGGGTAGGTGGAGCAGATAACTTTCCCCTCCATTTCATCTCGGACTCTTGGTGGGCTCCTGAGCGGCTGGAGAGACCTGCCATCACCAGCCCAGAGATGGCTGCCACTAGTGAGTGGGGGCCTCTTGTGGACACAATGCTGGGCTCCCAGCTCCCTCGGGGCACCTCCCTGCACTCAGACCTGAGCCTATCGGCAGACACCATATTGCTCCATTCTCTCCTACCCCTTCCCTACCCGTGGGTGCCCAGAGAGATAATTTAGCCATCACATGGAGGCATCTCCAAGGAACAGGACCTTTCCTTTTGGGGCCCTACAACAGACTGGGGGGTACTCAGACTGTGAGCTCCCTACACGCCAGCGCTCCCAGGTGCTGCTGGCCTGGGGACTCCAGGAGAGCGGGGCAAATCCCAAGGTGAAGTGAAATAGATCCAGCTTGGGCACGTTGTAGGTGGTTCAAGACCAGCACCCCTTGCCCTGGCAGGGTCAGGGATTGATCTCCAGGGCCCAGGGGACAGGCCTGCAGACCAGACCCTGTACACCTAGGTCATGATCACACTGCCCGTGGGCCCAGAAGGGAGATCTGTGAAAGAGGCTACGGAGGAGTGTTCGCCTTCGGGGGCAGATCAGTGTGTCTGAGTGGCAACCCTCCTACCAAAAGAGGGCTGTGCACCCACCTCAGGCTGTGATCCTGGGCAGGGGACCTCCCAGCCTGCATCACAGCCAGGGGAGATCCATAGGCCTGAGGTCCTGCTTGCTGGCAGAGGCCTGGAAGAGGTCACGGAGAGGGAGAGGGTGGAGGGGAGCGAGACCTGCTCCAGAGTGAGGGTCTCGGACAGCCCCACCCACCAAGCCCAGACTTTCAGCTGAGTGGAGCCATTTCAGCCCCTCCTGACAGCTTTGCACATAAGCAAAGAACAGACCTTTGACCCCTGCTAACAGCAGTTGTGGAGCCTGAGGGAAGGCGTACCCAACCCAGCCTCACCCAGACTCACTCCCAGACCTGCCCCCACTGAAGTGGAGAATAAGGACATACCTGGAAGTCCCAGTGCCCCACCCACAAACCGAGGCACAAGAGGGCCTCTCCAGAGGAACAAGAGCTGGCTACAGGACCCAAAAACAGCACTGCAGCTCATTCCTCCGAGCGCGTGACACCTACTGACAGGGAGGTCATTCTGCACACCCTTTTACTTCATCTACTGATTCTTCATAAAGGGTGTGGTTGAATCTCACCCCAAAACACCACCTACTGGCTCAGAAACTAAACAAGGCGTGTCATTATCCACACAAAAATCTGAAGGCAAGAAGGAACAACTGAGCCAGATGGGAAGGAACTAGTGAAAGAACTCTGGAAGTATGAAAAAATCAAATGGAAAGCAAACCCCCAAAGAGAAACAACAGCTCCCTAGCAATTGACATTAACTAAACTCAGAACACTAAAATAAAAGAAGAATTTCAAATGTGGATTGTAAGAAAACTCAATGATATGCAAGAAAAATTGATAACCAACACAAAGAAACCACAAAAAAAATCCAGGACTTGGAAGAAAAATTCACTAAAGAAATTGAAATATTAAAGAAAAATCAAACCGATCTCCTGGAAATGAAGGACTTATTCAGGGAACTGCAAAACACTGTGGAAAGCCTCAAGAACAG
>NW_012152419.1:461560-461866 GCF_000956105.1 Propithecus coquereli
TCAGCAAAATTCTAGCTAACCAAATCCAGGTGCTTATTAAGGAAATAATCCGTCATTACGAAGTGGGCTTCATCCCAGAGATGCAGGGATCGTTCAACATATGCAAATCTATAAACGTAATTCACCACATAAACAGAAGCAAAAACAAAAACCATATGATTCTCTCAAAAATGCAGAAACAGTATTTGACAAAATTCAACACCCTTTTATTATAAGAACGCTTAACAAAATAGGCATAGATGGGGCTTACCTAAAAATGATACAAGCCATTTATGACAAACCCACAGCCAACATCATACTGAATGG
>NW_012152419.1:463660-477990 GCF_000956105.1 Propithecus coquereli
AGCTTTAAGAAACAATGGTGATATAGCACCTCTTGTATTCTCCTGGAAAGCGCTGGAACACTACTAAGTGAGGTATCCCAAGAATGGAAAGACAAGCACCACATGTACCCACCATCAAATGGGTATTAACGGATCAACACGTAAGTGCACGTATAAGAATAACATCTATTGGATGTCGGGCAGAGAGTGGGGGGAGGAGGGGAGGCATATATGCATACACAAAGAGTGTGATGCGCACCATCGGAGGGACGGACACACTTGAAACTCGGACTCCGGGGCGGGGGCCAAGGGCAACATACGTAACCTAAACATCTGTACTCCCATAATATGCTGAAATAAAAAAAAATAAAATAGGAAAAAAAAGAAAGAAAGAAAAGAGATTTAGTATCAGTAACAAACACAAAGCTGTACATCATTTGTAAATGAATAGAGACATATGGCTCCCTCCCTGTGACTTTTAACATGCAGATAAATAATAAAATATGATGTTTTAAGTAACGTCCTATTATCTGAAATTTATTCTTTAACATCTAAACTGAAAGTATGTCTGAGGCTTCAATCTCTCTAGAGCTCTACAGACTAGGAGAATGCAGAGATTATCTATTCCCTTCTTCAGAAATTTCTAAAAAATAATTTCCTGAAATATTTATTGAAAATATACTGAAGTATTACTACACTCAAAATTCAAGACTTCGTATGACTTTTTCTACATTATTTTATTTTTTTGTTCAGAATCTACAAGAGTACCTCTATGGACTCTCTTAAATCTGACCACAAAAGATTTAAGGAAAAAAATCAGTGCCTGTTCCATATATTTTCTAAAAATAATCATTTGTAGTTACATATAGTTTATATTTGCCATCCCATCATTATCATAATTATGGTTATTATTATTAGAAAGAATAAAGAAAAATCTTTAAGGGCGAGCATAGTTTCTTAATTATATTTGCAGTTCTATATATACAGGCATAAAACAGTCACCAAAACACGTTTGCTGAATTTTGTAAAAAACAGCATAGAATAATAATTGCAGGTAAGAAAAACATTTTAAAAGATATATCAAAGGAAATGGTTTATTTATGATTATAAATTTTGATATTATTATAACGAAAGTTGTTTGGTTGTAGAAGGATGGCATCAAACTTATGTATGGTTCAGTTGTTTATCAATTCTCTTTTCAATATTATTCTCCGACATAATAGTGAGAAAAACAACACTTGTGTTGAGAGCTTGCTTTTTTCAAGAATATGGTACTTTATACATACGTATATATTTTGATATTGATTCTTAAGTAGAAATTATTATGCAATTTTAGAAGAGAAAAATATACCAGAAGCATCACACCTCTAATTGGTTAGGAGATTAACAAAAGGGAGATGAGCTTATAGGGAAATGAAGTAGTGGAAAGTGTGAGAAGAACTCAGGGCAAAATCAGTGCGAAATGAGACTGGACAGCAGAAAAACTGGACAGGATTGTTGGGGAACTAGCTACAGTGCAGTAGTTCTATTAATACTACTTCCTCCTCTACCTTTGTTCACGTGCCAATGCCTTGGTAACCCTAGAGGAACCCTGAGAATGGCCAAGATTTGGATTTAAGAACAGGTAGGTGAGCTGGACTTTCCATGGAGGCAGCAGCTTTGTAGTGCATAAACCAAGGCTAAAAGAAGGACGCCTGCTAACTGATTGTATTGCAAATATGCCTAAAAACTCCTTCCCTGTAGATGATCATTATTTCATTATTGGGTTTAAGGCTCACTGGTCAGGAGTGGGGCAAAACATTCCAGGGGATTAAGTGGTAACAGGAAAAGCAGGAATCAGTTTCAGTTTGAGGAACGCCACATAAAATTTTTTTGAAGATCACCCAAGTCAGAAATATGTGTTACTTAGCAGACCATTATAAAGGTAGGATTAAAAAAAATATGAATATTTTAATCACTTGCTAAAAAATTTGGAGAAATGCTAAAGTTTGGGAAAATAAGAATTGCTTATTTAATTTTCATTAGACTCATGTCACCATATTGTTGAGTTTTTTATGTTCTTTCAGCTGGGCTTTCCTTGAATAGCCTTTCTTGTGTTTGAAGTCACACTATTCCTTGTTATATAGGGACAATTGCAAAATTAAATTCTGCTACATTTTAAGTACATTTTTACCTGTAAGAATACTGTTTTTTCTTCTGCATATGTCCCAGCGTATCATGCAAAGTTCTGCACCGAATACTGAATCGTGCTTCCATCTTTGAGGTAATCTGTTCATCAGGTGGGCAGAGGCATCTTGATATCTTTTGGGGTTTTTTTTCAGGTCACAAGGGGTTGTCACAGCGGTAGGACACAGAAAATGATACAAAGGAAAAAGCAAGAGAAACATAGCAATGCATTTTAGTTTTTCTTCCCAGCTGCTTCTTTATATTTTAATATGTGCAAGGTGAGGTAGTTTTCAGTAACTTCATTTATATAGTTAAGAACTAAGAACAGTAAAGGTCAGGGTGGATGTTCATGTACACTTTACAATGATCCCTTCTTCTTGGAAAAGAAAACTACAACCTCTACAACAAGAAATTTGAATAAATACTATAGATCGCAATCTAGTTACTCAGGAATTCACACTGAAGATAGATCTAAGAGTCCTTTCACTTGTTTAACTGATGCAAAGCACGGTGATTCTAATTAATTAAACTAATCAACTGTAGGTGTGTTGCTAAGTATTGATAATGTTTAAGGCCAATTTTGAAAATGATTTCCCTTAGAAGGGTGTTTTCTTTTTTAAGTCTTACTTCCCTGAGAATAAATATTTTAATTGAACAACTATTTTAGTACGTAAGAAATTTTGAGAAAATAATTTCAATGACATTATAATTAGGAGCAGCTTATATTTAGAATAGAAAATCTTTGCAGTCTAACGGTTAAATTTGATTCAAATTGATACTTTCAATATTGAATTAAAATACAGAATTATAGTTCAATTTACTTTACAAAACCAGAGATATTGACTATTAGGAGTATTGAGCAAACATTGATACAACATAAAGGTGAACAATATAAAGTAGATAATCACTTTAAGATAGAAAGTTGATGACAACTCTTATCTGTAGTAAGAAAATAAAAATTCAAGAACAGATATGTAATAAAACAGGATTAGAAAGCATTATAAGAAGTGGAATGTTTGTGGCATAAAGCCTACCTTTTCATTTTTTCTTGCATATTTGGAAGATAATTCTCAAAAAATAGGATAGCATAATACATCCCTTCACCCTTGACCTCTGCGATGGCCTCACTACTTGGTCTCCTTGTATCCACACGGGCATTCTTCCATTGCACTGCAGTCAGAGAGATCATTTATAAATAAAAATCCTTTTAATTAATTTTCTGCTGATTTTCTCTGCCTCATTTCCACCCTTGCATCACTTCTACATTTTTAAAATCCTTAAACATTTTACACTGCTATTAGTATGAATTTCAAAATACTTATTATGACACCATAGAGTACTACTCAGCCATAAAAAGGAATGAAATAATGTTATTTGTGGCAACATGATGGAATTGGAGACCATTATTCTAAAGGAAGTATTTCAGGAGTGAAAAACCAAACACCTGTGTTCTCACTAATAAGTGAGAACTGAATGATGGACACACATGAGCACAAAGAGATATAAAAGACATTGGAAAAACCAAGAACAGGGGTGGTAGGAAGGGAAGTGTGGGATAAAAAGTTACCCACTGGGCACATGAACACTATTCTGGTGATGGACACGCCAAGTCCCTGACTTCCATGTAACAGAAGCATTTGTACCCCCTTAATATATTGAAATAAAATTTTTTTTTACCAAGCTAAAATTTCATATTATGCTATTTGGAAATTGCTTCCTTGTTCCCTCTTTATTGTTACTTTTATTAACAAAATCTAAACTTGGTAAAAAAACAATGTAGGATGTTTTAGATATTCTTGCTAAGAAAATTATTATTAAGCTAGATATTGTAGTCAATTTCCCTGATGATATTTCTTATTAGAATTTGCAGTATGAACTACCTCCTCCAAACTCCAAGGCTGGAGAAGTCCTACGTAGAGACTACTGTGGATGAGCCACTTTACAGCATGAGCAGTCTCAGTGCTCCATAACATATGACACAACCATAGAAAAGAGGACAATAAACTCAGTTGTCAACATGATTCTCCTTTTTCTTTCTAATATTTGAGGCTGACACAACTTTTTTCAAATACTTTCCTGAACCAAATGCTAAAAAACTATAGTTTTCTTTTTCCCCAAAAGTCTGTGGAAATTCTGCTAAGAGCCTGTATACATGGTATAGGGCCTATCCTGCAGTTATAAACAAGGATTTGATAGATGATAGTTGAGAATAATGTTTAAAATGAGTACTAAGTGGTCATTTTATAATACTTGTTTTAACTGTTAGAAGTTATGTGGAAATATTGCCGCAATAGGCATGCACTAACGATATCACGTGGTGACCAGAGAATGCTTTAACTTCTTCCTACTTCTGAAATTAGTTCTAAAGCTACTCTGTCTTTTTCTAATTGAGTATCTATCTTCAATTAGTCAAAATGCCAGTGATGGTCTTCTCACAGTCCAGCTCCTAATTTAAATTGATAAATGTACCTTAAAACCAATTTCTGGAGACATCTTCATTTCATCAACCCTTGAGTTTCACTTTGGGCACCAAAGTCCTGCTCTTTACTCCTTAATTGACAATCCTATGCTAGAAAACAATATTGCTTATCTCTTCTCTATATGACCTTGGAGTCCAATTACTAAGATTTCAGGTACTGTATTAAGGATGCAGCATCTGTCTGTTACATAAGAATTAGAAAACTTTTTCCTGAAAATTGGCCTTGAAGTTAAAAAGCTGATTGGCAGGATGAACACTGGCTGAGCTACTCTGACTCTGCACTGACACCCAGGAGGCAGCTTTGCCCTTTATCTTGTTCTTGACTAAATTTCTCATTTTACAAACTGTAGTCAACTTTTCCTATTGCACAGTGTATTTAAGATATCAACAATTCCATTTTACTCATATGAATAAATATGACAGAAAAAATGTTTGTAATTCTCTACGGCCACCCTCTATGAATGCACGTGGAATGTTTATAAATTCCGTTTTCTGGGCTTTCACAGAGTTAGATATAATAACAAAAGATGTCAATGAGAATGCAATAGTTGTGCAGCTCAGATGGAATTAAAATTTTCTGCATACCAAAGACACACAAATAAAGGCCAGTATGAAATATCTGGGGAGCTTTAAGCAGGAACCTGAGAGTTTAGAGGCCAAGTGTAAGAAGGGAGTAACATAGATAGTAGCTGAGAACAGAAATTAAGAAACATATGATTCTGATTTAATATGTTAAGCTTTGTTTGATAAATCCCATTACCTCCATCTCCCCTCTGTATTTTTTAGTAAAACATCTGTTTCTCAGTTATACCTGTGGAGTGAGTTTTCTTTGGTCAAGGGTCGGGGTATGATAAGCTTCCATGAATAGCAAAGCTGTCTAAAGACCAGGGACCAGATACACATGAGTTTCATTGTATGCTCAATTTATGTGCTTAGCACGTCTCATCAGGTCTCCCACATAGTTGTTTATTGCTGAAATTTGTTGATCTATATTATCCCCCTTTAATATATCTCCCTCAGGTTTATTTAACACTATTTATTTTTTGATACAGGGTCTCACTGTGTCACCTAGGCTGCAGTGCAGGGGCATGATCACAGCTCACTGCAACCTTGAACTCCTAGGATCAAGAGATCCTAAGCATGCTGAGTAGCTGGGACGTGCATCACCACGTCCAGCTAATTTTCTTCTTCTTTTTTTTTTTTTTTTTAATTTTTTGTAGAGATGGGAGTCTTGTAAGACTGCCCAGGCTGGTTTCCAACTCCTGGCCTCAAATGATCCTCCTTCTTCAGCCTCCCAAAGTGCTGGGATTACAGGTATGAGCCACCACACCTGGCCAAGACTAATTGTTGAAAACTGATCTGCCTAACAGGGCCAAGAGGAGGGCATACCTGTATCCGAAGTACTTGTCAAAATCCTTTCTCCTGGGCATATATTTTCAGCATTCTAAATTCGAAAGTTTTGATGTGAGACCAGAAATCTCATTTTCATAAGATCCCAGGTTTTCAAGCTGATCCAGGGTAAAGAATCTCTCCTTTATGACTCTATGTGGCCATGGGCTTGACTTGGATCACTGTCAAGTGTGTTGCTGAGTTGAAATTCTTGTCCTCCACTATAATAGAACCGTGCTGTTAGGGTAAATTATTAACCAAAGGAGACATCCATGAAACCACGAGCCATCACATAATTAAGTTTATGAAAAACTTATCAATTTCTTTTCTCTCTGTCTCTGTCTTTCTTATTAGGACATTAAACATGAAATGTCCAATTTTGAATCAAATGTGTAGCTTATTATATCTCAAACAAGCAGCAGTCAATTAATCAGAGTATGCGCCTAAACTATTGACACAGTTTTGCCATCTTAAGGGTAGCTTGTTTATGCCAGCAGCAAAGAAACCTAGAGAACAAGTGGCGAGGAAATCGCAAAAGGTGTTTTCCACAGCTTGTTGAGAACTGAATATTTTTCCTTGCAAGAAGTGGTCCAAAGCCTGAAAGAAGTGATAGTCAGTTGGTGCAAGGTCTGGCAAATACAGTGGATGACAGAGAGTTTCCAAGTCTAGCCTCTGTAGTTTGAGCAGAGTTGTTTGTGCCATATATGGTTGAGTGGAGCATTGTCTTGCAAGAGGATTGGCCTGTCTCTGTTGACCAGTCTCGGCTGCTTAATCGCAAGCATCCGCGTCATTTCATCCAATTGGTTGCAGTAGACATCTGCTGTAATGGATTGATTAGATTTCATGAAGCTGTAGTGGATGATACCAGCGCTGGAACATCAGACACCATTAGCTTTTTTTGATGAGTATTTGGTTTTGGACTGTGTTTCAGCACTTCATCTTTATTCCACCATTGTGCCGAAGGCTTCTGATTGTCAGAAAGAATCCATTTTTCATCGCCTATCACAATAGAGTGTAGAAATGGTTATGTTATGACAGCAAAGAAAGGTAAGCTTTGAGATGATTTCTCTTCTAATGTTCGCTTAATTCATGTGGAACCCATCTATCCAGCTTCTGTACCTTGCCCATTTGTTTCAAATGGCCCAATATTATTGGAACAGTAATGTCAAACCTTGCTGCTAATTCACACGTTGGTTGAAATGGATTTGCTCCCACTACAGCTTTCAGCTCATCATTATCCACCTTGCTCTCAGGTCGCCCAGGTGGCTCATTTTAAAGATTAAAATCACCAGAATGGAACTTCCCAAACCATCGATATACTTCTCAGACCATCGTGTTCACTAGCACATCCTTCCCAAACACTTCGTTGATATTTCCAGCTATCTGTGCTGTATTGGTTCCATAACAGAACTCATATTTGAAAATCACATGAATTTTTGACTTATCTATGGTTTCACAAAAATTGCTCTAAAAGTTTTTTTGAAAGACAATCACAAGCCAAATTGTATATTTGAAACACTGATAATTTACCTTTACAAAAAATAAAAAAAGAAGTGTAAAAGTGAAATGTCAGAGATATCAAGTGTCAAACTTAGTACTTAAGGAAATTGGACATTTCATACTTAATAACCTAATACATAAAATTACAACCACTTTATTAGTTCTCACAGTCTTTTCTCATCCAATGAAAATATGAAATCTTTTTGCCACTTCGTATGGACAAAGTGGTCAATTCTCTTTTATGCAACTATCTAAAAGTTATAAGATATATTTTGTACCCAACAGCTGCCATTGCAAATACTGGACACAAAATAGAAACATGTAATCTGGATTTCCTCTCCTCTCATTTTTTCTCAAGGACTTCACTTTTGCATATTCTCTCTTTCTACCACATTAGAAATTTCTTCCTTTCTATTAACTTATTTCTACAGCAGGAGGTGGTGAGGGCTGAAGTATAACATCTCACATCTTAAAATAAAAACACACTCCTTTCATTCTACAACCCTTCAGCTATTATCATGGTTGATCTTCGAAACCAAATTTCTTTAGTGTTGTAATGTCCCTCATCTCTCATTCATTCCTTGTCACATCTAATAGATCTTGCATTCCCAGAAACAACTGAAATTTCTAAATCACAACCAAAGGATACTTCTATGTTCTAATTTCATTTGCCCTCTCAGTTGCAAGAGATATTTACTTCTTCATTTCTGAGACATTCTCCTCTCTTGAATTTCATGACAACACACTCTCCTTGTTTTCTTCCAATTATTCTGGTCACACTTTCTAAGCTCCCTTTGCTGGCTCTTCTTCATGTATATTACATCAAAAGTCTCTGACCTAGCTCCTCTTCATTATCTATTCTCTATCTCTAGGTGTTCTCTTTGGGTTCAATGACTGAAATACTGACTACAATGCTAGTTTTAACTGAATTGTATTTGAAGATCTGACTCCTCTGAACTCCAGACCTTTACAGCCAACTCTTTGTTTCACATCTCTAATGCATGACAATTAGACATCCACTTTATAGGTACACAACTCTTGGTTTCACCTACCTCCCAACTTATTTCTTTCTTAGTCTTCTGTATATCATTAAGTGTAGGAATCATTTGTTCAAGGCCAAGAAAAAAAAATCTCCTCTCGTGAAATACACTGTAAACTTTACTTGATTTTTTCCCTTCAGTTATCTTATCCACTTAAATGATTCCTTTCCCCCAACTTGCACCCAATCACTAAAATGTATTGATTTTATTATTATTAATTCCTTAACGAGGAATTATCGTTCTTTAATGAGGTCTTCTTTTAACATCTCACCTACAGAACAATTTCCCAACTTCATTCCTATATTGTTTATTTCCTTTTTTGTACTTAGAAGGAGCTCTATAATATCAAGTCTCTATAGTTTCTCATAAGCGTATTTGTACTTTTAAAACTTAAAAATAAATTGCTGTGTGGTTCAAGTATCATCTAAGGATTTTAAGTCTTCTTTAGATATCACAACTCAAGAAACCAAGTTGGTACAAATGGCCTTCTGACATACGTGTTGTAATCCTTATCAGATTTCTATTTATATAGCCTAAATAAACCTCTTGTTTATCCCTTGTAGTTTATTTCCAAACAGGTTTTAGATTAGCAACATAAAAACAATCATATCTTAGCAAACAGAAAGACAAGCATCTTTCTCTGCACTGATGATGTTGTCTTACCATCACATTCCCGAGAGTACCGTAAATAGCAAATGAAATTGTGTGTAATTTCTGTTAAGAAGACTAGTTTAAACAAGCTAAAATTATTGTTTTGGAAGTTATGCTTTGGTACTCAAATGAATCATTGTGAAAATATTCTGTTTGAGAGGTTTACTCATTAACCTAGTTGACATTATTATTGCAACTTTCTTATCCTCAATTCTGATTGGTTAGAATTTGGTTTGTTTTGTCATTGGCATATAGGGTATAGGAAGACAGTAGAGGAAGTTCCTTTTGGAAGGGAGGAGTATTTTAACAGTGACATTATTTAAAATTCTTGCACCTGGGTGATAATAACAAGCAGGCTGACTTCTAGTCTGTTTTACTGTTGCTTAAAATTCTCTACAGAAAGTACACCCTCTTATTGCCTATCCCAAGAGGCAGACCACTTTCAAAATACCTCCCTCCCTTTGATTGCTAAGGTGTCACTATTTGAATAGGACATGATGATACCAGCGCTGGAACATCAGACACCATTAGCTTTTTTTGATGAGTATTTGGTTTTGGACTGTGTTTCAGCACTTCATCTTTATTCCACCATTGTGCCGAAGGCTTGTGATTGTCAGAAAGAATCCATTTTTCATCACCTATCACAATAGAGTGTAGAAATGGTTATGTTATGACAGCAAAGAAAGGTAAGCTTTGAGATGATTTCTCTTCTAATGTTCGCTTAATTCATGTGGAACCCATCTATCCAGCTTCTGTACCTTGCCCATTTGTTTCAAATGGCCCAATATTATTGGAACAGTAATGTCAAACCTTGCTGCTAATTCACACGTTGGTTGAAATGGATTTGCTCCCACTACAGCTTTCAGCTCATCATTATCCACCTTGCTCTCAGGTCGCCCAGGTGGCTCATTTTAAAGATTAAAATCACCAGAATGGAACTTCCCAAACCATCGATATACTTCTCAGACCATCGTGTTCACTAGCACATCCTTCCCAAACACTTCGTTGATATTTCCAGCTATCTGTGCTGTATTGGTTCCATAACAGAACTCATATTTGAAAATCACATGAATTTTTGACTTATCTATGGTTTCACAAAAATTGCTCTAAAAGTTTTTTTGAAAGACAATCACAAGCCAAATTGTATATTTGAAACACTGATAATTTACCTTTACAAAAAATAAAAAAAGAAGTGTAAAAGTGAAATGTCAGAGATATCAAGTGTCAAACTTAGTACTTAAGGAAATTGGACATTTCATACTTAATAACCTAATACATAAAATTACAACCACTTTATTAGTTCTCACAGTCTTTTCTCATCCAATGAAAATATGAAATCTTTTTGCCACTTCGTATGGACAAAGTGGTCAATTCTCTTTTATGCAACTATCTAAAAGTTATAAGATATATTTTGTACCCAACAGCTGCCATTGCAAATACTGGACACAAAATAGAAACATGTAATCTGGATTTCCTCTCCTCTCATTTTTTCTCAAGGACTTCACTTTTGCATATTCTCTCTTTCTACCACATTAGAAATTTCTTCCTTTCTATTAACTTATTTCTACAGCAGGAGGTGGTGAGGGCTGAAGTATAACATCTCACATCTTAAAATAAAAACACACTCCTTTCATTCTACAACCCTTCAGCTATTATCATGGTTGATCTTCGAAACCAAATTTCTTTAGTGTTGTAATGTCCCTCATCTCTCATTCATTCCTTGTCACATCTAATAGATCTTGCATTCCCAGAAACAACTGAAATTTCTAAATCACAACCAAAGGATACTTCTATGTTCTAATTTCATTTGCCCTCTCAGTTGCAAGAGATATTTACTTCTTCATTTCTGAGACATTCTCCTCTCTTGAATTTCATGACAACACACTCTCCTTGTTTTCTTCCAATTATTCTGGTCACACTTTCTAAGCTCCCTTTGCTGGCTCTTCTTCATGTATATTACATCAAAAGTCTCTGACCTAGCTCCTCTTCATTATCTATTCTCTATCTCTAGGTGTTCTCTTTGGGTTCAATGACTGAAATACTGACTACAATGCTAGTTTTAACTGAATTGTATTTGAAGATCTGACTCCTCTGAACTCCAGACCTTTACAGCCAACTCTTTGTTTCACATCTCTAATGCATGACAATTAGACATCCACTTTATAGGTACACAACTCTTGGTTTCACCTACCTCCCAACTTATTTCTTTCTTAGTCTTCTGTATATCATTAAGTGTAGGAATCATTTGTTCAAGGCCAAGAAAAAAAAATCTCCTCTCGTGAAATACACTGTAAACTTTACTTGATTTTTTCCCTTCAGTTATCTTATCCACTTAAATGATTCCTTTCCCCCAACTTGCACCCAATCACTAAAATGTATTGATTTTATTATTATTAATTCCTTAACGAGGAATTATCGTTCTTTAATGAGGTCTTCTTTTAACATCTCACCTACAGAACAATTTCCCAACTTCATTCCTATATTGTTTATTTCCTTTTTTGTACTTAGAAGGAGCTCTATAATATCAAGTCTCTATAGTTTCTCATAAGCGTATTTGTACTTTTAAAACTTAAAAATAAATTGCTGTGTGGTTCAAGTATCATCTAAGGATTTTAAGTCTTCTTTAGATATCACAACTCAAGAAACCAAGTTGGTACAAATGGCCTTCTGACATACGTGTTGTAATCCTTATCAGATTTCTATTTATATAGCCTAAATAAACCTCTTGTTTATCCCTTGTAGTTTATTTCCAAACAGGTTTTAGATTAGCAACATAAAAACAATCATATCTTAGCAAACAGAAAGACAAGCATCTTTCTCTGCACTGATGATGTTGTCTTACCATCACATTCCCGAGAGTACCGTAAATAGCAAATGAAATTGTGTGTAATTTCTGTTAAGAAGACTAGTTTAAACAAGCTAAAATTATTGTTTTGGAAGTTATGCTTTGGTACTCAAATGAATCATTGTGAAAATATTCTGTTTGAGAGGTTTACTCATTAACCTAGTTGACATTATTATTGCAACTTTCTTATCCTCAATTCTGATTGGTTAGAATTTGGTTTGTTTTGTCATTGGCATATAGGGTATAGGAAGACAGTAGAGGAAGTTCCTTTTGGAAGGGAGGAGTATTTTAACAGTGACATTATTTAAAATTCTTGCACCTGGGTGATAATAACAAGCAGGCTGACTTCTAGTCTGTTTTACTGTTGCTTAAAATTCTCTACAGAAAGTACACCCTCTTATTGCCTATCCCAAGAGGCAGACCACTTTCAAAATACCTCCCTCCCTTTGATTGCTAAGGTGTCACTATTTGAATAGGACATTTCTTTCTCTCTCTCTCACTCTATCAATTTTATACTATATATAAAATTAGAGGGGAGGAGGAGCCAAGATGGTGGATGAGACAAGCCACCAGTCAGAAGGTCTCTGCAAAAAATATGAATTTTAGAAGAAAGAGAAAAAAAATAAGTGGTAAGGGTGAGGGTCAGAAGGAAGGGTGCCTGAAACTACAGGAGACTCCACGGGAAGACATTGTGGAGGAGAACTGGAAGGACAAAGGTCCCGAGAGGCTTGGAGACCAGCGACAAGGGTAGGTGGAGCGGTTAACTTCCCGCTCCCTTGCATCTTGGACTGCTGGTGTGCTCCTGAGCAGCTGGAGAGACCTGCCGACACCAGCCCAGAGACAGCTGCCGCCAGTGAGCAGTGGCCTCTTGCGGACTCAGCGCCGGGCTCCCAGCCCCCTCGGGGCACCTCCCCGGGTGCAGACCCGTGCCTAGTGGCAGACGCCATAGTGCTCCATTCTCTCCTTCCCCCTCCCTACCCGTGCGTGCCCAGAAAGACAATTTAGCCATCACATGGAGGCATCTCCAAGGAACGGGACCTTTCCTTTTGAAGCCCTACAGCAGACTGAGGGGAACTCAGACTGCGAGTTCCCTACCCGCCAGCTCTCCCAGGTGCTACTTGCCTGGGGACTCCAGGAGAGTGGGGCAAATCCTGAGGTGGAGTGAAAAAGATCCAGCTTGGGCACCCTGTAGGTGATTCAAGACCAGCATCCCTCTCCCTGGCAGGGTCAGGGATTGATCTCCAGGGTCCAGGGGTCAGGCCTGCAGACCAGACCCTGTATACCCAGGTAACAATCGCGCTGCCCTGGGGCATGGAGGAGAGATCTGTGAAAGAGCCTACTGAGGAGTGTGTGCCTTCAGGGGCAGATCAGCATGCCTGACTGGCAACCCTCCTCCTAAAAGAGGGCTGGGCACCCAGCTCAGGCTATGACCCAGGGTAGGGAACCTCCCTGCCCAAGTCACAGCCAGGGGAGATCCCTCGGCCTGAGGCCCCGCTTGCTGGCAGAGGCCTGGGAGAGGACACAGAGAGGGGGAGATTGGAGGGGAGCGAGACCTGCTCCAGAGTGCGGGTCTTGGACAGCCCCACCCCCCAAGCCCAGACTTTCAGCTGAGTGGAGCCATTTCAGCCCCTCCCAGTAGCTCTGCACAGAAAGAAAGAGCAGAACTTTGACCCCTGCTAACAGCAGCTGTGGAGCCTGAGGGCAGGCTTACCCAACCCAGCCCCACCCAGACTCACTCCCGGTCCTGCCCCCACTGAGGGGGAGAACAAGGACAGCTCAGGCTATGAACATGAGTTGGGAACCTCCTGAGTAGGGAATGTCCCGGCCCATGTCACAGCCAAAGGAGATCCATAGGCCTGAGGTCCTGCTTGCTGGCAGATGCCTGCGAGAGGCCACGGAGTGGGGGAGAGTGGAGGGGAGTGAGATCTGCTCCAGAGTGTGGGTCTTGGACAGCCCCAGCCCCCAAGCCCAGACTTTCAGCTGAGTGGACCCATTTCAGCCCCTCCCAGCAGCTTTGCACAGAAACAAAGAGTAGACCTTTGAACCTGCTAGCAGCAGTTGTGGAGCCTGAGGGCAGGCTTGCCCAACCCAGCTGCACCCAGACTCACTCCTCCCACTGAGGGGGAGAATAAGCACACACCTGGAAATCCTAGGGACCCACCCACCACCCAAGGCACAAGAGGGCCTCTCTAGAGGAATAAGAGCTAGCTACAGGACCCCAAAACAGCACCGCAGCTCGCTCCTCTGTGCAAGTTCCACCTACTGACAGGGAGGTCATCCT
>NW_012152419.1:488555-488983 GCF_000956105.1 Propithecus coquereli
TAAGTGAGGTATCCCAAGAATGGAAAGACAAGCACCACATGTACTCACCATCAAATTGGTATTTACTGATCAACACATAAATGCACATATAAGAACAACATCTATTGGATGTTGGGTAGGGGGGAGGGGCAGGGGATGGGTATTTGCATACACAAAGAGAGCAATGCACACCACCCGAAGTATGGACATATTTGAAACTCGGACTTAGGGGGGAAGGTGGGGACAAGGACAACATACATAACCTAAACATCTGTACCCCCATAATATGCTGAAATAAAAAAAAATTAGATATATATCCAATTCCATTAACTTTCTGTGTATCCATCTGTAGATTTTTATACAGTATAGGCTAAAACTAATATATGAGAAATAATGACCACAAATTATTAATGTTGCTTTCTAAGGTTATATTTTATACAGAATTAATA
>NW_012152419.1:499811-500108 GCF_000956105.1 Propithecus coquereli
AGAGATAGCAACACTCATGCACTGTTGGCAGGACTGCAAACTAGTGCAACTTCTGTGGAAAGCAATATGGAGATAGCTTAAGGAGATACAAGTAGAGTTCCCATTTGATCCAGCAATCCCATTACTGGGCATCTACCCACAAGAACAAAAGTAGCTCTATGAAAAAGACACCTGCACCTGAATGTTTATAGCAGCACAATTGACAATTGCAAAGATGTGGAAACAACCCAAGTGTCCATCAACACATGAGTGGATTAATAAAATGTGGTATATGTATACCATGGAGTACTATTCAGC
>NW_012152419.1:501738-502187 GCF_000956105.1 Propithecus coquereli
TTTATCATTTCTCTGAGAACAGCTCAGTGCTCTCCTCCTTAATCTCTAACTCACATTGCCAGAGGGAAAGAACTAATAGTTTGTTTTGAGTAGCACATTTTGCAAGAAGTAATCACTCTTAGTGCTTGTGGAGGAGATAGACCATCTCTGCCATAAGGTTAGGCATTTGATGCAGGAATTGTTGGAAACGAAGCTCAAGATACTTACCTTTATCTCCTTTCTCCATCCTTTTCTCTGTTACACTCTTCATTTTATTAATTTAAATGTTGCTGACATTTACAGAAAATTTATTTTTGAGGTTTAAATATCAAAATTCAATGTTTATAATATCTTTTTGGTATTGAATTAGCCAATACATTTCTACGGTTTCAAAATATTATTTCAGCTTTGTTATGTTTCAGGTATAATTTTACTTTTTTTGAACTTTGCTGGGTACATGACTTCTCTGT
>NW_012152419.1:502237-502708 GCF_000956105.1 Propithecus coquereli
ACAAAAAACAACTTGACTTTCTCTTCCCTGTCATCTATTAGGTCATTAATTATGAAATGTCTGATTTAAAATCAAAAGTTCAGGTTATTATATCTCAAACAAGAAGCAGTATAATTAATCAAAGTACGTGCCTAACTATTGACACAGTTTTGCTATCTTAATGGTAGCTTCTTTATGTCAGCAGCGAGGAAGCCTGGAGAGCAAATGGTGAGGAAATCGCAAAAAGTGTTTTCCACAGATTGTTGATAATTGAATATTTTTCCTTGCAAGACGTGGTCCAAAGCCTGGAAGAAGTGGTGGTCAGTTGGTGCAAGGTCTGGTGAATACAGTGGATGACAGAGAGTTTCCAAGTCAAGTCTCTGTAGTTTGAGCAGCGTTGTTTGTGTGACATATGGTCAAGCGTTGTTTTGCAAGAGGATTGGCCTGTCTCTATTGACCAATCTTGGCTGCTTAATTGCAAGCATACGCATC
>NW_012152419.1:504984-505708 GCF_000956105.1 Propithecus coquereli
ATAATGAAGAAAATCTTGTAGTGCTTTACAATTTATAAAGTGCTTCCACTTGCATTATTCATTTGAATTGTTACTTGCCTTGAAAATTGTCTTTTTCTGGTCCTCTGTGCCTCCAGATCAGCTGATGACAGGGAAGGATCCTGTATGGGGAGTTGGAAGATTTCCTTTGCAATCATGTTTCTGCCACTTGGTGGTAGGATTAAGCAGTTTGTCCTTTCCATGAGTCTCAATTAATTTGACTCCTACAATAAAAACCTAGATGACTTCCACTCTCCTTTCTTGTTGTATAATGTCGTGATTTCTTAAAAACTAATTATACAGTTTTAAGATAAAAGACTATCTCGTGATGACATCCTTTAGTGATCCGTATTATTCATTAGAATTTTTACATCTTCTAAAGCAGGGCTTGGCAAACTTTCTGTGAAGGGCAGATAGTAAATATGGGCCATGTAGAATCTGTCATAACTGCCTACTCTGATGTACCAGAGAAGCAGTCATAGAAAGTAAACAAATGAGTGTGGTTGTGTTCCGATAAAATATTATTTACAAATAACAGGCATATGGTTATTGGTTGTCCCCCCTGTTCTGCAGCGAGATATTTTTCAGAATCTTTTTCTGAGATGAAATTTGGATGAAGGACAGGCAGGAGATGGTTAATGATAAAGACAAACTTTGCATAATACTGCATATGCTAGTCACTGAATGTTGTGAAGTTAGTACAATT
>NW_012152419.1:505758-506144 GCF_000956105.1 Propithecus coquereli
AATATGTGACAATAAGAAGATTGTATCAATCAAATACCATTAAGCATGTTCATGTAATTTGGTTTGGAAACAAATTTTAAATTATGATAAATCCAATTTTAATCTTTATTTGTATTTTCTTGCATGGTTTTACTTTAAGTCATTTTAGTGGGGTTTTAATTTGTATTATGATAAAACATAAAAGCTGAGTGAGACCTTAGATGACATATAATGAAATCTTCTGAATTGGTAGCTTTGGGAACTTGAGCTAAACACAAATACAACTCATGAATAAAATTCTCTTGATTTTTCACAAAAAACAACTTGACTTTCTCTTCCCTGTCATCTATTAGGTCATTAATTATGAAATGTCTGATTTAAAATCAAAAGTTCAGGTTATTATATCT
>NW_012152419.1:519074-521064 GCF_000956105.1 Propithecus coquereli
ATGTGATGCTGTTTGATAGCATTTTACCCACAGTAGAACTTCTTTCAAAATTGGAATGGCATCTAGAATGGTGACTCCTTTCCAGAGATTTTCAATTTACTTTGTCTGGATTCATCAGAGAAATCTATGGCAGCTATATCCTTACAAAATGTGTTTCTTAAATATTGACTTGAATGTCAAAATAATTCCTTAATCCATGGATGTAGTATTTATAGGCATTTAAACAACATTAATTTCCACGTACATCTCTGTGAGACCTCTTGGATAAACTTGTGCATTGTCAATGAGCAGTAATACTTTTGAAAGGAATCTTTTTTTCTGAGCAATAGGTCTGGACAATGGGCTTAAAATATTCACTAAACCATGGTGTAAAGAGATGAGCTGTCATCCAGGCTTTGTTGTTCCATTTATAAAGTGCAGGAAGAGCTTTGATTTCACATTTGTAAGGGCTCTAGGGTTTTTTGAATGGTAAATAAGTATTGGCTTCAACTTAAAGCCATTAGATGCATTAGCCCTTGTCAAGAGAAGGCCCTTGTCAACCTGTCCTCAGAAGCTTTGAAGCCAGGTATTGATGTCTCTTCTTTAGCTATGAAAGTTCTAGATTGTATCTTATTCTAGTATAAGACAGTTTCGTCTCCATAAAAATATATTGTTTAGTGGACCCGCCTCCATCTATTTTCTTAGCTAGATCTTCTGGATAACTTGCTGCAGCTTTGCCATCAGCAGTTGCTGCTCCACCTTGCACTTTTATGTTATGGAGATGGCTTCTTTCCTTAAACCTCATGAAACCAACCTCTGCTACATTCCTATTTTCTTCTACAGCTTCCTCAACTCTCTCAGTCTTTATGAAATTGAGGAGACTTAGGACCTTGCTCTGAATTAGGCTTTGGCTTGTGGGGATCTTGTGGCTGGTATGAATCTTCTCCCCAGACCACTAAAACTTTCTCCACGTCAGTAATAAGGCTTTTTTGCTTTCTTATTATTCATGATTTTATTGGAGTAGCACATTTAATATCCTTAAATAACTTTTACCACACGTTCACCACCTGGCTACCTGTTTGGTGCAAGCAACCTGGTTTTCGGCCTATCTCAGCTTTTGACATACCGTCCCGACTAAGCTTAATCATTTCTAGCTTTTGACATTAACCGAGAGACGTGAGACTCTTCCTTTCACTTGAACATTAAGATGCTATTGTAGAGTTATTCATTGGGCTAATTTCAATGTTTGTTGTGTCTAAGGGAATAGAGAGGCCTGAAGAGAGGAGTGAAGTGGAGCAATGGCCAGTCTGTGGAACAGACATACACAATGTTTATAGACTAAGTTTACTATTTTTTGTGGGAGCCTTTCATAGCATCCCAAACAATTACGATAGTAACACCAAAGATCACTGATCACAGTTCACCTAAAACAGATATAATAATAACGAAAATGTTTGAAATAGTGTGAGAACTACCAAAATATGACACAGAGATACAAAGTGAGCACACACTGTTGGAAAAATGAAGCCTTGTTCCACTTGCTTGACACAGGTTGTCGCAAACCTTCAATTTGTAAAACACATGAATAGATGAAAAGCATGACAAAGTGAAGAGCAATAAAATGAGGTATGTCTATAGTTTTGTCCTCAAATTCATCCTCTATAATGCTGGTAAAGTTATTTGAGAAATTATAGATTTAAATATATTTCGTTGCTTCCCCTCTTATTAAATATTTACCTAGTAAAGTCCAATATTTTAATGAAAATGTTCAAAGCTCCAATCAGTCCTTTAGACTTACTCCTTGTAACTTTCTTCTCTACTTTACTTCCAGGAACCCTATATTGTAGACCCCAAGAATTACAACACTATAATGAGTATGCCATGCGTTCTTGTTCCTCTGGGCCTTTGTTCATGTTGTTCTCGCTGCCTAGAATTTTATTTCCTTCTTTCAACCCAGTGGAATTCACCTATCCTTCAAGGCATAACTCAAATTGCATCTTCTCTCCAAGGC
>NW_012152419.1:525084-525591 GCF_000956105.1 Propithecus coquereli
GATGCTAAAACTAAAAGCGATCTGAAGAAGTTGAATCCTTTTCACTATTTAGCAAAAAATCCTCTAAAAGAAAAGGAGTAAATTTTATGTGTTTAAATAATAAGTCATTTGATTTTGAATTAAAATATAAGAGACAAACAAATGAATGGAACTTCTTATTAATATTTAGGCTTCATTTAAACAATCAGTAGTATCAATGATGTATCTATTCTATAAAACAGTGATTTTTTTTCATTCAAAGTTTCCTTTGCAAAGTGTGCCTTAGTATCATGTTGATGAAATGCTATTATATCATCAGAGGTTTTTTCATTGTTTTGAAAATAATTCAGTACTTTTGGAGGTGTGAATAAAATAATGCTAAAATCTATTATGTAACCACTTTTTTCAGGTGTGTTAATCTCTGTCTATAATCATTTGGCAACTTATTTTAAAAGCATGTTGACTGACATATTAAAGATCTCAAAGTCTTAGTTCAAATCATATTTCTCACTTGTCTCTCAATCCATT
>NW_012152419.1:525641-528989 GCF_000956105.1 Propithecus coquereli
CATTAAAATTTTCCAATCCTATTTATACAAATGAAAATAAATTTATCATTTTCATAGAGTCTATGACATGGACAATTTCACATCTATTCTCCTTTGTAATTTTTATTATGAGCTGTGTACGTGCCAGTTTAAAGTAATAATTGTCAGTAAGAGTTTCTTTGCTTTCAACTTAGAATGTATTCAATGACTGTTATTAAAGGACTTACTAAGTTCAAACATTAGAGGAAGTTTGACATGGTTTAAAGAATGGCTTAGAAATAAGACAGACCTAGAATCTAATTTCAGTTCTACCACTTACTTGATTACAGATACATATTGAATTCCTCTGAATCTGTTTTGCTTTCTCTAATATGGACTATGAATGACTTTTTTGGAAACTGCTTTGAGCATTAAAAATGGTGTATGTAAAGATCCTAACTAAAGGCAATAGACACTTAATAACTGGCAGTTGTTATTATTGCTACTCATATTACCATGGCGAATAGATTATTCCTAGTCTTTCTAAAATTTTTTTTTATTACCTGCAATATCATCATGAATCATACAGTGTCGTGGTTATGGCAGGGTTGTCTCTAGTATTTGGCTGAATTATATGTGATATGTCAGAATGGAAGTTGCATGATGAATGTGTGAGTAGAAATCTCCTGCACACAGTTGATTTGTGTGAGCTCTCTTTGAATCATGAGAGCAGCTTACTTGCAGACCTGGAGTTTGAGTCACCTCCCCCTTTTGATCCTCGGTTGACAGAGATTGAAACTTGGAATAACAATACCTAATTTATTTTTTAAGAGCTATAGAATTTAGTGGCTCTTGATTAGTTCTAATCCTCTGCATTAAGTGTTGGCTTTAAAATTGGTTTCAGAATATCCTTAAAACACTTTCACGGAACACTTTTACACATTATTCTGCTTTGTCTTCTTTGTTTTTAGAAAAACCATCTGAAGTTCTAATGCCCGGAAAGAAGATTGTGGTTATGGTTCTTAAGGTTTGTGATAATTGCCTAACAATGCAAGAGCAGGTATACCATAAATGATAGCACCTTCAAGCAAAGGAAAACAGTTAAACTGCACATTTAAGCTGTTAAAGTTACATGTTAAGAAGTGAAAGGTGGGGCTAGAGGGAACCATTTGAGATGGGATTAGTACTGGAGGAAGGACTCAGCACTGTGTGAGGATATGGGATGCAGCGGTGATAATAATCTGGTAGGTTTACTTATATTTAAGTTTCTGTTTCCATATGTGCATTTAGAGACTAATTAAGTAGAACATTATTTTAACAAATCAGCTGAGAAATGATGGTAGGTTACAAGTATCATTGGGGAGGCAAAAACTGGTTGTCAAATTCTGAATGTATCTGAGGTGAAGTGAACAGTATTTGTGGATATACTAAAGGAAGGTCAGTGAGAAAGAAGAATTAGTCAAGGAAGTTGGACCTAAACAATGTGGCCCTTGATGCTGCCACGCAAACAACGTAAAAGTTCTTACTGTCATTTCAAACTTGCTTTTATTCTACTTTTGTTCCTTGTTTTGAATCTGCTAGAGAAATATTATTTCCCCAAGAGATAGTTTCCTACTCAAATGTTATAAACAAGTAGACAAAATTGGTTTATATAATCAAATAAGTTTGGAGAAATATGGGTTAAAATAGGTATTAACTTTTCAGAGCTTTTCATAAGCTGATGGCTTTGTGACTCTCTAAGAGAGGTATAAAGAACTTTGCTTCTTCAACACTTTTATCATGTATCATCTTGAGGAATCAATGTTTTTCGTGGCTAATTTTGGTATATTCTGAACTAAAACTGTCTTAACTTAATTTGCTCTGTGTCTTGGCTTATGAGTAAATGAATAATCATAATACCGAACACTTATAAAGCATTTTGGGGGAAATAGACACTATTTCCTGCAGACTTAAGGCCACGTGTGGCCTTCTGGGTCCTTAAGTATGGCCTTTTGACTGAATCCAAATTTTACAGAACAAATCCTTTTATTAGAAGGGGTGCAGCAGGGAAAGATGAAGTTTTTCTTGCTTCCTTTGGTGCTTAAAAAAGAACAGTCTTGCAATCAGAAGGCTGCAGGTTCCCCACCCCATCACAACCTATAATGTGTGTGTTATTAATGTTTATTGTTTTAGAGATGATAAATTTAGGTGCAGAGAAATTAAGTAACTGGCCCATGGTTTCCTACAGCTGATAGGTAGTAGAACCAGACAAGATTCTGATCCTTATAGTTTAGCTTTAGGGTGCAAACTCAACTCACTAAGAATAAAAGAAAATTTAGAAGATTCCAACTATTGAGGAGTGAGGATATAAAATGACCAGAAAACCATAAGATTAGTTATAGCCACAGAATATGTCTGCATTGTGTTTTTTAACATATAGTAAAACAACTGTTATAGGACTGGTCTGCTAGCAACTTTTGTTTGGGCTGATAAAGTACAGGAAGAATACGTAGTAATCTCTGCTTAACATGCTTTGGTATGCAAGGCTAAAGTCCAAAAACCTGACTGAAAAATATTTCTATAATGGTTCTGTCCTATATATGAGGAAATAGCCAAGAAATAGTAGTGATAATGCAGAGCAATGAGTAGGCTTTTATTTATTTTTTAAATGTTAAATTCCACAGAGATTGCAAACTGCTCACAACTAGATGTGAACCTACTATTTGTGCATGTGTGTGAGTTCACATGTGTGTATGCCTGTACATATGTGTTTGTTATTTTATTGTATTTTTTTAATACCTAGTTGGCTGTTGTATATTCTTATGTCAGCTGTATTTAAAAACAGCCACAGTATTTAATCTTTTGGAAGCTGATATCTTTAATTATAATTGGTCTTGTCAGACAAAGATGTCTTATTTTAGAACAGGCTGTCAGTAAACCTAAATTTACAGCTGCTAAATTGAAGGTCCATGGACTCTTCTCTAAACAACCTAAAGCTAAATGCAAATATGTTTGTGTATAAGAAATTTTGCTAAACTGTTTGTATATATGAACATCTTTCTATGAGAGAGTCTATATCATTCATTAGATAATAGATCCTTTACTCCTAAGTCCTTCTGAAATAGTAAAATTCTTTCTTTCCAAAGGTACATGCTTGTGTGTAGGGAGGGGGCGTGGGGATTTGTAACTTTGACACATCAGGGGCACTTAAGATTTTGATATACAACATTATAGATGAAAGTAGACATTTTGATTGAGTGTCCCCCTGGTCTTCTAAAACATTCTGCTGTCTTCATTTTACCCTGCATTGTGTAATTCAAGGGAGTTTGAAATTGACTTTGCTATGTAAATTACAAGCCTTGGCATTTTTGTTGAACTGATCCAAATAGAATTTGAAGAGAAATTAGTTAC
>NW_012152419.1:530554-549447 GCF_000956105.1 Propithecus coquereli
AAGTCCCTGGCATACAAAAGATGAAAACTCCTGATTGGATATAATAAAAATAGCTATTATATTATCATTATTTACAATGTTCCAGCCACTATTGTAAGAATTACAATTGTATTCACTTATTAAATTCTTCCAAAAATCCTAGGAGGTAGGTACTATCATTAGATTTCATTTTTCAGATGAGATTACTGGGTCAAAGGGAGATTAAGTAACTGGCCAAGTATTACACAGCCAGAATTAGAATTCTGGCTACAGAAATTGTGCCTTAGTACTAAAAACTGTCTCCAGTTGTAATAGCAGCTTTTAAAATACAATGAACAATTAAAATGAGTTTTAAAAGACATCAGAAAATTAGTATAGATATTTATGTTATTTGTATTTTAGTAAGATTTCTTAAAATACAATGTTCTAAAACAACACATCTTGTTTATTTTACAAAGGAATTTCTTTAGAGTTTACATTGAGGACTCATCAAATTTGTACAACTATATATTTTGGTTTACAGCTCTTCACTTATTATGAAAATTTTCACTCTCGAAACCTGGATCAGTTACAACGTTCAGATTTTCAATGAACTGTGGAATGGAAAGATGCAGTGAAGCAAATATCAATTATACATAAATGCATTGTTTGTGAGCATTATACCACAGCCCTCACCTGATTACCTTCTAGTGATCCTCATGAATTGGTTTGCAATACTTTCACTTAATCCCTAATGAGACTGACATAATAGTCTGCAAACTGTTGCAGTTTTATATAGATCTTTTAGTTAATGAGGTATCATGGGCTTTCTAAATGAATACATCAATAAAATCACTTCTATTTCTCTATGTTTTGGCAGAGAAATGATCCACCTGCCTTAACTACTGAATTTAGGGAATAAGTTTTAAATCATGTAACTTGTAACCATGAGAGAAATCTAGTGCTTGCTGACAGGATATATGTTTTATGTATAACACAGGTGAATACATCCATCTTTTGAAAAGTCTATTTTGCTAAAAGAATGGTAAACACTTGTATTTCTGCTTCTATTAGATTTAAAAGGAATAAAACAAAGAGGCACAATTGTTTCTTTTTTTTTTCTGATTTCATTCAGTGTACCTGTCATGGCTATCAACCAGCCATGCTACTCTTGCAGTTTTACTATATAGACTACTTCTTGATTTATTAGCTTTCAGACTCAAGCTCTGCTGTGCTGTTACATTCTTTGGCTTACACAGCACATGGGTAGACCTCTGGTGATATCGTTTTATTTATTATTCATGCAACATTAAGGGACACAATGGAGACAGGCTGGTTCTGAGGTCATCAGCACCTTTTAAGGTCAAGCTATTTGGCTCCTGAAGTCCCTTTAGTAATATTCATTTTGATTTCCTTATAAACAGGGCAGCCCAATCAGCTAAAATATAGTGTAAAATATCATGGCCTTTGGAAAGTGGGTAGCCTCAATGAAAAGAAATTTACTTAAGATATGGCATTCCTGTTCCTTTTCACCCATCTTATATGTTGCTATATCTTTTGTAGACCAGGTGGGCACATGGAGTGTCATCAGTCTCCAGGAAGAATACTCTGAGAAAAGGAGTTTTGCCAAGTTGAATTTGACCATTTGTTATCATTAGAGAACTGCTTGTAAAAAATAGAATTTTATTCTTAGCTGACAATGCAGAAACGTCAAAGACCCAAGTAATCAAGGCTCAGGAAAGAACTTTGGATTCATCCATCATTCTTGAACACAACCCCCCCCCCCTTCTATCTTGGCAACACCTGTGTTTTACATAACATACCTCAACTGTTCTCTGCACACCTTGAATCAGAGTGACAGAGTTTGAGTAGAAAGTGACTCTGGAAGCAATTAATCACAACCCTTTCATTTTTAGAGATGAGATAATTGGGGAAACTATTATGAAACAATAAGATATGTTACTTTATGAAGAAATAACCAATTAAATATCCTTAAAAACCCTTTAAATAATTAGCAAATTTACAAATATTGTTCTTTAATATGCGTATAAGTGTCAGTTGTGATATTTAGAGAATCTCTCTTTGTACGAATATTTAATTTCCATTTTCATTTAACAAGTATTTATTTAAACGAAAGCATCAATTTTTTTTTTTTTGGCAGAAAGCTTCATTTCTATAAATTATACAACCATAAACCTGGCTATTACAGTAAAAAACTTAGGGTTTTCCTACTTTTTCCCTTTCTTCCCACCTTCATGCTTCCACAGTCTTCTAGGTTAAACCTACAAATGCGTATCACCAACTTTCTCCCTATCTGTGATGCTACCAGTCCGGTGCAAGCCACTGTCTCCTCTTACTTGATTGTTTTTGTCATCCTAACTGGCCTCCCTGATTTTACCATTGCCTCTGTATAGCCCATTCCCTACAAAACAAAGTCACCATTTTAAAAATGTAAATCACATTGTGGCATTTCTGTGCTTAAAGCTATTTTATGTCTTCTTGTTACAGCTAGAGGTAATTCCAAAGTCCTTCCTACAGCCTCCAGAGGTCTCCATGCTCTGGCCCATCCTGACATCACATTCTACTGATCCTCCTGCCTCACTTCCAAAGTGGTTTATATGTGCATAATAGAGTCTGACTCAAATTTTTGATGTTTGAATGCTGATAGATTTTAAGCCACACCTTTTCCTCTTCCTCCTTTGTCACCCGTGTAAGCAAGCCCATTATGCTGTCAGGGCAATCTCTGCTCGAGTGCCAGAGGGAGGTGTGGGGATCTTCACCCTCGCTGACCTCCTAGCCGCCGTAACACCCTATGCCAGTCTCCTTTCCATTTTCTCTCCTTTCTGTGTTTGGACCTACTTAGGAGCTACTGTGCCCAGAAAGGCTCATTATGTGAATAATAAACCTTTTCACATATTCACTCATGGAAAGTGGTGTCATCGCTCTCAACATAAGAACCAAATCTTGGCGAAGAGGGAATTCATTATTGTTCTGTGAAGAGGTACAATACTTTGTCATAACATTTTGGAAAGATACTTCTTTCAGAACGTATATTCTTAAAAGCCAACACTAGTGTGTACAGAAAAATAAAATTCTTCATTCTATATCTTCAGGAAAAATCTAATAACAAGAAGGGTTAAATTCAAAGAATTGTTTTATTTAAATGCAATATATATTCTCCGTATGGTGAAAAGCAAGCCTTGGTATAGCAGCAGTACATGTATACATTTCTGATTATATAATGATACCAATCAAGAAACCATTTATTTTTTATTTAATTCTTCTTTTATGATGAGGAAGATTCAAATGATTTTGACTTCTCAAGCACTCCAACATGACTTGTTCTCCCTTTTCTATCATTATCCCGAGAGTTCTTCTTTTTTATTACTTTTCCTCTCATGAATAACAATTGACATAAACATAAGTACTGCCATTTTAAAAACAAGAAAATCTGAGCACTAATAGTACTTCTTGAATTATAGTTATTTAGTGGATGCATATTCTGTATTTTTGATTCTATAATCCTCTATGTTTTGTGCAGTGTCATATAATGTCTGCTAAACATTTTAAAGTCCAGCAAAAATAGTACTTTGAATCCTAAAACAAAGTTCAATGGCAAGAAACTTTGGATTATTGCTGGTGGCTGGTAGAGTTTATTAAATACGGTAGCATTTGCTTAAATACTCTCAATGCTGATCAGATTGTTACTAGAAACTGTGATGGATATATACATTCAAATATATCTTGAAGTTCAATTATTTAAGCCATTAGAGTTAGAAAGAAGTCTATACCACATATATCAAGAGCAGAAAAATCCTTATTTTATTTTTCCTCCCTAGATTGGAAATCATCATGCTGATGTCATGTTATATGGGTGTATCAGATTGTCTTAAACTATAATCTAAAGCAATGGAATGTTTGTATGAAAAGATAATTTTCCTACCCTGATGTAAAGGGGCATCTGCAAGCTTAGTTTGAAGCAAATCTTTTGTAGGAGATAAGGATACATTAGGCTCTCCAGTTCCCAAAGTGATCATCCTCGTGTCAAATTCTGACTTTTGAGACCAGAAAGGAAAGGAATCACTGTGTAAGCCAGGATAAGCAGGGTTAACGGGTGGAATACCTTAGAAATAAGGATAAGATGGATTAGACATTTTACAGCAATGGACTCTAAGGAGAGGTCAAACATTTTGCTGAACATCTTTTGAATTCTCCTGAAATGTCACCTCTTCTAAAATGTCTCCAGACTAGTCACCTCTTCTTTCACCTCTTTTCTGTTGAGCCCCACACACCATAAAACAACCTCTAGGAAAGTGCATTCTATGTTATTGTTAAAGTTCAAGTGTCAGACTGTCAAACTACCTGGCTCAAATCCTGCTCTACCAAACACTAGCTGTGGGGATACAGGCAAGCTAAGTTACTTCACTTCTTTGTGCCTCAGTTTCTTCTTGTACAAAATAGAGATAATGATAATGCATATCCCTTAGGTTGGTGAGAAGTTTAAATGAGTGAAACACTTAGAAAGGCACCCGGCATATAGCAATCTCTTAATAAATGTTAGTTTAACACCTTTTTAAAAGAATATTAGTTTTGGTGTATTATTGGACTCATGTGCATTTACCTATATCCACTTTTCTATGAGACTATGAGCATCTTGACAAGGTGATGTATAGATAATTATATATGTAGGTACTATCAATGAGACTGTGTGCAGTAAATGTTATCTGTTATTATTAGGCTGTAGTCAACACAAGTATCTATTGATCACTTTATGTTTTTGACACTATTTTAATCATTTAAAAATAATTAAGAATATAAATTTATCTGAGAGAATATTCTAAGATTTGCCTTATCTGAGAAACACTAATATAACCTGTTAGTCAGGATACTAACAGATAACATCGGGGTCTGGTATGAAGAGGATAGGAGTTGACTTCACTAACTGGCCACTATGGACACTTTCTTTCAAATCCAAATGTTCTCAGTAATTATTCCAGAAGCTATGCTCCTCAGCTCCTTTTTATTCCCTAAGACGCTTCACATTATCCTAACTGGGTTCACTTCCTGACTATTAAGATTTTCCCTGAACCAATCAGAGAACATTGGAGAATCTTGGGAAATGATTTTCTTCCCTCCGCACTGGGTATAATGCTGAGTTAGAACTGAGGCATGTTAACTAATGCCTACACTTCCAGTGGACTTGTAGACAATCTAGATCATGTTGCAAGGCTGCCATTATGCTTATTTACTTAACAAACAACATGCAAACAACTTAGACATCACATTTAATACCAAAAAAGTTATAAAGGCAATGTCTTAAAAAATAATAACCTGGAATATACATCCGTCTGAGGGAAAAGTTTCATCTTAAAAAGTCAACTTTCCTATGCTGCAATTGTCAAGAGAATAGATAACAGCCAGATAACCAAACTACTTTCAGTGAACTTAAGAGAGATGGCCTTGCACAGGGCACGTAGATGAAGTTCTTCAAGGACATACAAAAAATATACATCCCTGTTGCTTTGCTTTTGGAAAACACCACCAGCACCAACATTGCAATACTGGGAAATAGTTTTTCTGTGACTAACAGAGCTTGGAATTGAGCTACTACTGTATATGGGTTGACTCAATTTGTAGGTCTGTAATTTGTTCTCAGAGAGTTGAAAAGACAGATTGGATAGCAGTGTAGTGTTCTCCTAAAGGAGACATAGGAGGGTGATATAAAGCCAGTCCTTGTGGACAAACACTGTAGAGACGGATGTGTATCATGGATTGCTGTGCTGGGTGGATTGCAGCAGAGAGAGCATAATCTTTGGGCAGAGGGACTCCTGCTCCCAATCATCACATTATTCATTCATGCAGCTCTATAGGGAAAAGAGGTCACATCTATTTTCTGAAATTGGTATGTAGACCTACTACTGCATTGTACTACTGCATTGACAAGGAAACTGGAAAAACCACATAAAATCTGAATTGTCTGAATATTGTTAAACTTAATCCCCCAATTCAAATGTAAACAGAAGAGATTAAAAGAGAATAACATAAAAACAAATGGTTTAGGAATGTCTTGACTCCTGTGGTGATCTACACAGGTTTCTGGAAAATGGTGCAGCACAAAACATCAGTGACTGAACACCTAAATGGCAATACAAAGCAGGTATGTGACTCATTCATCCCCTAGAGATTATCCTTGTTGCATAACAACGTAATCAAATCTAGCTAGAGCTGCTATTGTGAAGTAATATTAGTTGACAAGCCTCTTAGACATCACTTTTCTTTTTCATAGATATATCATTATTTATCATCCCTTTTGGTCCTTTTAATTGCCCTGAGCAAAGATTTCTTTATCCATTTAGCAATGGAAACCAAACCCATCAATACCCAATTTAAGCAAGGCACTCATAAAGACAGCAGTGAAATTACTGCTCTGCTGCCTTTCCAAATATCAAGATCATTTGGCTTCTAAAACCAAGCCTTTTCCTTGATTGCTGAATAGCTCTTCTGATAGGTGTTCCTAATTAGCTAAATCAAAATCTGGAAGCATACATTTTGCATTTAGTGCATTTGTTAAATTATTATTCACTTTTATTTTTTTATGGCATACAGATAATTTGGATCGATTGATTCATTGATAATTATAAAAGCATGAACAATTGTATTATTTACTAAATATTAAATTTACTTTAATTTTTTGGGCAAAATAAACAATTGTGTATTTACTAGAAATTAAATTTTAAAACAAAAAGGAATAGATGTTTTTTGACCTCTACATGTTTATTAGATATTGAAAATAAAGTCTAAAAATGAAAATGCAATAAAATAAAATAGTTATTTGATTAAAATGCAAATAATATTTAATTTTCATTTTGCTAAATATTATCATGAATATAATTTTTACATAATTGTATGTGATGTTAAGCATTGCCTATTTTAATTTCTATGAGTTATAATTCATAATTTCTAAGGAGTTTATTTATCTATTTATTTGTACAGATTTAAGGGGTATGAGTGTAAATTTTTACATGGATATATTGTGTTGTGGTGAAGTCTGAGCTTTTAGTGAACCTATCACCTAAATAGTGTACATTGTACCTAACAGGTCATTTTTCATTCCTCATTCTTAACCTATTTTGGAAACTAACTATTATTCTTGCAAGACTGTGGAAAGTAAACCATAATTTTCCAAAATGTTTTGTACATTTCTTATTATGTGAGGTAAAGTCTCAAAATATTATTAAATTGTATTACAATATCTAGTATTAAACTATGTATGCTGGTTGGTTCTCAAAGCTTTATAACCCACATTCTCACTTAGAGTGTCTGAGACTAAACTGTGATCATGCAAAGGAAATATTAGAAACTTAATCACATGAGTCTCAGTAGTGGTAAGTTATTTTAATTGTGGTTGATAACATTTCCAATGTATTTACTCTTTCTTCTGGTTCTCATTATGGGATGGCAAAAGGAAGAGTAAAGTGATGTGAAGAAAAATATACTTTCTCATAAATTTACAATGGACTGTACCTATGAAAAGATACTCATTGACTATCTGCTCATGTGAATTTGAGGAGAGCTAGGGGAAGAGATAATAGTGGGACTTTGATCCTGTAGTAGAAGAAGGAGCCCTAGGCGGGAAGGCAGGAATAAAGGCTAATGACAGAGGGTGGGATATTTACAAAGACCACACCATGACTTCAGGGGAAAAAAAAAAAAAAAATCTCAAGATAGGTTACATTGTTGCAATACATAGAATAAACTGGAAATAAAGGAACAGGCTGAGGAAGCTGACTACTAGCAGTTCTTTTACTGAGGTTCCACGGGATCTGTTTTTACATCATGCTCACTAAATTAAGCTATATCTAATTTTCACTGCTTTTTAAAAATTCTGCTAGGCTTGATTTTTACCTGTTAATCCAGCTGATTAATATTTAAGAATTTAACAATAATAATATAAACATTAAATATGATACCAGCTACCTTTCACGATCTGCTTAGTCTGTTTCAGGCTCTGTGCTAAGGGATTTACTAGGCAGATATCACTTAATTCACAACAACCCTGAGATAGGTATTGTCATTACCAACGCTTTAGAGATGAGAGGATTAATACTCAGTTGAAGCAACTTGCCCAAGGACTATTAATAGGGAGTGAACAGGGGTCAAACCTTAGATATCTGATTGGAATGGAAGGTTGTTTTAAATGGATAGGTACAGTAGCTCATACCATGTTTCACTGACAAAGGTCAGGAGGTGGAAGAAACACTGCATTGTGAGTAGGCGTCTGTGGGTGTAACAAAATAGGCAGGTCATGAGCCATACTGCTCATGGTGGATTCCTCCCCATGACGATTCCTATTCTGTACTGTGAGTTATCTCTTGAGCATTGGTGATACCCACAATGGGGGTAGGATATGGACAGAACAAAGGTATAGTACTTTCAATCATGGGGATTGGGATGAGGCTGAATTTTCATAATGAAAAAGTATTGCTTGTATGTTGGAATCAGTTTCAACAGAGGACTATTTCAGATAAATTGACCATTTGAGAGAAACTGACCACCCAAGTTCCACTGATCAGCCTGTGTTCAGGAATCACTCTTAAAATACTGATACTCTGGGCAGAGTGACAAGCTCAAGTCCAGACACACAATTCAAACACACAAAGCAGCTCAGGTTTACCACCCACAATAAATGAATAGATCATGCTTTATACAGTGGCCACTCCAGGGGAGGTACCCATTGTTTATTAGTCACCTGGGGTTTTCCTGTACACCCCAAATTACTGTGTGTATGTGTGTGTGTTGCAGGGGAGAAACATTGGTCTGTAATTCCTTTCGGGTTTCAGCTTGTTATTTTCAATCATCTACCCTTACTAAACGCTTAATATATGTTTTCCACGTCTCTTCAGGACAGAATTTAACTTCAAATTCATTGCATCAATTAATACATGAGCCTGTTAATTTATAAATATTAACACTGACAAGTGACAGACAGGTAATGTTTTTATACAAGAAATATATGCATATTTAATAGTTATTTGCTGTGTTTGTAAGAAGCTGATACTAGTATTTCTATAATATGTAATTTCTAGGCATATTATTTGTTTTAAACTTTACATGGTGTACAATGTGGTAAAAATTGCATTTGTTTCCAACTCTATCACAGTGGTAGACTCAAAGATAACATATTTATAAACATTGAAAACAAGTAACAGAATACTAAATAATAATAAATAACAAAAAACTAAATGCCCCTGCCAGAGCTTAAACATTGCTCTTATTATGTGTTGCATATGAAAACGATAAGTTGATTGACTGTGGTTACAATAAAATCGATAAACCAAAAAAGAAAGAAAAAAAGAAAATAAAGGAAGAGTGGGAAAATGGAAAAGAAAGATAGAGTGAAGAAATGAAGGAGAATGGAGGGGAAAAGAGGAAGAATGAATATATTTTATAACATCTAAGATCTGCTTGGATTCTGCATGTTATGTTAGAAATACATATTTTATGCTTATTCCTATGCATGGAATACCAAGGAACATTGTGAGTTTGCATAATTAATATTGCTGGAAGTTCGCATGAAACATGAATTAAAGTGAAGATATGAAGAGATTATTAAAAAGGGACCTTTCTTCTTCAGGGACCAGAGCCTCAGACAAACAACTTAGGTTTATACTGTGGTTAGAATTAGAGAAAATAATGTTGAAAGTAAAGCAGGTTTAAGTGTTAAGTTTTAGCATTTAGAATACATTTGTGCTTTTGAGTGAATTTTGTTATCTTCATGAAAACATTCATTTATTTTCTAGAAAAAGAAAATATCTCCCAATTTAGAGAAACATGATAATATGTGGTTTTAAAATGCAGCTACATTTTTCAACGATTTTGAAGTTTAAAAGTAGATAATCTAAACCACTCTCAGCAGTTGTATGGGGAAAATGTAACATTTTGTAAATAAATTTCTATAGATCTGTTAACTCTCATGGAATTAATTATTAGAATTACTCTGCCACTTGAAATTTAATATATTAGCAATTTGTCTGTGTCAGAATCTTAATACTTAGCTATGTTATTTTGAAACTATAGTAAGCCCAAAGTTACAGCATTGTTTTATATTTAGACCATGGAATTTCTCTCTCCTCAGAGTTTAAAATTATATTAATGAAACAATTGAATTCATGTGAACATAAAAGCAATGTTCTAGCTACTTTAAAAATCAAGGATGATAAACTAAAAATATTTGCAAAATCTCTGATTCTGTTAGATGCAATTCTAAATCAAGGTAGGAAGCTAGATTCAGAAAACTTGGAATTTTCTAATTTCTATAATTAAATTGGTATCAAATGAATTTTGAATTGATTTATTTCCCCTTAAAACTCCTGAACTATTGTACAGATAAATATGTAATTTAAACTTTCGTTGACAATGAAATTTCACAATAATTATGATGCAATTTACCTTTCCTTTTTCTCCTTAAGAGAAAATGGAAAATAAAAGTCAACTCTTACATGAATGTAATAAATATAATTCTATGTTGCTGAATGATTTCCAGAAATGGTTGGAAAACACTGTGTTCTGGAATAATAATTTCTTTCCCAAAACCTTTAGTTTGGTCCAGCAGTGTTGATGCCTCAGGGCTTCTGAAAATATTCACTTGTGCTAATAATTTACTCAGGATCTGTGCAGCTAAACAGTTGTTTCTGTCTAGAGGTTACTATTTTTCTAAACAAAATATTGGAACACATATTAATAAAAACTTATATCCACTCTATATTAAATACAGAAACAAATATTAAATAACAACCATGACAGCAAAACCGCACAGATTTAGCTCTGTCACGGTCGTGAAAGACTAAATAACATCCTAAAGCCACCATTTACTTATCTTTTTATTCAATCACTCAACAAACGTTGATTGAGTTTCTAATATTTATGTAATATTATTCTTGGCATTTTTCAGGGCAGGAGAAGGTGTTGAGAAGAGACCCAATGTTCTTCTAGTTCGTGGTCTAATTTTGGAGAGAAAATAAGGACATACATTTAGTTACTACAAAAAGAATATGAACAAGGTAAAAACTGAACAGAATGGCAGTGTGTTAATGATAATACACTCAACAAATACTTACAGAGAGCCTACTATGTGTAAGATACTCTTCTGGGTACTCAGGACATATCAGTTGCTTAAACAGACAAATCCTTGCTCTCTAGAACTTACATTCTAAGGAGGTATAAACAATACATTCATGAAAAGAGCACATTATTATAGCATATTAAAAGATGATAAGCCTCTTATGAAAAAATTTAAATTAAGTGAAACAAAAACAATACTGGGAGTATTGAGAGGGTTGTACTTTAATTATAATGGTCAGGGTAGAGTCAAGTACATTTACAGGATGGAGTTTACTGTAGACTTCAGCAGTAACTTAAGAGGAGGAGGTAGAACCCAAGCTGGATAGTGTTTTAATAAGTAGGTAGAGAAGCGAGGGCTTTCTAGGATATGAGCAGTAGGGAGTATCATAGGTAAGAATTATTCTAATTTTTCCCTTGAAACTTTAATAAAGCAGAGATTGCCAAATAATTTTTTTAAAAATCTGGTTGCTTGTAATAGGGCTCATGACTTACAAACAAGGCAAAGTAGAAATGTGTTAACACATTTCTTAGGTTATTCCAGATCAGTCGGATCACGGGAGGGTTGGGGAGGCTCCTGCATCTCCAGGAAAATAACACAATCGTGCTAGCTCAGGAATGTTGATGCTGAATAAGCAAGACTCAACGGTGAAGTGCCACATATATGACAAACAACTACCCACTGAATCCCATTGTTAAATGTATATGCATATATTTAAGTATAGTCTGAAGAAGAAAGAAAATGCAGATAGTTCTGAGGCATAGGACTAATGTTTTCTGTAAGTCATCATTGGCTCTCCTCTCTCCATTGTCAAATAAAGGCAGCTTGGATCAGATAAGTAGCTGCCCAACACTACTAATGCATTTGGAATGAGAACTCATATCAAATATCGAGGCCCTCAAGGTACAAAAACCCTCTTAATTAATTTATTCACTCGAAAATACTTATTGAGGGCCTACTTTATGTAAGATATTTCAGCAGGATCAAGCAATTCAGCAGTGAACCAAGAAGACAGTCTCTCCTAACATAGAGCTTTATTCTAGTAGAGGAAAAGAAAGATGTAGTAACTGAATAAAAACTAACTGATTAAATAAACAACAAAATGTCAGATAATGACAAGTCCTGAGTAATGTGTGAAAACAGAGAGTGATGGGCAGCTGTCTCTTTTTTGAGCACTTATTTTGTGCCACGCATTATTACAATTGTTTTATATGTACTATCTCATTTAACCATCAACCTTATGTAGAAGGTGTTATTATAATCTGAATTTTCAAGTAAGACCCAAGAAACCTAAGGCTATTCAGATCACAATTGTCAGAGCCAGAAGAGACACCTCTAGAGTGAGTAGATTCCAAACCAAGCTTCTTAACTTGCTCTACTACTCTCAGTGGAAGCTACATTTGAGCCAACATTTGACTAAAACAGGAGTCTGAAAACTATTTGCCCATAGTCTAAGTCTAGCCAACTGTTCTTATAAATAAAGTTTTATAGGAACACAGCCATACTTACTCATTTACATGCTTTCTGTTACTGCTTTGGGCTATAGTAGCAGAATTGGATAAAAACATTCCAGGAGTAAAGGAAACAGCAAGAGGAAAGACCCGAAGTGAAATTGTGACTGACATGCCTAATGCAGGGCAATGCTCAGTGGTGCTGAAGCACAATCAATAAGGCTGCACTATTGAGATAATATCAAAATAGTCAGTAGCCAGATTACTAAGGAGCCTTGACAGTTCTGAAAAGGACTTTGAACTTGATCCTGGGTAAGATGGAAAGCCACTGAAATGTTGTCAGGATAAAAGTGATATGCTTTGATGCACTGGACATTGTGATGTGTCTTCCAGATCCCCCTTCAAGACTGCTGGTCTTATTCCCTCAGGGGACAGAAATGCTGGCAGCAGAAAACCCTCAGCCATCAGTCCTCTCCTAGAATTGTCTTAAGTGAAAAGAGGTGCCTTGCCCAAGGCCATGCCTCATTCTAGAGGAAGGCTGCAAGAATGACTGGTTGATTTGGGAATATGAAGCCTCAGTCCTACTGCCCAAATTTGGAACAATTATGCAAGGCCATGCCAATTTCAGAGCTCCCCACAGGGTTAGCTGAAGTCTTCCCCGAGACTGCATTGCAGCTCACCTTCTCGCTCTGCCCGATCCTGCTTTCTTCTCTTGCACAGGTGATAATCCCCAGGGCACTCTCTAATAATCTCCCGTATACTCATCTCTGTAGCAGTCTGCCTCCCTGGCAATATCTATTAATGACTTACTTATTAAAAACATCACCAAATGCAAAGAATATTATAGGTGGGCAAGTGTGGAAGCAGTAAAGATGAATAGAACAATATTACAGTAGTTCAGACAAAATGTGATGACGAGTAGACCAAAGTATGTGATGAGAAACTCAGAATATAGATTTATTTTGAGGGTTGCTCTAATAGGATTTATAGGTGGAGGTGGAGTGTGAAAGAGAAAAAGTCCAGGATAGCTACAAGATTTTCAGCCTCAGCAACTGATAGATGATCAGAATTTATGTTTTTGGGGGAGTAAGATGAAAAAGTAAGTTAGGAATTTATTTGCCTTTTGGACTTGCATTAGACCCTAATACTTAGGGTACCATTGTTAATGCTGTAACAAATTTTTCAACAATCTCACAACTTAACACAATAAAAATTTATTTCTCACTCACATATAATTCAATGTGGATATCTACAGTGGATAATTCTTCTGGATACCCCTCCCTTAAGGGTTGACTGAGAGTTGAGCTACCTTTATTTGACGGTTCTACCATCCCGTGGCTTCAAGATCATTCAGTTGTCCTCTACCAGTAGACAGAGTAGAAAAGTGCACTCTCAGCCCATAAGGGAACTCCTATGCTCCTACCTACATTCTGTCACCCCAATGTAGTGACATGAGTCAACCTAGAAGTAAGGTTGGGGGAGGATTACAGGTAAATGTAGTCCCTGCCTGAGCACCTTGTTCTCATTGGCTCTGTATTACAGGGTAAAAACACAAATCTTCACCAAACACTAAGTCTTCTCTGCTGCAGCCATGATTTAACACTGGAGATTCCTGTTATGCATTAAAGTGGAGATATAAAAAGCCAGCTGGCTGTATGGATCTGGACTTCAGGGGAGATAGCTGGGATGAAGAAATAAATTGGAGAGTCTTGGTGAATATATGGCATTTAAAGCCATGAGACGGCATCAAGTTTCCTAGGGATTGGATGTAGGTTAAAAAGAGAATATGTCCAAGTCCTGAACCCTGGATCATTTCAATGTTTACAGGTTGAGGGGACAAAGTTAAACAGGAAAGAATACTGAAAGGAGAAGTCATTGAGTGGGGAGGAAAACAAAGAGAGTGTCGTTTCCCTGAAGCTAAGTGGAGAAAGTATTTTGAGGCTGAAAAAGTAATCAAACGTATCAAATATTGCTGCTAAGTAGAGTAAGGTCAATTCAGGGAATTGATGATTAAATCTGCAACATGACCTTAATAAGGCTAGTTTTGTGGAGCAGTGAGTCAGACTCCTGTTTAGACTAAGTTTAAGAGAGAATGGGCAGATGTGAAGTGGAAGCAGCAAATGTAGCAATTCTTTTGAGGAGTCGTACTTAATGGGCTTAGCAATCCTCTTATAAGGCAAGTACTGTAGTCAGTGTATGAAATACTTAGAAAAAATACACATTGATAACACCAGACATACTGTAGTGGGCTAACTCATTAGGATATGGGTGATACATTATTTTAGCAATATAATTACACTGGACTTCAAGAGAAAAACAATAAAAGTATGGAGGAATCAATGTTATTGCTTATTTTTACTTCCCCAAATCCTATTTCTACCTACTTCAGCATCATCCATTGCCCTTTGGGATTTTTTTTTTTCTTTGAGCAAGTTTTTGAGATACAACAGCCAGCTCTGATATCTTTCCTCCCTAAATTAGCCAGACTTGGATAAAGAACAGTCGAATTTCTACACAATTCAACCTTGAAATATTTTGATGGCAATTTTTACTATGATAATAAGAAAACAACAGAAAAAATACATAAAATATATACAAGCAACACTATTTCTAGATTTCAGATTCTATAGCTATGCCGTAGTTCAATCATGATCTGAATGCCACAGAGCTTAGTGAATGAACACTATTCTTTCTTTCTTCTCAATCTCATGTATTCTGAACTCAGGGAAAAATCAATTGGCTCTCCTCTTAAAATGTCCAGAATAGCTGTGATTGTAGTTGGGTGACCCAAAAAGATAGAAAAGAGACAAAACCTTCCCCTATATATTGAGGAAAATGCTGATCTTTTATTTAGAAGTGTTAGTCTAATCACTGGCAAAAAAAATTCAGGGTGTGTATGTGTGTAATCAGTTTAGGTGAGTATATTTGTTTTATCTTGGAAGGGCAGGCAGTGATGATGACACACTTAATGATATTTTATTTGAATTTCTATCATAAACACTGAAGTTACCATTAACGGAGAAGTTTCTCTGTTAACAGGAGTCTTCACCTGAGAAGTGAGGCTTGGCTATTTCCACTAGATAATAAGTCAGCTTCAGAGTTCTGAAAAAACTACAAAAAAAAAAAAAAATTGAGAAAAAAAAATTGTAAGACAGTGATAATTCTAATAAAGTCAGGGAAAATAAAAAGACATCAGGAAGACGTAACTAAGACAGTATCATTAATATGAAATAGATTTGCTCAGTAGCTTCCATACAGTTTTTTTCTTACTACTTTTTTTTATTTGTCTCCCTTGTATCGCAACTTTGTTCTCTCCTCTCCCTAAGATAGTTCCTGTAATTTATTTTAAGTTAAGGAATATACATGGCTGCCATTGGAGCATTACTTCTAAAGGGCTTGGTCTAAATGAAAATAATCAGATTTTGGAAAGGATAAAGAAAGACACAAATTGACAGTGAAGGGAACATTTTTATTCTTGCTTCATTTCATTACGAGTCATATAGACAATTGAAATAGAGTAGGGAAAAAGATATTTAGGAACAAATAATCCCCTACACTTGAAAAGCAAAGTTTCTCAAAGAGGAAAGTGTTTTTAGATTGAAAGTGTGCCGGGTACTGTTTCTTTGATGGGCTGTGACAGTGTGAGCTCTAGGGTAAAAATTATGGCAGAAAAATCTTGGCTCGTTAGCACTCCATCTAGATGAAGTGTCAATATGATGATTGCTAGAAATTTTTCTGAAACAGGGCTTATTTGAACTAGATGAAGAAGGAATTACAACAAATTGAAAGTGGCATAGATTTTTATGTTGTAAATCCTTGTGCTTTTCAATTGTTAGAATGGAAGGATGATATTCTTGTGACATTTCCTTATTGCTCTTTATTCTTTCTTTCATTTGCTAACTTTTCAGGATACCTTCTCTGCATTCTGAGTGACTAGCATACAGATTTATGCTTACTTGTTTCATTTCTTTTTACAGATAGAATTATTTACGGTAGGAGGTGGATATTGTGATTAGATTTCTAGATGCATGACCCCGGGTGTGTTGACTACACCATCTGTCCTTTTGGCACAAAAATTTTTAAAAAACTGGATAATTTAAAAATTTCTCTCCTTGCACATGATTTTTAATTTTTTCCCTGTTTTGATGACTCTCAACATCAAGAACGGTGGGAACCAAGTTTCAAAATGGCCTGCTAATTTTAAGCTGCAGAGTTGAATCAGTCTTTTTTTTTAAATTTTATTTTAAAATGAACTTACTGAGATTTCCTAATTGAAAGAAGAGAGTCCTGTGAAAGGAAGGTAGCTGGTGACAGCAGTGTTGTGCTCAAAAGCCTCATTCACACGGCAGCATTCTGAGGAAAATGGAATTTGTAACCGCAGATTCTCTGAAATACAATCACATCCATACAGTAGGATTTCTAAACAGAAGGTGCCTTATAACTATGTTCTAAAATTAAACCTCATTTAAACTGCATTCATTCTAAATGGAAAATACACTGTAGTTCTTTGCTACATTAAAGTCAAATTCAAATCATTGTTATCCTAAGAGCTAAGTAGGCTAAATAACTTCTGCACGTAATGAAGATTAGTGTGTATTTCATATTAGGTTTGCAGAGTAATTTGGGAGAAAATGTTTTCTTTTTTCACTTGTTTCATATAGAATATGATAGGAAAAAAATAATTATTTGAGGAAGATTGCTTATCTGTAAGATGTGATACTTGTATCAAGTTTCAATCTAGTAGAAGACTAAACAATGTGTGACATGTTATTGATCAACCTACTTCTCGGAGAAAGAAACCATTTAGGAAGAAAGAAACTTGCTGTCTTTAGATTATATAGGGAACTTATAATATAAAAATCAATATTGAATATACACTTTTCTCTGTGTAAAAATTAAAATCATTTAGAAGAGACAAGACTCTCTAGGATATGTCTCACAAAAATGATGGCTTATTAGTGAACTATTCAATAGAATTAGGAGTCAAAAGGAGTATAAAGCTATGTCAGCAAAATAGCTCTTCCTCTCAGATACATGGAGCCAACTGAACAAAATTTACAGTCCCAGCCCTTGTTATGGACCCTAATATGTCATTTAATGAGAAATCGCGTATTAATTGAGCAGAAATGAAGTCTTTTACTCACTTGTCTATATTTATAAACAAATAATGTAATCAATAACATTTGAAAACTGTTAATATCTTATACATATGTGTGTGTGTATAGAAAGAGAGAGAGAGAGAAAGAGAGAGAGAGAGAATGTAGAAAGTTAGCTTTTCATATACTTTCACATTAGCCCAAATTCCAAGCAGGACATCCTAATCACCAACTGCAAATTTCTCTCTTTCAGTGTCTTTAATGCAGTTGTCTGAATAAAGAGGATAATAAAAGATTTCTCAATGCCATGTTTCGTATATTTTATACTTTTTATCTAAAGCTGATGCCTCTCAACATGCTCATTATCTATTAGCAAGGTGTGTACTGAGGATTCTAATTGAAGGCCAGTCTCTCTTTTGCATTATTCCGACACAAAAATACTGGCCCTTGATTTGTTGCTGCAGCTGCTATGAGCAGTGCCTGGCGTGTTTTCAGATTTGGCACTTTATGTTTGTGTTCTACCTAAACTCAGAATGGAAAAGAAAAACAAAGCAGCCAACTGAGTTTTATCTCCACTGAGTTCCTTTTATCAAGCTCGTGTGGCCACTAGAATTTATTATCATAGAACTATAACTAAGCTTAAGTGTAAACTTCTTTAACAGATGCTTCTGACTCCTTATATACAATCTTAGCACTTGAATATACCAGAAAGCACTGCTTAGGCATTTCACAGTGCATTATTCAAGACTATTCTTTTTCACTGAAACTGATCAACGTGTTGAGACAGGCATTTATTGCAGTAGTCCCCCCTTATCCCAGGTTTGGCCTTCTACAGTTTCAGTCATGTACAGTACAGAGCAAAAATATATTTCAAGATGGAGAGAAAGAGACCACATTCACATAACTTTCACTACGGTATGTTGTTATAATTGTTCTATTTTATTATTTATTGTTAATCTCTTACTGTGCCTAATTTATAAATTAAAATTTATCATAGATATGTACGTATAAGAGAAAAACAAAATATATTTCAAGATGGAGAGAAAGAGACCACATTCACATAACTTTCACTACGGTATGTTGTTATAATTGTTATATTCTATTATTTATTGTTAATCTCTTACTATGTCTAATTTATAAATTAAACTTAATCATAAGTATGTATGTGTATGAGAAAACGTAGTATATATAATGTTTAGTACTATCTACAGTTTCAGGCATCCACTGGGGGTCTTAGAATGTATCCTCCATAGGTAACGGGAGACTGAA
>NW_012152419.1:549497-563444 GCF_000956105.1 Propithecus coquereli
GCACTATCTGTAGTTTCAGGCACTCACTGGGGCTTCTGGAATGTATTTCTCATAGATAAGGGGGGACTACTGTACTGACGTTATGATACATATTTTGCTTTTTCTAAATATAATTAAAGTAAAATTAGAAAATGCCACATCCTACTGAGGGAAGCTGAAGTGCAAAATGTTTGAAGCACCCAAGTAATGTGTTCGAAAATAGTTTTCCATATATTTGTATGAGGTTTTAGAAATAAGGTAAAAATAAAGTATTATTTTCAATATCTAAAAGAAGGATACAAAACATATAGATTTACTTCCTGTGAAAAATATTTTGTATAACTAAATTAAAGCTGGCATTGATCATGTGAGTAGTAATGTAAATGACATTGAGTTGTAGACTGAATTTTGAGGGAAGAGATTGAAACTGCATTTCATTGGATTGTTCCAGTGAATACTCATTTTTTAATAGGGTTATTTGTTTGTTTTTGCTGCTTTGCTTGAGTTGTTTGTAAATTCTGGTTATTAGCCCTTTATTGGATGTATAATTTGCAAATATTTTGTCCCTTTCTATAGGCTGTCTATTTGCTCTGCTGATTATTTTCATTGCTGTGCAGAAGCTTTTTAATTTAATTAAATCCCATTTATTTATTTTTGTTATTGCTGTATTTGACTTTGGGGATCTTAGTCTTTAATTGTTTGCCTGGGCTAATGTCTAGAAAAGTTTTTCCTACATTTTCTTCTAGATTTTTTATTGTTTCATGTCTTACATTTAAATCTTTTATACTCTTTAATTAATTTTTTATATATGGTCAGAGACCTTGGGGGTGTTGCCTTTGCCCGGCCTGAGTCAGAGCTTCAAGCCTGTTCATCCCCCAGACAGTGTGCACTGCACCCATTAGGTGTGACTATAACCCATCACCTTCTCCCCACCTCCCACCTGCCCAACACGCGATGAATGTTACTACTATATGTGAACGTAAATGTGGCTCAATTAATACCAATTTGATGGTGAGTACATGGGATGCTTGTTTTTTCATTCTTGTAATACTTCACTCAGTAGAATGGGCTTTAGCTCTATCCAGAATATTACAAGAGGTGCTAGATCACCATTGTTTTTTGTGGCTGAGTAGTACTCCATGGTATACATGTACCACATTTTATTAATCCACTCATGTTTTGATGGGCACTTGGGTTGTTTCCACATCTTTGCAATTGTGAATTATGCTGCTATAAACATTCTAGCACAGATGTCTTTTTTATAGAATGTCTTTTTTTTCCTTTGGGCAGATGCCTAGTAATGGGATTGCTGGATCAAATGGTACTTCTACTTTTAGCTCTTTGAGGTATCTCCATATTGCATTCCACAGAGATTGTACTAGTTTTCAGTCCCACCAGAAATGTATGAGTGTTCTTATCTTTCTGCATTCACATCAACATTTATCATTTTGGGACTTTTTGATAAAAGCCATTCTCACTGGAGTTAAGTGATATGTCATTGTGGTTTTGATTTGCATCTGCCTGATGGTTAGAGATGTTGACCATTTTTTCATGTTTGTTGACCATTATTCTGTCTTCTTTTGAAAAGTTTCTGTTCGTATCTTTTGACAAATTTTAATGGGTTGTTAGAATTTTTCTTGCTGATTTTCCTGAGTTCTATATAGATTCTAGTTATCAGCCCTTTATCGGATGTGTAGCATGTGAATATTTTCTCCCATTCTATAGGTTGTCTGTTTGCTCTTGTGATAGTTTCCCTGGCTGTGCAGAAGCTTTTGACAGAGAAGGAAATCAAGGGCATCCAAATGGGGGCAGAAGAGCCCAGACTATCACTCTTTGCTGATGATATAATCTTATGTGTAGAAAACCCCAAAGATTCTGCCATGAAACTACTGAAAGAGACAAATAAATTAAGCAAAGTCTCAGGACACAAAATCAATGTACACCAATCAGTAGCATTCCTGTATGCCAACAACATTCAAACTGAGAACCAAATCAAAGACTTAATACCCTTCACAATAGCAACAAAGAAAATAAAATACCTAGGAATATATTTAACTAAGGAAGTGAAAGACCTCTACAGGGAGAATTACAAAATGCTGAGGAAGGAAATAGCAGAGGACATAAACAGGTGAAAAAACATACCATGCTAGTGGATTGGCAGAATCAACATTTTTAAAATGTCTATACTACCCAAAGTAATCTACAGATTTAATGCAATCCCTATTAAAATACAAACATCATTTTTCACAGATTTATAAAAAATAATTCCATGCTTTTTATGGAACTAGAGATGACCCTTTACAGCAAAAGCAATCTTAAGCAAAAAGAGCAAATTAGGAGACATCAATTTACAAGACTTCAAGCTATACTATAAGGCTATAGTAACTAAAACATCACGGTACTGGAATAAGAACAGAGACATAGACCAATGGAACAGAACTGAGAACCCAGATATAAAGCCATCCTTATATAGCCATCTAATCTTTGACAAAGTAGACAAAAAGATGCACTGGGGAAAAGAATCCTTATTCAATAAATGGCACTGGGAAAATTGTATAGCCACATGTAGAAGACTGAAACAGATCTCCATCTCTCACCTCTCATAAAAATCAACTCATGGTGGATAATAGACTTAAACCTAAGGCATGAAACTATAAGAATTCCGGAAGAAAATGTTGGAAAAACTCTCATAGACCTGGTATAGTGAAAGAATTTACGAAGAAGACCCAAAGGCAATCACAGCAACAACAAAAATAAATAAATGGGACCTGATCTTTACCAATAATTTTTAAATGGCTTTAAAAAATAGTATGCTAGTTTGGTTGATCTGGTAACTTCTTGTGTTACTTAGCAGGTGTAAAAGTCTTTCATATCCTTCTATTTCCTAATCGGAGAAGTACTGGTGTATTAATTCTTCCCTACTCCCTCTCTCTTCCTTCTGTTCTCCTACCAATACTTTTTTCATAATTTCCGTGCTATTAGTTTTTTCCTATCCATTGCTCTTATTGTGACCCCATTGAGATCCTTAACCCATCCTTGTTTATATACCCATCGATTCCAGATATATTTGCCTGAATTGGTGATTTCTTCATGTGATGCCAATTTTGTATTTGCTTAAATGTCTACTTATATCCTTTAAGAAGTCTTTGGACTGTTACTTAAAATTGTAAATTCAATCTCCCTAAACTTATTCATGTCATATTACATAAAAAGATTTGATTTCTGAGACAAATACACATCTGAAATTCTAATAGAGTCTGCCATCCACAGTGCTCTTCCTGATACAAGGTTGTGATATGCTAATAGATTTTTCAAAAAACATTATTACTTCATATGTTGCACTGATGATGAAGCAGTTGAACTGAGGACATAACTGCCTATCCGTGGCACTATTTCCTTTACATTGATTATGCAAAGGATTAACAAAATTAAAACAAGCATGTATAAAACTTTGTTTATTTGGTTTATATTTGAATCAGTTCCAGTCCTAGTAGAACAATTATGAGCTAATTTATGAATTACACAGTGTGACTATACACACACACACACACATTTCAACTATTGTTGAAGAATATAAATGCTTCTGTTTTTGAAATAAGTTATATTTGATAAAGGGAGTTTGTAGGATGGAGTATCAGATATTGCTATATTGCACATGTTAAATCTGGTGGCTTAAGAGTATTAAAAAATAAAATTTACACTGGGAAAAGTAACAATTACAGTTTATGATGCGCTAAGATGTTTTTTTCTGGTTTGACTCCTGCTATGGGGCTCTCTAGACATAAAGTTACTATCCTAAACATGTAGGAATAAGAATGCCTTTAAAAGCAAATGCATTTGTTACATACCCTTAGCAAGTAGAAAAAACTAAATAACTTTAAAACATTTTAATAAAGACTACAAAATTGATTAGTTACATTATTGAAAAATTGAAAAGAGAGAAAATAACAGGAAGATATTTTAAAATTCTAAACTTCTTACTGAGGGTTAAATTTACTTGCTTTGACTTTAAATCAGGAAACAAGCCTATTCTACAAGACTGTGGTAGACAACAAAATAATAAATGATTGACATTGAAAAAAAACCTGTGTTTTTTTACAAGTATCTGTTAACTAATGCGTGAATAATTCCCCTGTATTGTCTGCTTTTCAGTGTGGTACAGTATTCTATTTCAGAGATCTAGGAGTTGATAAAGGTGATATTTTTATATATAGTAATATCAAATAGCATAAAAGACTGAAAAATGATTGATGTCAATAAATTAACAATCAAATACAATAAACCTTACATATAAAGATTCCAGTTTAGAACAATGATATGCTCGTTGATATTAGAATGAATCTTTTTAGCCTGGACATGATAGAATTTTTAGGAAAATTCAAAAGTTAGAAATGCTCTGTTAATAGGTCATTTCCCCACTGCTCTGTAACTTTACACAGCTGTTTAGCTCTAATATCAATTGCATACAATATATACAATTTTCTGTGATGATTGTATATATTTTTTTAATTACCCAAGTTTGGTTTGGTGACACACCACAAGAAAGATTGATAGAATAGTAGATATATTGTTGGGAGGGAAAACCTAAATATCTTGTGAATTCACTTGGGATCAAAATGAAAATATTATTCTGGGAAATGTCAGAGAGAGTTTACTGACTGTTCAAATTATTTGCAAAAAGAAATCACACAAAAATATTATCATGATTAGAATGACAGAGCAAGAAACTAACTTGATATTTGAAATGTTCTTTTGCATTAGTCCCATGAAAGTGATTTTTGCTAGTCAAAATTAGTCTCTGTAAGGCATGCATTAGCAAGATTTATTAATTTAAATTAATGAAAATATGTTTTGGACTATTTGTGTATCATTAGATTACAAGAAATCAAATTTTCAATAAATTTTGAAAGCCATGTTCATCTGAAAGTAGAGCGTAAGAGAGGCACATGAAATTCACTTTTGGGAACAAAAAAATAGTAATCTTTTAACATCATTAATAAATAGTAAACATTTATGTTACTTTTGCTCATGAGAAACACACTATGTTAATAAGAGCCCATGAATTGAGAAAAATAAACAATAGTTTCAACATAAACAAAAATAAAAAAGACCATGAGCTCAGATATTCTGAATTGCAGATATTTATCCAGGATCAAACTGCAGTTCTACGGGCAATTCTACTGAGGATGATTTAGAGTGAGTAGCAATAAGCAGATACTTATTTATCACAGATTAATAACTCTCTCAAGCAACAAATGTAAGGCCAGTCATTAAATAACTAACATTAAATCAAGATGAAAACTACATATTAACAAGTAGAGGGAATTTCCAATAGGTCAATTAATATCATTCAAACAAAAAGTATCCCAAAACAAAGGAAAAACTTAATATTTGAAATTTTAATAGGCCTTTAAAAGGTAGAGAAATCTTAAGCAATGCTGTGAATAATATTTCCTATAGTGGCTACAGGACAAGCTATAGTATCTGGAGAGATTTGACTGAATTCCTACTGCCTTTTGGGCCTATGGCAAAATCTTTAGTCAAACTTGCAAGTAGTACAGTAGCCAGAAAATTATTTTCATGCCTTGAAAAAGAAAAACAGCATACACAATACACTGGCCTATGTGAAATGCATTTTGTCCTTATTTTTATGCAGAAAAAAATGTTGTCTGCTAAAATATAAGCTTGTGAAGATGAACTGAGTGACAGGAGACCTTGTGAGCTGGTGCCAGGTAAATGAGCCAAGTAGGTGATGTATATATTAAGTCATAACATCAAGCTGTACACTATTCTCAGTGATAAATTCTCAAAACATTGTGGGCTGACTGCAACAGAAACCCAGTGGATGGGTTTTGTTTAAATATATTCAGTCAATGGAATGAAAACACTTAAAAACATGGAATTTTGTGGCTTAAATAGATGATTTTCTGTTCATGATGCATTCTTAAAGAATATGCAAACCTGCACTGAATATTCATTTTGATGGACAAGCATTTTGTCAAGTCATTAGTTCCTTTTTCTTCCTCAAGACATTTAATTAGCAATTTTATTGAATGCCTTTAGTAGAAAATTCTGTAAAAATTGTTCTTAGATATCAAATAAAATTGAATGGGAAATACATATTGAATTGACAAGTGAAAATCTCCATTTGTATACTATTGTTGAGTAGAGTTGAGACATTGAAAATATGGTATTCTCTGAATACCCAAGTATGCTTCTGTTTCAGTACCTTTCCTACTGCTGATCCCTCTACCTGGAAACTTCCCATTGTGTTGTTTGGCTTGCTCCTTCATTTCCGTCAGATTTTTGCTCAAATGTCAAACTCTCACTGAGGCTTTCCAGGAATGCTCTGTTTTAAATAAGCCCCCACCCTCATCCCATATTTCCTATCCTCACTCCCTACATTTTGTTTTCTAGATCACTAGTCATTTCCTGCCATTTTGCTTTATTTATTTATTTATTTATTTATTTTATTTCAGCATATTATGGGGTACAGATATTTAGGTTACGTGTGTTGCCCTTGGTTCCCCCCCCCCCAAGTCCGTGTTTCAAATATGTTCATCCTTCGGGTAGTGCGCATTGCACTCCTTGTGTATACAAATACCTGTCCCCTCCTCCGTCTTCCCCCCTCCTCCCGCTGCCCTCCCCCTTCCCCAGCATCCAATAGATGTTGTTCTGATATGTGCATTTATGTGTTGATTAGTTAATACCAATTTGATGGTGAGTACAAATGGATCCCGTTCTTCTGCTCTTGTGGTGCCCCACTTTGGATAATGGGCTCAAGTTTAATCCAGGAAAGTGTAAGTGGTGCTAGATCACTGTCATTTCTTATGATTGAGTAATATTCCATCGTAAACATATACCAAATTTTGATAATCCACTCATGGATTGACAGGCACTTGGGTTGTTTCCACATTCTTCCAATAGTGAATTGTGCTGCCATAAACATTTGGGTGCAGATGTCTTTATCGTAGAATGTTTTGTGCTCTTTTGGGTAGATGCCTAATAGTGCTATTGTTGGATCGAATGGTATTTCTATTTTTAGCTCTCTGAGGTATCTCCAAATTCTTTTCCACAGAGGTTGCACTAATTTTCAGTCCCACCAGCAGTGTAGAAGTGTTCCTGTCTCTCCACATCCTCGCCAACATTTGTTGTTTTGTGTTTTTTTGATAGAGGCCAATCTCACCGGGGTTAGGTGATACCTCATTGTGGTTTTGATTTGCATTTCTCTAATGATTAGAGATGTTGAGCATTTTTTTATATGTTTGCTGGCCATTATTCTGTCTTCTTTTGAAAAGTTTCTGTTCATTTCCCTTGCCCATTTGTTGATGGGGTTGTTTGATTTTTTCTTGTTGATTTTTTTGAGTTCTAGATAGATTCTGGTTATCACCCTTTATCAGATGTGTAGAGAGCAAATATTTTTTCCCATTCTGTGGGCTGTCTATTCACTCTAATGATAGTTTCCTTGACAGTGCAGAAGCTTTTTAATTTGATTAGATCCCACTTATTTATTTTTGTTGCTGCGGCGATTGCTTTGGGGGTCTTCTTCAAGAATTCCTTACCTAGGCCGATGTCTGAAAGGGTCTTCCCAACATCTTCATTTAGAATTCTTAAGGTTTCATGCCTTAGGTTTAAGTCTGTTATCCACCTTGAATTGATTTTTGTGAGAGGTGAGAGGTAGGGGTCTAGTTACAGTCTTCTGCATGTAGCTATCCAGTTTTCCCAGCACCATTTATTGAAAAGAGATTCTTTTCCCCAGTGTATGTTTTTGTCAGCTTTGTCAAAGATTAGATTACCATATGCAGATGGTTTCATCTCTGGATTCTCAGTCCTGTTCCAGAGGTCAATGTCTCTATTTTTGTGCCAGTACCATTTTGCTTTATTTAGAATACTATAAATGTTCCTTACAATATAAACTTGATACACTTCATGATGGTATAGTTTCTATTCAATTCATTAACCCCAGAATCCAGCAAAGTGCCTGCCCATGACAGGCACACAATAAATAATTTTTAAATTAATCAGTGCATCAATGGATGAAAAGTTTTCTACCTGCTTGATGATTTCTTCTCAGCGTCACCATCGCCCTCTCTCACCAGCGTCCTTCTGCTAGTCTCTTTTTCCCCTGATCGTTCCCTAGGTTTCTAAACCTTGATCTTTTCTTCTCACTTCATTTGTTCTCCTTTGTTGTTTTCAACCATTCCTAGATGTGAAACAATCCTAACTGCTCTCTCTTATTTCACCTTCAAAACCCTGCATTCCTTCCTCCGTACCACTGATAGAGCACTCTTTCCAAGATACTAATATTTTCAGATAGCTGCTCTTCTGCTATGTAGCTCTCATTGATTTCTACACCCTATATGACAATGCAAACAACGTATTCTCCCATGAACTGTTCTTTACAGTTCAGATGCTTCCAAATTTTCCAAACTCATTTAACCCCCTTGATTTACTTAATAATATCTTTTACTATCATGGGATCCTGAATTCTTATTTTGATATAAATAACCTCAGCCTCTCTATAGAATTTGCAGGGTTGGAAAATAAACATTTTGACAAAATTGGATGTTTTTGTAAAAAAATATTTTCAATTGAGTAAAGAATATCAAGTTTTTCACTGATCCTTTTGAAGTGTTGTGCATCTAGCCTTTTGTCATACCTTGTGGTCATGATACTTATCACACCGTACGAAAGAGTTAATTTTTGTGTTTTTTTTAAAATACAGGCAGTCCCAGGTAACTGATGAGATATGTTCCTCAGGCTGTCTTTAGTATGGATTTGTATGTAACTCAAATCTCTGATGAACAGCACATATACAGTAATGATAATAATAATCTATAATGACTCATACGTCGTAATAATAATACAGTGTAGTACTGTAATAATAATACCTCTGTACTGTAATAATAAGTTACAGAAACTATTGTGCTTTTTCTTTTAATTCAAAGAAACAAAACATAAAAACAAACTCATACAAAACATTTAGATAGGAGATAGAAGAAATTTCAAAAAAGAATACTAAAGATTAACACCTAATGTTGCATCAACACTAGGCTAATAGGAATATAGTGCTTATTTTGATCTTTTAACCAAATCAATAATAACTTTCCCATTTCAATAATTAATCCATTATTCTGCTTAATAATATTAACAATTGATGCTTTCACTGGAGCACTGCCTTTCACATGTTACATTATTCTCACTTTATCTTTTATAATTGTTCTGATAATCCAGCGTCTGAAGCCTAGTGCTTTCCCAATGAATGATGTCACCTGGCCTTTCTCCGAATATGTATTATGTCTCCTTTCATTTCCACTGTAATCACCTTTCTCTTTGCTGCAGGCTCACCTGGACTTGCAGTGGACTTTTGCTTTGTAGGCATGGCCATAAGGGTGAACACAGACTCACCAAAACCATTTACACCATGCAGGTTCATTTACATGCACAGAAGAAACTTGTTCTCACATTATTAACTTAATTATTTAATTATAAATTATCCTTATGGGGAGCCTTGGGAACCCATCTGTAAGTGTGGAACCCTGTAAATTGGGTCATCCATAACCCAGGGAATGCCTGTGATTTTAACAAGTGAATAAATTCTGGTCCAAAACTCTTTCTTGTGACATATTTTCAGTACTTATCATTGTGTCTTACATACAAAAGTAACTTTATGAATGATCAAGTTCTATATCAAAGCTTGTCTTACCAAACCTTAATTTGATATATTTGGAAGCAATCGAATTCCTGATCTATTATTAATTACATTATAATAGTGTAGAATTTTCATATATTGTGGCACAATCTAGTGTTTCCATGCAATTACAGTGTACTTTGTCTTTTGTACAACTTATTTGTGCTGATATGGTCATAGATCTCATTTATTTGATGACTTTTAGAACTGTTTCATAAGATAGCAACCAAGTGCTTTAAAATATATGAATATTTTAAATTGCACAAATAGTAGATACTTTTAAAATATTGAAGGTACATGCAAGGTCCCAAAAGGCAACTGTAATCCTACCACTCTAAGATAACAAATATTAATACCTGTATTGTATATTTTCTAGTCTCATTTCTATGCATCCTTTTATTTTTCCTACTAAAACAATCACGAAATAAAATATATTATAATATTCTTTTAAAAGCAATATCTCAAATATTATCTAATGTGATTAAATGTTCTTTTGTAAAAGGCTTTTTTAATGCTTATTTATAATAGAATACAATGTTAACATCGAATGCTTTAAGAACCCTCAGGGTATAAACAAAACAGCTATAATTTTTTATGGATGTCTTTTTATTTATTGCCTTTGAATTGATGTAAATGCATTTTTTATTTTATTTCATGTTAGTGAACAATAATTGTGCAGTTGAAAAACATCTCCATTTTCAGTTTCCCAATCTATCAGTTGCATGCATGTGTGTATTGTTTAAATTTTGCATTTAATTCACATATGAGGAATTAGAGGGATTAGCATGTTGTAAAACAAAAAATTATATAGTCTCTAATTCATATGAGATTGCAGTCATTTGGGAAATGTAAACAAGAAATATTTACAATTTGAAAGAGCCACAGATGGTGATCAATCAAATGCATGAGGCACACAGCAACTGCTATGAGTAATCAGAGGAGTGAGATATTACTGTGTGCTAGAGCAGTTAAGACAGATTTTAGGAAGGACACAAGACTTGAGATATGTCTTAAAGTTAATTAGCACATGAATAGATGAAGAGATGTGGAGAGAACATGCCAAGTACAGCTGCTCAGCATTTTCTCATATAAGGTATGTTTGGTGTGTTTGGGGATATGTAAAGTTATCACCACCAAGCACAAATTGTATATAGTGTTTTGTTTTGTTTTAAATAGCATACAGTTTCTTGTTCTCAGAAGTTCTGCTCAATTTAATTGGAAAACCATAAGGCCATTAAATATGATTTTTTTTCATCCTCATCTCACTGAATTTTTTCCTCCGTTTGTGTGTGCATTGACACTTTCTTTTCTTCTGTTTTGGAGAGTTTTGCATATTCCTTACCTCTGTTAACTCTTCACCCTAGCCTTTGAACTGGGAACTCACCTCCTCAAGCCTTTAGTCTTCTAGTTTGTTTCTCTTCAGAGTCAACTTATTCTATCCTACATATGTTTCTTTCGAGCAGTATAGGTATTTTTAAACTCTACGTATCCAAACCAAATTCAAAACACAGAATTACTGCTTCCAATTCATCACTGGCCATTCCTCTAGTATCATCTTAAAATCTGGATTCAGTTCTCACTATATTTAAGCAAAAAGATACTATTCTTTCAACAAATATCACCATATTGCCTGTGTAAAAGACATACCCCATCCCAACAAAATACCTTTAGAATGGGAAACATTTGGCAGTAGTGTATCTGGTGTTACCTTTTGCAAGTAGCAGATGATATTGCACCATTTGAGAGAGAGGAGATAAGGAGAAATATCTATCTTACATGAGTTAATAAGTTAACTTCTGGGTTCTTTTTTATCAAGCATCGTGGCAGACAGTAGGTTGGATATAATACTATCTGTATCATCACTTTCAGATTCCAGAGGCTTACTCTTGTGCACTTCCTTAGTCATAAAATCAGTGAACCCATCTTGGTCTTTAATCTCTTTGTTATCTGCATGATTTTACCAGGGGTCTACATCTGTCTTCTCAAATTTCTTTTATTTTTGGTTCTCCAACACTGCACCATCCTGGTTTGACTCTTGTGACTGAAAACTTCTCTAATCTTTAAATGCTTTCGTACTTTTCATGTTATGAAAGCAGTTTTTCAACCTTTTGAAAAAAGGTTTTTCCATCTTTTCATTCAGTGAGTTAGTCTATTCCCAAGAATAAAGACCCTCTCTATATAAATGAATCTCCAATCCTTTTTTCTAATTTTCTTTGCTCTAACTTCTCAGCTCTCTTATTGTGTACTCTACAGTCTATTTTGGATGTTATGCTATGAAGTATAATAGGGAATAGGATGCCCACATGATTTATTATCCAGACCATGACATTTTTGAGGGGAAAATATTTTAATTAGGCCTTATCAATAACAATCCATAAAGAAGACATGTAAACTGGGACTGACCCCCAAAAACTAGACATATGGTCATCTTACCTAAAATTCATTGTTGTCTTCACCAAGAAGCTTGTCTGAGTTCTACACTGCTCTTAATTGTAACACAATACTCCCAGTAACCATGGTATTTAATTTTCTAGATACAATTATCTTCTCTTTTGCTAGCTAAATAACTTTTTGTTTTCCCAAATGGATTATCTCCACCCTGTTAGGGCCATATAGCTCAACTATAGAATGTTTAATAGTCTTCTAACTGGATTTACAGTCTCTAGGCTCTCCCTATCCCTAATGAATTATGCTTACACTGCCGTATTACTTTTATTTATCAGACTTTTTATGGGGGAGATGGAAAAAGATAAAAAATTTCTCGTTGCCTACAGATTGAATATCAAATTCTCTTAATCAAAATATTTAATAATCCAGTTCAGATTCACCTTTCTTGGCCTTATTTTTAATTGCATTTATTTTTATTATCTTTCCATACAGTCTATGCTTCTTGCCCTATTGTTGCTATGCAAACACAGCTTAACCATTCCTAAGTCCACTGTTTTTTTTTTTTTTTTTATGCCATCTAAAATTCCTCATGAAAGCTTTCCTCATCATCTCAACTAGAAGTCATCTCTCTCTTTTCCCAGAATTCCTCTGGCGTGTATTGTACATAACATGTCACACATTACACATAAATAACTTTATACTGATTTTGTTTATTTCTTATCATCTGAGGTCCATAATAATTATAATACATCTTTTTATGTACTTCTATCTAGTGATGGTGGAATGATTATGCAGAAAATAAAGTCATGAGAAAGTAATGTGACCCCCAAAACCCTGAACACTTAAATAGGCGATGAAAAAGCCAGCTTTTACTTGATAGTGTTGCTGACTTACTTGAGGCTAAAATACACATCAGAGCTGTACACCGGGAAATCCAAGAATTCCAATCAGAGCAGCACACAATAAAATGATCTCTCTGCTGTTGTGAGTACTCTGATAGTTATGTTTAATTCAGGAATTATAGATGGACTAGTATAAACTGAGAATCAGTAGGAAATATTGCCAGAAAAGCAATCACATGTCCTGTCAAAAATTAATATTTAACAATAATAAAGACAAGATAATTCTAAAATAAAGACCAATGTATTTTGGTGAAATGATTTCTAATCATTATGTGCTCCAATTTTGAAGTAATATATTATGGCAGCAAAGGATCAGTAATGGGACACTAGCAACTAAACCGAGAAAACCAAATCTAATTTTAGAGTTAGTATTTCATTTGCCTATTAGCTCATGTACAGATGAGTTGATATGTTGTAAGAAAAATCAATGGTGCATTTGGAAACTGCATTTCAACTGAAAAAAAGAAAGTCATAACCTGGAAGGTGAGATTTATAGTAACAAAGATTAAGTACTAAGGTTGATTTTCAGTTTTCCCATTGGTTTAGAATATTGTTTCTTGGTAGGAATATTACATCTGAATTCATATGCTTCCATGAACAAGTAAATCATGAAATGTAATGCTTCAGTTGATGCAAATTATAGTAGCTACACATACTTTTTCTTGGTAAAGCCTAAAAATAAAAGAGTTAAACTATTTTCCTAAAGGGAATTTGCTAGAATACTATTACCACATGGCTTTTAGCAAGTCAGTCAGTTTTGGTCAAAGGCTTTTCCTGTGCTTTTGATTTGGTGATACTTTTAAGCAAGCATGTCTATGACTTCTTTGATCTCACTCCCCATAACATTGTAGACAGCACGTAGCAGGCAGAATTACAGAATAACTAGGCAAAAATTGAGACTATTCATGGTCATCTCAAGAATGTACTATTTAAATACAAGAAAAAACATAAGAGAAAAATTGCTTGTCTTTGAAACATATATCAAAA
>NW_012152419.1:564070-567445 GCF_000956105.1 Propithecus coquereli
TTTTATTATTTTGAGGTATGTTCCTTCTATGCCTAGTTTGTTAAAGGTTTTTTATCAGGAAGGGGTGCTGGATTTTACTGAATGTTCTTTATTCATTTATTGAGATGATCATATGGTTTTTGTTTTTAATTCTGTTTATGTGGTAAATCATATTCATTGATTTGCATATGTTGAATCATCCTCACATCCTTGGGATGAAATCCACTCAATTATGATGACATATTTTTTGATATACTGTTGGATTTAGTTTGCTAGTATTTTCTTGAGGATTTTTGCATCTATGTTCATGAGGAATATTGGTCTATAATTTTTCTTTTTTTGTTGTGTCCTTTTCTGGCTTTGGTATTAGGGTGATACTGGCTTCTTAGAATGGGTTAGGGAGGATTACCTCCTTCTCCATGCTATAAAACACTTTCGGTAGGAAAGGTACCAGTTCCTCTTTGTAGGTCTGATAGAATTTGGCTGTAAATCTATCTCCCTGGGCTTATTTTTGTTGGGAGATTTTTTATTACTGACTCAATCTTGCTATTATTTATTGGTCTGTTCAATATTTCTATTTCTTACTGATTCAAGTTTGGGAGGTTGTGTGTTTCCAAAATGTATCTATTTCTAGTTTGTGTGCATACTGATGTCTATTGTACTCTCAGATGGTTTTTTGTATCTCTGTGGTATCAGTTGTAATGTCTCCTTTTTCATTTCTGATTGAACTTATTCGAATCCTCTCCCCTCTTTGTTAATCCAGCTAGTAATGTATTGATTTTATTTATATTTTCAAAAAACCAACTTTTCATTTCATCTATCCTTTTTTTTAGGTTTTTTTTTTTTTCAATTTTGTTTAGTTCTGCTCTGATCTTTGTTATTTTTTGTCTTCTGCTAGCTTTGGGTTTGGTTTGTTCTTGTTTTTCTAGTTCCCTGAGGTGTGAGATTAGGTTATTAGTTTATGATCTCTCTGTCTTTTTGACGTAGGTATTTAGTGCTATGAATTTTTCCTCTTAGCACCACTTTTACTGTATCCTAGAGATTTTGGTAGCTTGTGTCTCCATTGTCATTTAATTCAAAAAATCTTTTTGATTTTCATCTTTCACTTGATCTTAGCCAAAAGGCCAAAAAGTGATTGATCTTCATCTTGATTTCATTAGTGACCCAAAGATTGTTCAGGAGCAGGCTGTGTGATTTACATGTATTTATGTAGTTTTGAGAATTCCTCCTAGAATTGATTTCTAGTTTTATTCCACTGTAGTCTGAGAAGATACATAGTATTATTTTTATTCTTTTAAATTTGCTGAGACTTGTTATGTGGCCTAACATATGATCCATCTTGGAACTATCTTAGTCTATTTGTGTTTCCATAAAGGAATACCCGAGGCTGGGTAATTTATAAGGAAAAGAGGCTTATTTGGCTCATGGTTCTGCAGCTTGTACGAGAAGAATGGTGGCAGTATTTGCTTCTGGTGAGGACTTCCACTCATGGCAGTAAGGAAAGAGAAGCCAGTATGTGCAAAGACCACATGGTGAGAGAAAATGTAAGAGGAGAGAGGGAGGAGTGCCATGCTCTTTTTAAAAACTAGTTCTTCATGGGTATTAATAGAGCAAGGACTCACTCTTTATTGGGAGGATGGCAACAAGCCATACATGAAGGATCCACCTCCATGACCAAAACACCTCCTATTAAACCCTACCTCCGACACTGGAAATCATACTTTGACATGAGATTTAGAGGAGTCAAACAAACCATATCTAAACTTTAACAGACATAAAAAAAAATACCATTTAAGTGAAAGTGAACCATTATAAATGTCTTCATTGTCATTGTTTTTGTGTTGAGCAGGCCAAGGAGGAGGAGGGAGAGGAGGGGTTGGTCTTACTGTCTCAGGGCTGGCAGAGACAGAAAGATGCAGGAGGTAGAAGGGGAAACAGTATAGGTAAGTACACCCTATGAAGCTTTTATTGAAAAAAATCCACACATATGTGGACTCACACAGTTCAAACCTGTGTTGTTCAAGGGTCTACTTTACTTTTTAAAAATTGAGATGACATTCACAGTGCATAAAATCAACTATTTTAATTAGTTGATAATTCAGTGGCCTAATTCAGTGCATAATTCAGTGGCATCTAGCATACTCCCAATGTTGAGCAATCACCACCTCTCTCTAGTTCTGAAATGTTTACATCATTCAGAAACAAAAGCCCATACTCATTAATCAGACACTTCCCATCCCTCCTCCCCTGAGCCCCTAGTGACCACTGTCTTAGTTCATTTGCATTGCTATAAAAAATTACTGAGGCTGGCTAATTTATATAGCAAAGTAGGTTTATTTGGCGTATGGTTCTGTAGGCTGTACAAGAAGTACGATGCTAGCATCTGCTTCAGGTGAGGAGTTCAGAGACCTTCTACTCATGGCAGAAGGTAAAGAGGTAGCAGGCGTTTCACATGGTAAGAGAGAAAATAAGGTTGGGGAGGAGGTGCCATGTCCTTTTTAACAATCAAGTCTCACATGAACTAATAAAACAACTCACTCATTACTGTGAGGGTGGTACCAAGCCATTCATGAGGGATCTGCCCCCACAAGCCAAATACCTTCCACTAGGCACCACCTCCAACACTGGGGATCAAATTTCAACATAAGATTTGGAGGGGACAAATACCTAAATCATATTACCATCAATTTGCTTTCTCTGTCTATGAGTTTACCTATTCTGGATATTTTATATAAATGGGATCATGCAATATGTGGTCTTTTGTGTCTGGTTTCATTTCATTTAATATGTTTGAAGTTCATTCAACATACTAAACATACATTAGTATTTCATTTATTTTTATGGCTGAATAATATTTCATTATATGTACATACAACATTTTATTTATCCATTTATCCTTTAATGGACTTTTGGGTTGTTTCCATCTTCCAACTATCGTGAATAGTGATGCTATGAATATTTCTGAACAATTATTTACTTGAGTACCTGTTTTTACTGTTTTGGGATTGAGTTTTGCTTTTGCCAGGCCATGATATAATGATCAGTCATCCTTGTTATCCAGAGGATGGAGTCTTTTCCAGGACTCAGGCCTTTCAGTGCTAAAACTAGGACAGTCCCTGGATGAAATAGGGCAGTTGAACTGAGGAAATCTTTCTGGATATTTTCAAATGGAATTATTTATAAAACACAGAAATACTTCCCTGATTTCTGTTACTTATAGGCTATGTCACATTACAGCCTTGCCTTCGCTAGAATGTGAGCTTCCATAGTCCATTTCTTGTTAGTGACTGTACAGCATCTAGTGCAGTGCTTTATGGTCATTGCTCAGTAACACTTTTGGTGTTAAATTGCAGATGATTTTAAGGAAATTCTTAAAAAAATTTGTGAAGGAACTTG
>NW_012152419.1:567750-569185 GCF_000956105.1 Propithecus coquereli
TGTTCTAATATGGAAAAAATGGACTAAAACTATCAACATAATGATCAAAACCAATCATGTGATGGGCATCTTTCATGAGAAGCCTAATTAAGTAAAAAAGGTAAAAGTCAGATATGAAAGGCATCTGATCTGTTTAATGATTCTTTGAGGTCATCCATCCTTATCAGACATATAGTTTCTAACGAAGACAACTACTTAACACTTAACTCATCTTTCTTATGCAGGATTAAGTCGCAATAGGTTGACATTCCATGTGATAAATTTTAAAAGTCACGTCTAAGACAGCCTCCTCATTTGGAGGCAGACTGCCCCATTAAGAGATGACATAAGATGGTAGAGCCAATGGAGTGACTTGTGTTATTGAACAAAACACAAAAAATCCAAAAGGATAATATTCTAACTTAGAAGTGAGAGGTATTATTGTAATTTCTCTATCTTTATTTTAAAATAAAATAGGATTTGTAACCATATGATGATGGCCCAAGAATTTCCATATGTTTATGTTTTTCAATGTCAATAGCTACGAAAATTTTGGAGAACCCACAACACTGACCTCATACAAGTGTTGCCTGACCCTACCTGAACTTTTGAGTCAGATCTTCTTTTGCAGTGTGTGTGTATGTGTGTGTGTGTTTGTGTGTGTATGTGTGTAGGCCTTAATACATTTTGTATAATAAAAGCTAAATAACTTGAAGATCTGAAACAGACATTATAAATTTTATTTGTATTCAGTATGTTGAGAATAGTTGCTATCCTATTGCTAGTTGAAAGGCACTTGAGACCAATATTTAGTCTTTTTTGTTCTTTATATCCCAGAATAAAAAAGTAAGTTCTTTTGGCATCAGCCTTTATTTAATTTTTATCTTGCTGTTGCACAACATATTGCTGAACTATTAATCTTTAAAAGTACTGAGAATATGTTTTATTTGTGGGTGACTAGAAAAGTCCTAGAAACCCCATTAAAAAAAATAAAATGGCTTGACTGCCTTGCACTAATTCTTAGAAAGAAGTATTCATCTCAGTTTACAATTCAAGTGCCAGGTTTCAGGACATTACATTTTGAGTTGCTGATACAGAAGTACTCAAAAACCAGTGTTTTGAAGGGAAGCACAAAGACTTTAAACCGCAGCACCATGATGCATGACACTGTAATCAAGAAACAATTCTTGATACACATTTTCAGTGAATTTTCTTTTATATTATATGGTTCCCTCAGGAGGAGAGAAAAGATGTTTCTTACAGAGAAAATGCCATAGCTAGTGAAGAAAATGTGTTTTACATGATTTGTAATTGCTAATTTCATTCAGGTGTCTGTCCCAGGTGACTGTGTGAAATAAAACCAGTTTTCTTCAACACGTGGCTCAAACACTATCAAATCAGCATGTGGCAATAGAAGATTATGTAAAATTTCGATAGTAATGACTATTTCATGAAA
>NW_012152419.1:570759-582374 GCF_000956105.1 Propithecus coquereli
AATAGCTTGTCTTTTCACACTGTTGATTTTTTGTTTATTTGTTTTTGCTGTGCAAAAGCTTTTTAGTTTGATAAAATTCCACTTGCCTATTTTTTCTTCTGTTGCCTATGGTTTTGGAGTCATGTCTAAAAAAATCATTACCTAGAAATGCCAAGAAACTTTTCCACTATGTTGTAACCTAGTAGTTTTACGATTTCAAGTCTTATGTGTAAGTCTTTAATCAATTTTGAGTTGATTTTTGTATATGTTGTGAGATAAGGGTTGAATTTCTTTCTTCTGCATGTGGATATGCAGTTTTCCCAACACTGTATATTAAACAGATTATTCATTACTCATGTAAGTTCTTGGCACTCTTTTCAAAGATCAACTGACCACAAATGGGTAGATTTATTTCTAGGCTCTCTATTGTGTCTCATTGATCTATGTGTCCATTTCTGTCAGCATCATACTGTTTCATTACTGTAGTTTTGCAATATATTTTCAGTCAAAAAGTGCTCTGTCTCCAACTTCATTCTTGTTCAAGATTGATTTGGCTATTCAAGGTCTTTTGTGAATTTTAGGATTGCTTTTTTCCATTTCTGTAAAGAATACTACTGGAATTTTGATAAGGATTGCATTGAATCTGTAGATCACTTTTGGTAGTATGGGCATTTTAGCAATATTAATTCTTCCAATCCAGGAGCACAGGATGTCTTTCCATTTATATATGCTTTCATTTTCTTCATCAGTGCTTCATAATTTTCAGTGTAAATGGCTTTCATCTCTTTGCTTAAGTTTATTCATAAGTATTTTATTATTTTTGATGCTATTGTAAATAGAATTGATTTCTTCATTTCCTTTTCCAATAGTTTGTTGTTTGTGTATAGAAATGCCACTGATTTTTGTATCTTGATTTTGTATCCTGGAACTTTCTGAATTTTTTTGTTAGTTCCAACTTTTCTGCTGGAGTCTTCTGGGTTGTCCACATGTATGATCATTTCATCTGCAAAGAGAGATCATTTTATTTTTTCCTTATCAATGCCCTTTAATTCTTTCTCTTGTGTAATTTATCTGGCTAGAACTTCTGGTACTATGTGGAATAGAAGTGTGGGAGTGGGCATCCTTGCCCTATACCAGATATTAGAGGAAAAGCTTACAGTTTTTCTTCCACGTTGCTTATGATATTAGCTGTGGGCTTTTCATATATGGTCTTTATTATGTTGAAGTAAGTTCCTTCTACACTTATTTTGTTCAGAGTTTTTATGTGAATTAATGTAGAATTTTGTAAAATGATTTTTCTGCATCTATTGAGATGATTGATTATATGGTTTTTATCTTTCATTCTGTTAACGTGGCATATCATACTAATTGATTTGCGTATGGTAAACTATTCCTGTGTCCCAAGGATAAATCCCACTTGGTCATGTTTTATAATACTTTTAATGTGATGTTTAATGTGCTCCAGGTCTGGGAATGGGCACTCCTGAGCGGGAGGTGCCATTGGCAAAGACTGTGGGGAGACTTCAACAGCGAAAGCTGAAAGTGTCTTCTTGCTCTCCTTTCCCTTGGAAGTTGAGGAATCACAGCTGAGGTGATTCCTCTTGGTGCTGAGTTGTGTCATCTTGCTGGATGCAGTAATGCAGATATATAGTTCTTAATTTTTTTCTGTGGCCCTCTTTTGTTTTTTGTGCTCCACTGGGTTGTTGTAGTTTCTTGATGGCACTCCAGAGCTCTCCCAGTGCTATTTTTGTCCTTGGGGAGTTGTCAAATTATTAGTTTTGTGGAGACACTAGGGTTGAAACTTCCCAGTTGGACATCTTGATGATGGCACTCTGGTTCAGATACTTTTGATGGGGTGTGATGAGAAAGCTTTTCTAAAGAGGCAGTATTAATGCTAAACTTTTACGGGCGGGGCAGGTCTGGTAAGAGTGATGGTGAGATTGAAGAAAAGCAATAGTGAAAAATTTTTTCATTGGGATTACATAAAGGAGTCCACTGTGGTGAAAATATGCTTTAACTAATTAATAAAGGTAAGTAAAATTTTGCAGTTCTGTTTAATAATAGATTACAAGTTTTAAAAACATTTTATGTCATGTGTAAGTTTCATTCAACATTTTTTTACAATAGCTTAACATTAAACTTATTCAAAAAATATTTCCTACATCACCCCCATTTGTTTCCTTGACTAGATTCCATGATTTGTTAAATTAGAATTTTCTATGAAAGAAGTCTCCCCAACATTTGAAAAGTCATTGAAAAGAGTAACTTAGAAATTCTGAGAATAATGTATTTTTCTAACACCTTCTTTGAAAAAATGTTAAAGCATTGCTAACTGTTAATTTAATTTTTAATTTATTCTGAGATTAGTGTGAATTCTTTGATTAATCTTTTCTTAGTCATAATTCCAATTCTTCTACACATTGAGTAGAAATACAGCAAGATGATGTAGATTATCTACCAAGTTCACAATTTGAAGGATCCTAAATGATGAGTAGGATTTGTATAATTGCAGCATATAAAAAAGTGCTAAAAAATGAGAAAACTTTACTATTTTATATAAAACATAAATTTATTTTCAATCTTCAATAATAATTAATAACTTTAAATTTTTACTATTTACCATGTGCCAGCAATGTATTAAGTGCATCAAATATGTTATATTACTTAACCCCAATAAAAATCTTAGAAACTAGGTGTTGTTACCTCCATTGTACATATTTGTGGAGACTTAGGAAAGATAAGTAGCTCACCTGAGGTTAAAGGTAGTAAATAAATCTGAATTTAAAATCCTGTCTTTTTGACTACAGGGATCAAGTTAAGTGCTGTTATTCAGCCCCTTTGCATGAGTATGATATGAAGAGAACAATGACCAAAACCAGGGTATACATGATGAAAACATGAGTACTTATTATCTTTGGGAGCTCAGAATTGTATTTATTGCTCCAAAAATGTTATTTAAATTGAGTGTGGTTTGAACGTTATGTGTATGGTAAGAGCACTCTATAGAGGAACTGGCATCAGGTCTTATTTTGGCTAATTACATGGTATTCATACCACACTCATGTCACATAATCATATAATCAAAGAAGGAATAATTTAATTAAATGGTAGAAGGTATAACAGACTTTCAAATTCTTAACGGTCTTCTTATTTGATTATTAAAATAAAGACTATATATTTTTCTTATGTAGAAAGTGACTCAAATGTAAATGCAACAAAATATATATTGGTGCGAATTATAGATCTTTACAGCGCATAAAATTTAGATTCTAGTATGAAATGTCAATTACCAGGTGTATTAAGTTCAGAAGAGAATCAGCAGAAATGTCAGGGATATTAATGTGGCTTTTTTAAACCTCTGTAGTTGCTGACCTGGTTTTAATTGATGGTTTATGATGTTAAGAAGACAGGATTTATTGCCTAGATGGTAGAAAATATCTTCTACAAAACTGTGAAGACAGAATCACTTACATCCAGTGTTTCATTTTTGACTTGCTATGTAAGATAATAAAAAGTATGAGTAAAGTGTAATGAAAAGTAATTCTGCATTGACCTTGTATAGTGTTCAGGACAGCAATGTGTAGTATATACTACATGGTCTTTCGGATGATTGCTTTTGTATAGAAATGCTTTCCCTCATATTTATGTGTGCCTGGGAACATCTCACCTTTAGGAATAAGCCCCAAAGTTACTTTTTTAGATAGGCGTTTCTCTATCCTACCTACAATTATTAAGTCAATTCCTGTTCTCAGAAATGGCACCATGTTGTTGGTCACCTAGAACTTCTCAAATTTTTATTTATTAATTTTTTATTCATTTGTTTATTGTGTGTATCTTCAACTAGAATAAAAGTTCTATTTCTGGCATGTAGACCTGTAATGCATATTTGTTAAATAAGTGCTATTGCATAATTATTTACTTACAATATATGTAGGTCACGTGTATTCCCAGATCCTTATGGCCTAGTGAATGAGAACAAATGAAGCAAAGTCACAATTTTTAAAGGAATATTTTTCGTTTGTTATTTCTGATATAAATCTGGTAATTCTAGATGATTCTAGAAGATGCTAATGTATGCTTCTTAATCACCAAAACATTGAGTCAGGTAAGCACAGTCACCAGGGGACTTTCCATTCTGTTTCTTCACAAAAGTTTTATTTATTTATTTGATTAATGAGCTCACTCATGTTTCTGCTATATTAACTGTCTCTCAATAAACACATTTAAAATTGACGTTCCAAGAATGTACCTTACAATATTAATAAACACTAAGGATATTAGAGGAAACTAAAATTCCTGATAAAATCCACAGAGGACAAGAAGGGATTCTACTTTGTGGAGATGCTCCATAATCACTGTTAGTTTAGCATGAAAGAAAACTTCAGTCACCTTAAGGGAAAAAAATGTTCTCCACGTTCAGGTTACCCATTCTCATTGGAAGTAGATTTCACCTATGACACTTTTTTGATACACAAATGTGTGAATAACAGATTTATACAGTTATATTTTTTGAAAACTGATTTCTTTTGGAAAAGTGATTTTTTTCATAGCACCAAGTTTGGAAAAAAATAAAAAGTTTATTCTATTCCAAAAAGCACTTTGTTATAGAATATTTTTGGTAAGAAAAAGTGACGAATGCACTGACTTGCATTTGAGGACTCCTCCATTATTTGGTAAAGTATTTCTTTTCCTAACCTTTCCACAAAGTTGGTGAGAAAGCTTCCCTGAGTACATTTCTCTACTTTTGTATCGCCTTGGAAAGATTGCCAAGTGTTTTAAAAGTGATCTATTTATCCAAGCTTAATTGCATTTACTGTTTTAAAATGCCAGACCATCCAAACCATTTACCAGCATTCTTCAATGTAATACTAATACTAATGCCATAGAAATTGCAAAATGAAAAAGAATGCTAAGTGAAGTAGCTTTACTATGCTGTTAGCCTGACTCGGAAGCTTCTTAAATCAAATGTAATTTGTCCAAGCATCTTTTAATTGTTTGAAAGGGTTATTTGAAAGGGTGTAGTTGAATGAGTGCTTTTAGACTTAGAAAAAATACAGTATGGAAACTCAAAAGGATAATACTTCTCAACCTTTGATAGAATTCATAAAATCTTCAAGTTTTTGAGTGTTAACTGTGTTTAAACTATTAGACCGCTAGGAAAGTGAAGTGTTACGTTGTTATACTTAAACACATACTGGGTAAAATTGAAATAACAAGGTTATCAATTTATTACAGGTTCAGCTGAAGACAATATGATTTGCATTGTACAGCTCAAATTAGAAAATATAAAGTTTTAAAAGCAAAGTAATTTTCTTGATACTAAAAAGATATTTCAGCTTTTAAGTAGTGTTTACTAATTATGTTTGAATTGACCAGAATTGGAACTATTTTATAGTTCCAATTAGTCCAATATAGTCATAAACCTTACCTGAGGGATATAAAATAAAATTATGCTGAAAAAAAATCTAGATTATTTAGGCAAAATCCAACTTTAGAATATAATTGAATTTTCTATTCATTTGGTAATATAAGATGGTACAGTTTGCAAATATGTAATTTTCAGTTTTTGATACCTTGCAATACTATAGGCGTTTTAATTTATTCTCTAAAATATAATTCTTAAAAAATATATGGTTGCAATTGTCTAGATCACTAATGAATATGTTTATGATCTAAAGAACACATTTGTATTTTGTTTTTAATCTGATTAATTTATATAATTATGGGGAAATAAATTGAAAGATTCAGGGGCAGGGGAGTGGTAATAGATATTGTGAAGTGGATTGTATAGAATGGTAGCCTACAAACAACCCTAAATAACTGGTCAATTATCTAGTCCTATCTTTTTCTTTGCTTGTAGACCCCAATCTAAAACATTCTCCTTGGATCGCAGTGTGGCAGTAGGGAAGATTGGTACTGAGGTTTTAATGCTTCTGCAAAACTAGTATAGCATTTGTTCATATTCCTGCTCCTAGCAACTTAAAATTTATATCAGTGGTCATGAACTTGTCAGTGGTCATTAACTTGAATTCAGAGGATTTCTGAACATTCCCAGCTTATTTGCAAAATATTCTGGTAAATGAATAAGAAGATTTTCTAGAGAAAGTCTGGATATTTTTATCAGATTCACAAATGGCATCTATGACTCTTCAAAAATAGTTGAGAACCTCTGGGAACTAATAATAAACCATTTTAAAATGGGAAAATGTTACGTTTGTTTCATGAATTTAAAAGCACTTTGTGTTTACATTTTTACATTTTTTTAAGTTTCCCTGTTCATGAAATCATAGGAAATCACGAATCTGGTAGACACCAAGAAAAATATTCAATCAAATATTCCCAAAAGTGAATGATATTTTCTTCCTTCAAACTTTGGAAATTAAACCTAAGCATCTTTATTATATAACCTAGTATCCACAAAAGTCTCAGAATTTTTCCTTGAAGTGACTGGCGTATAGAATTTTTTATTTATTCTTAAAAAATTTCTCTCACATTATCTGTGGTAAATAATCATTTATTCTACTGACCAACATCTATTCTCTATAGAATGGAAATTTTGTATTTTACTACTCTTCTTAACAGTTTCATGTTATTTTTAGTGATCCACATTGCACTGCTTTGGTGTTTGTTAGGGTACAAAATTCTTCCGCTATTAGGTCCATTTATATAAAAGTGTTTTCTATGCATTTGCTGCCAATTTTTGAAAGGACCACATTTGTTCTTTAGTTTTTAATGTTAATAAATAATTTAAAATAATCAATTTAATAAATATATGTTTTAAATATTTCTTTGAATGGTTCATGCAAATTTTAGGTCTTGTATTACAAATACATTTCATATTCTAACACTAAAATTATTCAAAAGCATCTTATGACATTTTTGTCTTAACTAGTCACATTTTTACCTTTTTTCTGACATAATCCATTTTGTCTCATGCTGTGCATATCCTTTTGGTTAGTCAACTACTTCTTTGAATGGTTCACGCAAATTTTAGGTCTTGTATTACAAATACATTTCATATTCTAACACTAAAATTATTCAAAAGCATCTTATGATATTTTTGTCTTAACTAGTCACATTTTTACCTTTTTTCTGACATAATCCATTTTGTCTCATGCTGTGCATATCCTTTTGGTTAGTCAACTACTATCATTTAGCTTCTTTTATAATTCTGCCTCGATCTGCTTTCTAGCTCTTCTGAGTTCATTATATCTTTAAATTCCTTTTTTTGCTAATTGCAGTATGTCTAAATTTTATCATAATTAAATTCCTCAAAATTTCTTTCCTTATTTTTAATTTAAACATACAGCATTCTATCAAATTTAGTCATTATATTTTCTCAGGCTCTTTGTACATAGAATCACTAAATTAACAGTGACCTGATCACTTCAGGGATTTGTTGAATTTTTCGTAAGGCTGATCATACTTACTAATTAAAATACATTCTAATTAAATTATCAGACAATGTGAGTAGAACCTCATTTGGATATGTTTGACCTAAAAGTGGATAGAGTCTGAGACCTAGCCTTTTTAATTTTAAAAGGGAAACAATAGATTAGTCATTATATTTCTAATCAAGCAGGAATAATCATCTGAAAAAAATGATGCTTTTAGTATATGATAGAATTTCCATGGAAAATAAATAGAATATTTTTGACAGGTTGCTTAAACAAAAAATTTTCATAATGATAAGTCTCACATGTATAAACATAATTATAGAATCTGTAATTTTATCTTACACATACAGAATAACTGATTTTCAAAATCCATTCCTTCCAAATTTTCTTCCTTTTATAGCCCACCACAGAGTTACAAGTACTGGAAATAGCCAGTTCATCTTTCTTGTAGACCTTTCATTAAAATGCATAACTTACTTTGAAAGGATTAATTATAATGGTCATTGCAAACTTGACTAAGGACATATGCTGATGAATATATAACTTAGCACTAAGTCATCAAATTAATAGCTTTACAAGACGATTATAATGAGCAGCAGTAATGTGTAGGACTTTTACTAATTTATAAGAGGTTTATTTTTATTTGATAATAGTCACACAAATAAAATACTTTAAATATTTTTCATTTAATTTAAAATAAAATGTAGAGAAACATATGCAAACAGAAAAAAAAAACTTTTATGAAATGGAATCACTATCAAAAATATCAAAATAGAGTCATGAAAGCCATAAAATTTCCTTTTATAAAAAGCTGATTTTCTGTTATCTCTGGCTTCACTGATTATTATATAGGTGAGGTTATTGACATTTCAGTTTTATTAATAAATCTACTAGTACATAAATAACCTTCTAGCTTTTCCTAAACAAATGGAAAATGAAATAGTTTCATTATCCTCTGGGCTTCATGCACACCCAGTTATAGAACTATCCTAAAGGAATGGCTCTATTTACAAGAAAATGTTTATCTTGAAGACTTTGTATATCAAATTCTGTTTTTTTATTCTTTAGATTTTAAAAACACAAATGTAACATTATTTGAAGTCCTGTTCTATTTTATGAAAAAAATCTTTAAACAATATTAAAGGCGATTCTAAAACAGGATAAAGTGGCTGGGCGCGGTGGCTCACGCCTGTAATCCTAGCACTCTGGGAGGCCGAGGTGGATGGATTGTTTGAGCTCAGGAGTTCGAGACCAGCCTGAGCAAGAACGAGACCCCGTCTCTACTAAAAATAGAGAGAAATTAATCGGACAACTAAAACTATATGGAAAAAAAATTAGCCGGGTATGGTGGCGCATGCCTGTAGTCCCAGCTACTTGGGAGGCTGAGGCAGGAGGATCTCTTGAGCCCAGGAGTTTGAGGTTGCTGTGAGCTAGGCTGACGCCATGGCACTCTACTCAGGGCAGTAGAGTGAGACTCTGTCTCAAATAAATAAATAAATAAAACAGGATAAAGCACGAATCTTGTCAAAATAAAAAAAATATGAGAATAGACATTTTGGTGTCAAACAATGGTATTTTATTACAGTGTGATGGTGTTTTGTAAAAACAAATTGTTTTAATTTTCAAATGTCCTTCAAAGTAAGAAAATAGGATGACACCACTGTATGCCAGGTCCAGTAATGTGCACTGGGAAGCGAAAAATAATGCACATCCCATTCACTCAGCTAGTCATAGGGTGATGAGCCTAACCATTTCCCACCAAAAAGGGCTACCTGCCACCTTCCTCAAAGCCCCAGAGTAATTCTTTAAGCTTTGCATAATTTATTTGTTACAAATTGGTTCATTCCATGTGTAGAGGTGATTTCCCTTTGCCCCTACATGTTTATTGATGCCATGTCAAATTATTTTGGTTACAACACTAGTTAGAAGTCTAACAAAGAGGATTTCAAAAGCAATAATTCTTATCCTCCTGCTTTGTGCCCCATAACAGCATTAATATACAAGGTTTGAGTTAACTGAATTCTGTTTGTAATACTGAGTTATAGAAGATTAAATAAAGCTGCAGGAGGAGGGAAGGTGATAAAGTAGGGAAGTGAAAGAGCAGAGGTCTAGAAGAATTGGGTTGGTAGCTGATCTGCCAAGAGTAAGAAAAGTTGACTATGGGTTGGATGATAAGGTATGATAGCATTATAGAGTTTAATTATTGCAATTAAATAGTTGTTCATGTAAAACGCTTTATGCTTTGGTATAGAGAGTTTGAAACTATTAGAGACAAACCATTCTTGTGAATTCTTTGAAAACAATGGACAATCCCCATTTCTGCAATTCCAATATTAACTGCAGTGCTTGACAGATGAAGGGCACTAAAACTTTTGTTAACTGGATGAATTACTTCATTAATAAAAATGAAAACAACCTAGTATGGAGAGGGTAAAAATTTTCCATTACAGTATAGTTCATTCCAAACACGTTTATTGAGGAATCTTTGTATTTAGAATACTACATTTCTTTATGTAGGTGATGTAAAACCAATAAATTGCCTGGAGCAGTTGTTTAAGAATTTTGTACCTCATTGAAAAGCTAAAACCTACATTTCTTACATCCTAAGTTACTTAGGCTCTCATACAGTATGTAATGTGGAAATGAGAAGATGAAGAGTTAGGAGTAGTAACATATGACTCATGCAGATTACTTAAAATTCATATGGATTTTGCCAAACACATATGTTTAACGTTTCTATTCAGTGTCAGAAATCATATAAATAACAATTTCGTCTATGAAATTTTTACAAAACTGTAAGGATTATGTCAAAGTTTTTCCTGAGAAAACTTAGGTGACATATTTTCCAAGGTGAAATAATGAATTCTTAAAAAAAAATTCAAGAATATTAACAAACATTTTATAAAAGTTAATGAATACTTGAAACAATAAAAATGAGCTTTCATTTCATGAAAATTCATAAACTTTAAAAATAATTGCCTTTAGAAGGACATAGCTATTAAAAAGTACATATGTAATTGAAAATGTGAAACATAATACATTTTTAGTTCATGAAAGCCATGACAATTAAATTTTTATGGAAGATATTCCAAATATATTCTATTTACTTTCTAGAATATGGGGTGTTTGGATTTTTGTTTAGCATAAAGTTTACATAAGAATGAGAACTGGAAAGCCTTCTGGATACCTTTCTCACTACTAGTAACTGCTTAGGAGAACTACAGTATTGTGTTGTTTTACATCAACATTTGATCAAGAAGAGTGCTAAGTGCTGTGTTTCGTTGTAATCATGTGCAACTAATAACTACACAATTTGTTGTATGTAAAGAAAAGTATTCTTTTTATTTCTAAATATAAACTCAATATTAAAGATCATTATTTTCTTAATTCATTTTTAGAATGCGTTCATATGCATTTCCCAATTTTAATACTTTCCTGAAGGGTGCTACCTTCTGAATTTAGGAACATCATGATTCACTGAAATGGTAATTTACCAAATGTTCAGTTATTCTATTTACTTATCAATATTCCTCTTAGGATGGCCCTAAGAGATGCAATGTCTAATTTTCTAGTCCTAAGGGACAGCAGGCAATTTATGCGTAATAACTATCTGTTACATTTTCCTAACACATTCACTTTGTTTATAAATAATAATTGTGTTTTAGATGTGAGAATGTTTACCAGGAGATTAACAATTTGTATAAGCCCTGACATGGCTGATGTAAAATAATATAATTCAATTTTAAAAGCTATAATTTCAGGTGATACAGTTTACAACGCTCTCCTTAGTCAAGGTAGGATAAAGCAGCCTTCCTGTCAGGAATGATTGGATAATGTGATACATTACCTGATTACAAAATGATTCTGGGAAAGCATCCCATTTCTCTATATTAATCTGACTTGTTTAGTGTCCTCCCTCTCTCTGCATTCAGATGAGGTGCTCTGCATCAACCTAATTCTTTTTTATGTGCATTGGCTGTTTTTTTAAAGCACAGTTTTCTCTAAACTGCTTAAATAACAACAGTTTTTTGAAGTTCTGAATAGTTTTCAACTCTCTAGAATTTTAATTTGGTGCATTTTCCTTCATGGTAGTATGTGTGGGTTGTAATAAAAAATTGAAAATCATACAACTTGGTGGGGTTTAATAATATGTAACAATAGTTTAACATAGCTAATACCATTTTGTGTTTATGTGGCATCTTTCATTAGTTAGTTTCAACATATTGTATTGTTATCTTG
>NW_012152419.1:585804-587773 GCF_000956105.1 Propithecus coquereli
CTTTGATAGTATAAATTAAGTAATGTTTTTGTCTATTCTGTTTCAGCCTTAAGAGCACTGTGCTCTATTTACCATTGCCACAGATATTTAAGGGCTAACAACCCCTTGTTATCCCTCTATTCTTGCTTCCCATTTAGGTGATTATAGACCAGTTAGTTATGTTGGTTAGTTACCACCATCTGGCCTCTGATATTTTATAGTTCTTTCATTCCATTGGCACAAGGGAACCTAGCTCCAAGGCAGCATCTCCAACCTTCAAAGCTGGACTTCAAAGGAAAACCACCAGGGAGCTTCTCATCATAGGATCTCTTGCTAGTAATTTTCTCATTGTTTTAGCAAAGGGATTGTTCTTTGGGCCTTCTTGGGGAACATAGTGAGCTGGTGGACTTTGGTCTCCCCCAATAAATCTATTCCAACATGCCCAACTCTGTGAGCCTACTGATCCTGTCCTCGACGCTCTGGGAAGGCAACCTTAACATTGCCACTTCATTTACTATAAGCTGTTATCATTACTAAGTTTCAAGGAACCATCTCAGCAGGAAATTAGGGTAATCCCCAGGTTTCTTTGTCAGGACATTATATTCTGAATCATAGGAGATTGTCACTATATCAATGAACTCTCTCCAATCCAGTCATTTAATTCTATGTCCCAATACCAGTGTCCAATCACCCTCATCTACTTTCAAATATATTCTCCAAATTTTTGCTGGTTTTTATATAAATATATGTCCAGGACCTGCAGTTATTTCAGTAAATAACTATGGTGAGGACGATATTGCCTTGCAAGGTCCATGCTGAGTCTTGGCCCTAATTACTGGCCAAGGGGAAATCAAACAGATCAGGACAGATCGTGAGGAGGATAGGCATTATCAAATGAGGCATTTAACTCAGGTGAAGGCTCTTCATATTTTCCAGCTAATAAGAGTCTTCTAATAGGATCTCTTTCTTCAAGGATCATTAACCCAAATGATCCCACTTTAAGTCTGAGTTTCCTATTTCTTCTCTATCTGGGACCTAACATAAGTATGGGACACCTGCCAGTCTTTGCATTCATTCTAAAATTCTGGGCCTGAATTTCTTCATCACAGATGATGTATTTAAATGCTGCTATGTAGGACACCTGGCTTTCAAAACATTCCCTGAGTTGATAATTACACGAGCAAGCCTTTCATTTTCTTTCGAAACTGCAAAGGCATTTCCACAATCTTTATAATTACTTTCTGCCCTTAACATCTTTCAAGTGCTGGAGGTTCTTCACAAGCCATTGCTTCCCATTTCAGCTGCATCTCATCTCGTTTACCAAGGATGAGAGTCTTCGTAATTATGATGTTGTATCACGACATAGGCTACCACCATCCCACTTATCATCGGCACTGAGGTGCTTGTTGCCATCTGACTAGTGACTAATCTAATTCCAGGATCCCATCTGGAGTGTCAGCTTTCTAGGATTACTTTTGAATTATATTAAATTAGGTTCCTATAAAGCAAACCCTCAAAAAAGGTCTTAAGCACAGGTGGTTTATGTGGGAAATGATGCCAAGAAGCACAAAGGAGTGGCTTTGGAAATACCCGGAGCAAGTAACACTAATAAAGGAACTACAAAGGAACGGGTCAGTGTCTGGGTTCCTGGCTACCCCACTGGGACTCTCTGAGAAATCTGTTTGGGGAGCCTGTGGCATTTATTCACCTACTCTTGTCTCTCAGTGGTTTGGTTAAATGTTGATCTCCAAGGCATTAACTCCACACCATTTGGGGTTATGCATAGGAGGACCAAGGAAGCCCCTGCTGCGGAGGGAGAAAGCCCTCCCGCTGAGACTAGAAAGATTTGCACTTCCGGTGGAAAGCTGTAAGTTTGCAGTGAATCTGTAAGTATCACAGCAACAAACTGAATCAGAAAAAGGTTGAAGATAATTTGTACAATTTTTCTACAATTATTTCTTTCTACAATTATCAACTCATGGCCAATCTT
>NW_012152419.1:587823-590417 GCF_000956105.1 Propithecus coquereli
TCCTTTTATTCATTATGCAAGTTGAACCCCCTCAACTCTATTCTCTCTGTCACTCAATACACTGTACTATGTGCCTGCTAGTGGAATGCCAAATGAGGACAGTAATGGTCTTCTTCCATTTATAGATTTATTGTGATGTTTTTACTCATGATCCTAGTTGTTTGTTCTAAGGTTCTTTTCCGTTGATACAGGTGAAAATCTGAATACACTTTATTCACATCAGACAACATAGACTTTTTGTCTACAGGAAACTTTAATGACTATATTTTCACTCAATCCATGAATCTGGAAATTGAAACCCAAAAAGATTGAGGGACTTTTGCTAAATCAAAGAGGAAATTATGACAGGATTGTAAATTCAGAGAATATTCTTTATGGTCTTTTTCTAGAATATAAATATCTTGATTATTTTTATTTTTTAATTGAATATTTCTAATTAAACCTGTATCACTTACATAATATTGCAAAATAGTGTTTTTTATTTGTTTAAGCTAGCAATGGCATAGCTCATGCTTGTATTTGGTTGTTATCTGATTGCCAAACTTGCTATTTCCTACTTCCTTCTATGTGGAAATTCCATTTTTTAGCTTGGTTTTCTAGTCTCTGTTATATTTTTCAATTTCTGCATTTTGTGTTGTATATGCTTTGGACACTCTCTTATGGCTCATTTATCTTAGTGTCTGGACTGTTTTTTTTTGTTGTTGTTGTTGTCTGTTTCTTCATTTTTGTTCATGTGCCTCTATGCACAGTCACATTAGGTTTGAACACATTGGTTAGTTTTCTTGAACAGCTGGCACACAATGAAAGCCCACTCACATGTAATCAAACACCAACAAGGAGTTAGTGGAGTTATGGTTGGAGTTAGACCAATGGCCGACAACACTTGTTTCGGTGAGTAGTCATGGGGGGATCGCATTGAGAGGTTGCCCATGGCTCTCTTAAGGAGATTCTTCTGTTCTTGGAAGATTCATACCATACTTTCATAGTCTGAATTTCCTATAAATGTCTTCTCTATTTACCCCTTACTTTACTAGAATCTCCAATTAACTATAATAAGATCAAATGCTTATATAAGATTTGCTATGTGTCAATCTTTGAGGCTGCTTACATCAACTAACTAATTTAAGTATCTGATTTAATTAATAGCAGGAATTTGTTTTAGACCAGAAGGTAGAAGATCTATTGCCAGATTATCACTGCTGCCTAATATACATGATAACCAAGATTCCCTATTCTTCCAGCCTATAAATGAGACTCTTTGAACATATATAGACAAATTATTCTATCACGATCTATGTGGTAATAGATGTTCACTCCAAAATTACTGCCTTTATTTTCTCCATTGAAGTCACCTACACATCTCTAATTACTGTCATATATTTTAATATTTTAATTAAGATCTAAAAGTATTTTTTTAGCAAACCCTCATGCTGGAATTATAGATCCCACCTTTTATTCTTTTCAGTATCTATTCTTGTATCAGCAGCCAGATAAAATTTAAGGATCTGTGGCTACTCAAGTGGTCTTTCAGTATATTCTCTGCATACAGTGAATTCCCATTGATCACCAGGTTCATGTTTGCATCTTGTCTACTGGGAAGGTCACAGAAGAGAAAAATAGGTTTAGTAATAAGTCCATCCATCTGGGGGAAATCTCCAATTTTATTAAGTTGAAGTGCTCTGAGAAGAGAGAGAAAGGATGTTACAGGGTCAAGTGGGCTAACAGGCACTCATGCGATCCCTGATGTGTCCGTGTGCATAGTCATTGCATGTCATCATCTGCCAACGCACCACACACATGCACACACACAAACCTAACAAATCTTATTCCACAAGCCTATGTTCAGAATTTATGTAAATAGAATCTATCAAACGTCATCTTTAGTGGATTTTCATTTAGCAAAAAGAAGAAAGTTAAATTGCCTAGGGAAAGTCTTCTATTATCCTCTTTATAGGTAGGCTCTTTACTACTTTTCATCGCTTCATGTCTTTGACACATACTGGACTGAAAATTCTTTTGATGGACATTTTTTTCTTATCAGCAAAATCCATTAAATAGAGTTCCATGGCTTCAGTAGATATACTGACAGTTAATGATCTCATATTTATCTTAGCTTTACAGCTATTATTGACTCATTCAACATGTATAATGTCAATTTATTGTCTCAATCAGGTAATCATTTGATTTATTTTTGTTGGTTTATTAAGATAAAGCATGAGGGTGTATGCATATAGTGTGTGTATATATATAGGGGGAGGTTGTTTGTATGTCTGTGTATGTAAATAGAACATGTTAACTACTATAAAATTCTAATGATTGGTGTCTAGTGATTAATTAAGAGGGACATATTTCCAGTCTTTCCAGTGCAAAGGTAGGATATGCTTGTGGTTTGAATATGTGTACGTAGCTGCTCTTTGGGACTAATGACATGGCTATGTTTCAGTTCTCGTATATTTTCAAAATGTAAAAAAAAGGTCTTTACAAACACTTGAAATGGCCAGTTGGACTGGATTTTTGGTCTCAGGTTTCCATCTCTGATGTCAGAGATAAGAGCAGGAAGTTGAATGGCTGCTTCCAGAAGAGCCCAGAGGCCC
>NW_012152419.1:599455-599794 GCF_000956105.1 Propithecus coquereli
CATCATTTTCTCCTCATTTAACTCTACTGCATTGTGCATTCTCAATTATTCCTCATTTCCTCAATCCCTAAAGTTGAAAACTCCAAAGCTCAATCCTTGGATTTCTTCCAGTTCTTGTTTGTGTTAACTCTTTTGTTAATGTCATTCAGCTAGTGGCTTTTATATACATTTTACTAATTACTGCCAAATATATATTGCTAGTTTAAACCATTGCCCTAATCTAAGGTTTGTATATTCAACTTTCTACTTTGAAATCTCCACTTAGCTGTCTAATAGACAACTCAAACTTAACAGGTACAAAACCAGCTGCTGATTCCTGAACTACTCCATCTTCCACAT
>NW_012152419.1:601784-602318 GCF_000956105.1 Propithecus coquereli
TAAATGTTCTCCCAACCTTGCATTCCTGGGATATATCTCACTTGACCATGTGGGTACTTATTTTCACATGTTGTTGGATTTGGTTTGAGAGTTTTTGTGTCTATATTCATACTAGTCTGTAATTTTCTTATGATGTATTTATCTGGGTTTTGTATCAGGGTAATAAAGGTTCATAAATGATCTAGGATGCCATCCTTCTGTTCTATATTTTGGAATAGTGTGTGAAAATTTTGTATTAATTCTTCTTCAAATATTATGTAGATTTTCCTAGTAAATCCCTCTGGACCTAGGCTTTTCCTTGTGGGCAGGGTTTTTTTTTTTGTTTTTTTTTTACCTGTTATAGGTCTATTCAAATTGTCTATTTCTTCTTAAGTAAGTTTCAGTAGCATGTTTTATTCCTAGGAAACTTTTCATTTTACATAAGTTCTCTAATTTATTGGCATACAATTGTTTGCTGTGCTCCTATACAATTCTTTTTGTTTTTGTAAGGTTGGTAGTATTTCATTTCTGATTCTGGTAGTTTGAATCCTCATT
>NW_012152419.1:602368-603028 GCF_000956105.1 Propithecus coquereli
CCACGGGGGATTGGTTACAGGATCTGACCCCCACCAACCCTACAGAATACCAAAATCAGCAGATGTACAAGTTCCCTATATAAAATGGTGTAGTATTTGCATGTAACCTATGCACATCCTCCCATATACTTTAAATCATCTCTAGATTACTTATAGTGTCTAATACAATTGAAATACTATGTAAATAGTTGTTACATAGTATTTTTGCTTGCATCGTTTTTTATTGTTGTATTTTTATTTATGTATTGGTAGTTTCTGAGCCACAGTTGATTGAATCCGTGGATATGAAACCTGCACAAGGCTGTAGGTTACAGAAGGCTGGCTGTACTATGTGGTCTTTTGTGCCTGGCTTCTTTTACTTAACATAATGTTTTTAAGGTTCGTCCATGTCGTAGGTGATCAGTACTTCATTTCTTTTGATGGCTGAATGATATTCCATTGTATGAATATATGATTTTTGTTTATCAATACATCAGTTGATGGATTTTTCCCCTATAATTTTGCTATTATAAATAATGCTGCTATAAACATTCATTTGCAAGTTTTTGTGTAGACATACATTTTCATTTGTCTTGGATATATACCTCATTTGAGGAACTATCAGACTGTTTTCCAAAGTGGCTGAACAGTTTTAAATTCCCACCAGCAGTATATGAGAGT
>NW_012152419.1:609174-610101 GCF_000956105.1 Propithecus coquereli
TTTTCTCCATAGAGCAAATGGTCCATTATCAAGGAATGGTGCCTCAGTTTAAAATCAAGCCAGATTTTAGGGCTCAAATTTGTCTTTGGCTCTGGGTTTAGTGTCCGTGATCATGATGTCAACACTTCTAATTCTCTAAAGCCTTCTTATTCACTAAAGAAGAGCAACAAGGATTTATATTTATGTTTTTTAAATTATGTTACCATTAATATCACTCACAGACTGCTCATTAACTGCTTCAAGCAGTTCAGAAATTGAAAGCATTAAGACGAGTATATAATGCAATTGTATATAGAAGGGATGCATGAGTTTTATATATTTTAATCAATAACAACAAACTAATGACATATTTTCCCTTTATAGTGGTCACCCTTTATCTATGGTTTTATTTTCCATAGTTTCAAATATCCACAGTCAACTGTGACTCCAAATTATTAAATAGAACATTCTAGAAATTAATAATTCAGAAGTTTTAAATTGTACACTATTCTGAGTGGCATAATGAAATCTCACACCATCCCACTCCATCCTGCCCAGAAAGTGAATCATCCTTTTGTGCAGAATATCCACATTGTATACATAGTCCACCTGCCCAGTAGTCATTCAGTAACCATCTTGACTGCCACAATATTGCATCGCTTGTGTTCAAGTAACCTTTATTTTACTTAATAATGACCTCAAAATGCAAGGGTAGTGATGTTGGCAACCATAAAGAGAAGACACAAAGTGCTTGTTTTAAGTGAAAATTTCTTTCCTTAATGAATGCTTAGGTTGATACATCTATGGTAAGAACAAATCTCTTATCCGTAAAATTTTAAAGAAGGAAAAAGAAATTCATGTATAGTATTTTTAGGGGTTAGTACTTTCCACAGTTTTAGGCCTTCACTGGGGCTCTTGGAATGCATCCCCTGTGGAAAAGTGGGGTGT
>NW_012152419.1:619236-619886 GCF_000956105.1 Propithecus coquereli
TAGATAAAATTTTCTATGAAAAAGGCCTTTTACTCTCACACCAAAAAACAAAACAAAACAAAACAATTAAGTACTAAATGAAGTAAATCATTTCTTTTAGGAGTGCAACAAAAGACCTGAAAGAAATAAGGAGTAAATGATGAAATATAAAGCCACGGTTATTATATGTTTTAAGTTGCTCATTGACTAGACTCCAAGCTTCAGTTGTGATACAATTAGTAGATCTTAGAATCTCCAAATGGGAAATTTATTTGTGTGTATGATTAGAATGCATCATTGTAGCTAAGATAAGGAGATTTATAATCACAACAGAGTTAAAACATTAAAGAACAGTATAGAAGCATTTTTAGCTATGACAATTAAAAGTTGAAAGACAATGCAGTCAACCTTCTGTATCCATGGGTTCCACATTTGCTAAGTCAACCACCAGGACTCAAAAATATCCGGGCCCCCCAAAAAAGGTGTGTCTGTACTGAATATGTATAGACTTTTTTTTCTTATCAGTATTTCCTAAACAATACAGTATAACCACTATTTACATGGCATTTACATTGTATTAGGTATTCTAAATAATCTAGAAGATGACTTAAAGTATACAGGAGAATGCATATTAAGTTGTATGAAAATACTGTGCCATTTTATATCAGGGA
>NW_012152420.1:0-384 GCF_000956105.1 Propithecus coquereli
AAAGATATTTATTGATGATTTATGAACTAGTATAAAACATGAACACATTGCTTAAATTTGCACATTTTAAATGACTTGCTTTTATGTGTAAATGCATGTATTTTTTTTATTTCAGAATATTATGGGTGTACAAACATTTTGATTATATGTTATGACTTTGCCACACCCAAGCCATGATTTGAGGTGTGCCCTTTCCTCCCTATAACACTCACTGCGTCCATTAGTTGTGAGTTTACCCATCTCCAGCCGCCCAACCCCCAATGAATATTACTACTGTGTGAGCACCTTAGTGTTGATCAGTTAGTGCCAATTTGATTTGAGTACATGTGGTGCTTATTCTTCCATTCCTATGATACCTCACTTTGGAGGATGGGCTCAAGCTGT
>NW_012152420.1:494-879 GCF_000956105.1 Propithecus coquereli
AAAGATATTTATTGATGATTTATGAACTAGTATAAAACATGAACACATTGCTTAAATTTGCACATTTTAAATGACTTGCTTTTATGTGTAAATGCGTGTATTTTTTTTTATTTCAGAATATTATGGGTGTACAAACATTTTGATTATATGTTATGACTTTGCCACACCGAAGCCATGATTTGAGGTGTGCCCTTTCCCCCCTATAACACTCACTGCGTCCATTAGTTGTGAGTTTACCCATCCCCAGCCGCCCAACCCCCAATGAATATTACTACTGTGTGAGCACCTTGGTGTTGATCAGTTAGTGCCAATTTGATTTGAGTACATGTGGTGCTTATTCTTCCATTCCTATGATACCTCACTTTGGAGGATGGGCTCAAGCTGT
>NW_012152420.1:1489-2806 GCF_000956105.1 Propithecus coquereli
TAAATTATGATATATTTATTAGCCACATTTTATACAGCTCAAGCCATTTGATTCCCAATAATACTTTCTTAATTAAAATCCTTTTGGTTGGAAATCAACTGAAATTAATTTGACCTACCTTAAGCAAAAGCCAAACAAAAGAGTTTAGAAATGGAAGGAATCCAGGAGTATTGACTTGTAGCTATTGTTTCTGGATGCCCAGCAAGATTCCTTCCATTCTCCATTTTCAAGCCATAGGTTTGTCTCTCTCTCCTACTCAGAACTACAAGGGTGTGTACAGAATTTAGTCTTGGCCAACCAGTGCCTATTCTCCTGAACACAGTGATTTGTTCAGTGGGTATCACATGATCTTGGCAGGCCAGTCAGAATCCTCACCTTGGACTGATAATCCAGATGTTGTGAAAGAGGCCCATTTATTGCTAGGGTTGCTCAGCTAGAAGGTTGTGTATATCTGGTGCTCTCAACATCCATTTTCCCCACCACATAGAAGAAGCCAATTAGCAGAATAAAACAAGGCAGAGATGAAAGCAGAAACAGAGATTGCATCTTCACCATATTTGGGTCCTGAATTCCAGTCCTCCAATGTCCTGGTTCCTATAATCCTTCCTTTAATCATCAGTGTTTTTCTCAAATATATGGGCTAATATTTATTTATTTATTTATTTTGCTTAAGCTAATTTTTGTTGTGTTTCAATCACTTGCAACCTAAAGAATTCTCAGTAATAGACTGAGGTAACTTACAGAACCCAAAGGTAGATAGGTGTTTCAGTGATCTGAAAACAGTACATGGAAAGCATCAAGAAGCTAAATAGCAATTCTCTATTTCTTTCTGTATCTTTTTCAAGGACTTGCTTCTGCCTTTGCATCTTTTCATTCCCCTTTCTCAATATATGGCTTACTTCCTTTACCATGTACATGGCAGGAGGAAGATGACTGGTCCAAATCTCCTCAATTTATATTAATATCACTTCTGTACAAATTTTCCAGTCAAGAGAAAATTTGACTGGCCCAGGTGGAATCAGATGCTTATTTATTCCAACCATTTGTGGTCACATGTTATAAACGTGGCTACTGAAGTCCTTCCCTTGCAGATGGAACTAGTTCCCTGAAGAACGGATTTATCATAGGCTGATAGTCCCCAGATGCCTACTATACCTATTGCATTCAGATCTCCTTAGTCTCTGATTGTGGATCTTTGATCATTGTAGGAAATTATTGATTGACAGTTTTCTTAATATTTTTCAGGTCTACTAATATGGATGCAGAAAGTTAGTTTATAAATGTGAATCTCATTTTATTTAAATAATATTCTAATCA
>NW_012152420.1:3561-3868 GCF_000956105.1 Propithecus coquereli
AATAGTCACACCAGGACTGCCTGTTCTATCCCAATTTGGGGCCAGAATAATGAATCCAATTGCAAGACTGAACAAGTGTTGATTGTTCTTGCTAGGAAAACAGCCTCCCATTTGTATGGTCATGATATATCACTGAATTTTTAAAGTGGAACTTTGATAGTTATAGGAAGAAGGAAGGAGGAAGAGCAATATTGGAAACCTTTGAGACTTTCCTTGTTCTGGCAGCATTCCACTTTATACATTTTATAGCACATTATTTTCTCTCAACGTTTTCCTTTTGGTGCAAGATCACTCTCTTTATCTGGGC
>NW_012152421.1:0-340 GCF_000956105.1 Propithecus coquereli
AGGGCAGAAGTCGAATGCAGAACTTTGCCTCCACCCCCATTCAAGTTCAAGTATGTCTATATTAAATCACATTTTTGAGGACATTATGGTTTGACCTAACTAAATTATCACTTTAATTATGAACACAAAATGTATAAATAATGAATCCTTTGCTTCTGGGATTTTATATTCTTTGTCTTTCAGATTTTGTATTTCAGTGTAATAATTTCAAACTAAAACAATGTTTTTTTTTAATCGGAAATGAAAGGACATTATGGTTTGACTTAACTAAATTATCACTTTAATTATGAATACAAAATGTATAAATAATGAATCCTTTGCTTCTAGGATTTTATATTCT
>NW_012152421.1:1846-3625 GCF_000956105.1 Propithecus coquereli
AATAAGGCTTCTGGTCAATAGTAGGCTATTAGTAGTTAAGTAGACTATTAATAGTTAAGTTTTTGAAGGAGTCAAAAGTTATACACATTTTTCATTGCACAGAGGGGTCAGCAACCCTAACCTCTGCGTTGTTCAAGGGTCAACTGTAATGATCAGAACAAGCTAATAGGTGATTAGACAATGCTATTCTCTTTAGTAGTATAACAGTCTGTACAAAAGGGGCTAAAGAGACATCTAGGTAAAGAAACCGAAGGAGGATTTTTATCCTTGGAGGCTGGACATAAGTCCCTGCCATTAGGAAACAAGGTTCTAGGGAAGCTTATCACTCGAAAGTATGGTCCTGTGTCGGCTCCTAAAGTAGAAGCCCTACAAAGATTGCTATTTTCAGAGTGCCTTAGAAGCTAATTCATTGTTAGAGTCTGGATTTGGGTTTCCACTTTGAAGAACTGTATCTCAAAGCAGGTAAGAAGTAACCTAGACTCTTAGAGCAATCCCAGAATAGAATAAAGATGACAGAGGTCTTACTAACTGTAAATAGCGTTGGAACAAACTCTATACAAGGTAAGGGGCAAATCCTGCAGCCTGTTTACCATATATTTACCCAGTCATTATGGAGGACAGCTATTATTTGACTGCATTAGAGGTGAATTCTTTGTTTACATAACTCTTATATGTAAATATATATTAATAGAATTTCCTCTTCACTGATTAGATCTCTGCTGGAACTCTTAATTTGCAAATGTGATTTTTTGCAGAAATGTAATTTCTGATTCTTTGGTTTTATCAGAACAAATTCTCTCATAAAATTAAAAATCACTGTTATTGTGATTCTAGTTGGAATGACATGTTAAAATAATTGTGTAGTTGGCAACTCTCAAGTATAGCTGAATCCCATAAGGATGCAAGTTTAATTCACTTACTTTAAGCTAAGTAAACTCTTGAAGTCAAACATCTCATTTAGAACCTAATAAGTTTTTTTAAAGCAGTCATTGATTTCCATGTAACAGAAGTAACTTTATAAAGAAAGAAAAAAAAGAATATAAATGTAACTGCTAGCCTATATGTTTTTACAAAACTAGGTACAAGTCAAATTCTATAACAGACCAATATTGCAGTCATCAAAATCCTGAGTTTTTGGAGAATCAGTGTTCTCCTGATTTGGGGAAGAATTAACTTAGCTTAAAGTTGGACTCTTACTTTCATACCATACTGTCAGCCTTAATCTTATGGGGATATACCCTGCCAAATTAATTGTACAATTAAGTTCTATAGACAGCATTCCAAAGTATCAGATGACATTCTTTTGTTTTCCAATAATTTTTAGACTATGTAGATATCATTTTGAATTTAGATTTTTGTAGTAAAACCTACTGACCTAAAGTCATATTTGATGGCTTTTTTCAGAATTCTTCTTTAGATCATTTGGCCTTTGTGTTCAGTATTTCACAAACTCTTCTTTCTTGTAAGTGTTTTAGATATAGCAATTGGGAAATGCAGCTTTAGGGTCAATTTTTTATTGAGCTTACTTGAGAAAAATAAAATTATACATCAGTTTGAGAAAATAAGGGGCTAATGAATAAAGGAATGTTTCTCATGTCTCGGAAATAAAAATAAACTAATCTAGTTACGTATGAGGTTTCTTCTCACAGATTCATTATCGTCCTTCAGAAAAGGTTGACTCCAGCATCATGGTAGATCCCATTCTTTCTCAACTCCTTCCTCTACCAAAATCAAAACCTCTCCTTTACTTTTGGTCAAAACAATAACTTTTCACTCAAC
>NW_012152421.1:4829-5135 GCF_000956105.1 Propithecus coquereli
ACCATTTGCTTTAGTTTCAGTACCTGTATCACAGAAGGGTCCAAAAGAAGTCAAAAGCAGTCTTGAATAATCGAAACCCTTCTGTCTGATTGTCTAAGCTAATTTGTTTTCTGGCACTGCTGCTTCTACTTCTTCTACTTCTTTCTCATCGTCCGGCACTGGTTCAAAAGCACTCATCTCTATCAAGTTGTCTTCTGTTAACTTCTCTGGTGTGATGTCTATTAGCTCTTGAATTTCTCACAGATCCATATCTTGAAACCCTGCACCCTCTCCCACAACCTTTTTTTTTTTTGCCATATCTGCAAT
>NW_012152421.1:8386-9729 GCF_000956105.1 Propithecus coquereli
TTTTTTTTTTTTAAGCCAAACCTCTTTCTAAAATTATCAAACCATCCTTTGCTGGCATTAAATTTTCCAGCTTTAGATCTTTCACCTTCCTATTGCTTTAAGTTGTTATATAATAAGTTCATTTTTTCTCGAATCAAAGCACACATAGTTGTGCTTTTCTTATAGCAATCCTGTGCCCATAAAAAAGCTGCATTTTTAATAAGAAATAAAAAGGCATTTTACAATGAGTGCAAGATTTTTGTGTCTGCTGGCATACCTGCAGCCACCGCTTCTCTTTTTTTCACAATAGTCCTTACAATGGATTCATTTATCTTGAAATGGCTGGCACTGCAGCTGCAGACCTCAATCTATGATACCTCTCAAGCAATTCAACCTTTCCTTGTAATGTCATGACTTTTCTGTTTCTTGGAAGCACTTTCAGCATCTCTAGTGACACTTTGTATGGGTCCCATGGTGTTATTCAAGGCTTACATTATTGCACTGAACACAATGTAAAATAACTTGAGAGCTGCAGGAGATCACATTTACTGAGATAGGAAATTTACTGGAGAGACAAACTGCTCATGCAGAGATAATTATCCTCATGGCATTTTAATCAGATACTTGCAACACTTGAGCTCACTGCAATAGCAACAGGTGGTGGCTATGATATTATTACAGTAGTACAGTATACTGCAGTTAATTTTATGAAGTTATGATTTAATACTGCATCTCTACATTTGTTTATGTTTCTCTCAACTGTGAATGGCACCATGTACAGTCGGTGTATACACAAAAATTTTGATCAATGTTAGCTTTTTATAATACATTTGTGTGTATTTTATGATAGTAAATTATAAAATAGACTAGTATGTACATATATTTTATGCACTCATGACATACCTAACTTTTTCTTAATTTTTTCAATATTTCTAGGTTACAAGTTTCATCTGTTTTTTCAAACTGACATAAATCTCCAAAAACTTTTCCAATATGTTTATTGAAAAAATCTGAATATAAGTGGACCTGCTCAATACAAACCTGTGTTGTTCAAGTATTAGCTGTAATTCTATGGGTAGTTATATACCCAGAGAATAACTCGGATATGAATAATGTGTCTAAAGACACAGTCGTAAGTTCTGCCAAGAGAGTCAAATTCAGCCATATCCTAGGTCATGCCACTTTACTAATGCCTTAGTTTTGACTAAATGAGTAAGACTCAGGAGTCAATTTCTTAGAAAATTACCATCTGAGGATACCTAAGCTAGAGTAGACATTGGTGCTAGCTAAAATCATTTAATAGTATTGTTGGTACACTGTGACGCTACATCTTATGTTTTGTCCTCCCATCCCTTTTTCCCCTC
>NW_012152422.1:0-459 GCF_000956105.1 Propithecus coquereli
TGAGGCAGGAGGATCACTTGAGCCCAGGAGTTTGAGGTTGCTGTGAGCTAAGCTGATGACACGACACTCTAGCCCGGGCAACAGAGTGAGACTCTGTCTCAAGAAAAAAAAAAAAGTGAAGCATTAAAGTGACTACCCAGTGACAAGACAGAATATGCACAGTTCATCTTATGCCTCCACTAATTCCACTAAAAATCCTGGATACGATATATAAAGCAACTAACTGAAGACTCTGAAAGCTGGAGAAACGAAGGTAGAGTGGGTAGGTATCCCACGACTTGAAGGGCAATCCTGTGGTATAATTGCTAATTTTTTTTTTTTTTGGCCTCCTAATATAGCCTAGTCTGGGTGTGAGAGCAGCCTCCAACCTAGAAACTTCAAAGAATAGGAGAGCAGACAAAATGGGCCCCCCAAAAGCCTACTCTCTTTAGCCGAAAAACTGAGAAGAGGTGGTTGCTG
>NW_012152422.1:6569-8210 GCF_000956105.1 Propithecus coquereli
CTGTTTCTACCAAAAACAGGAAAATTAGCCGGGTGCAGTGGCATGCACCTGTAGTCCCAGCTACTTGGGAGGCTGAGGCAGGAGGATTGCTTGAGGCCAGAAGTTGGAGGTTGCAGTGAGCTATGATAACACCACTGCACTCTAGCCAGGGCGACAGAATGAGATTCTGTCTCAGAAAAAAGAAAAAAAACAAAAACAAAAAACAGAGAGAGAGAAGCAGAGACTAGGGGCAGAAGCAGCTTGAGGGGGTTGTTGGGTTAAGAGAAGAGGTGTGGGGGGCTGTGTGCATGTGTATGTATATAATAAAAATAAGTTATAGCATGTTAGATCCAATAGAGATAGAAAACTGATGATGTAGGAAAGGAAGAAGTTGTTGGGTCAATGTTGTTGAGTAAGCAAAAGGGATAGGATCTAGCACACAAATGAAAGGGTAGTGGTAGGCTGAATTTCAAATCCTGGTTCCACTGCTGACAACTTCTGTGACTTAGACAAGATTTGTTTTTTTTTTTGTGACAAGGTCTTGCTCTGTTGCCTAGGCTGGAGTGCAGTGGCATGATCACAGCTCACTGCAGCCTCAAACTCCTGGGCTCAAGTGATCCTCCTGCCTCAGCCTCCCAAGCAGCTGGGACCACAGGCACGTGCCACCACACCTGGTTAAGTTTTTCTATTTTTTGTCTCACTATGTTGCTCAGCCTGGTCTCTAACTCCTTGGCCTCAAGAGATCCTCCCACCTGGGCCTCCCAAAGTGATTGATTACAGGCTTGAGCCACCACACCTGGCCTTGGGCAAGATTGTTAACCTCTCTGAGCATTAGTTTTGTAACCTGTAAAGTGAGAATTTCCTGGAATTAGTGAACTGTATAATGTCTTAGTCAAATAGTACTGTTTCATTGACATCTCAAGTTATAATTTTCCTTAATACTCATTGGCAGGATGGGATATAAAAAGAATTTTTAAAATCTGCCTTTCTCCTAAGACAGTAAATTCATATCTAGTATTTAATGAAAAATAGTTGATGCTATAAAGCACACAGTCACACCCAAAATAAAGACAATTATTAAAACATGGTATTATTTTAGTTGTTCATGTTGTATATCTTTGAAACTTGTTGGCAGAGAACAAATAGGCCTTCCTCTCTGATGTATTCTGTCTCAATCCTCTTGTATCCTCTGTCTGATTGATAGCTGACTGACACTCAAATAATATATTCTCTATTCAGATGTTTGCAGATGATGTGCAGGAACAGCAAACAAGATGAACAAAAACTAATGAAAAATGCTCAGGAAAAAGAAAAGGTAAAAAGGGCTACCTTATAGAACAATATGTTCATGTCACTGGAAGTGTTCAAACCAAGTGTAGATGGTGACCTATGTGCTCATGTACCTTAAGCCATGGGTGATTCAGTGCTTCATAAACAGTGATCCTTTCAGCGGGATCCAGCATCAGCATGCGGCGTACTAGGTCTTTGGCACTTTCAGAGATATGGCTCCACTGCCTTGGATTCATCTGAGGAGGAGGAAAGGAAAATTACATCGTTATCTTCAATGAGAAGTTAACATCCACTATTATTTAATATTCCTATACTGCTTCAATGTGAATAAAATTTTCAGAGCAAAGGACAGAAATTTGATTCTAAAGGCTT
>NW_012152422.1:9780-10087 GCF_000956105.1 Propithecus coquereli
TCTACCTTAAAAGATCAAGTAAGTTAGCAAATGAGAATTTATGATATTAAAATCACTTAAGACCAGTAGCAGTTTATAAACTATGACAATTTAAATGTATTACATTTAAAAGGTATCATCCAACTTTTCTTGAAAATATCCATAGAATTCAAGGATCTTGTTAACAGTTATTCTGTTAAGAACCACCAGGGTGGAGAAATGCTTATTTTGAAATCTGCTTTAAAATAATCTAGTAATATGTGGAATATAGATAAAACAAGATTGGTCGTATGTCAACTATTGATGCTGAGGGTACATCGCACTATTC
>NW_012152423.1:0-573 GCF_000956105.1 Propithecus coquereli
TTTTAAAATGAGTCTTTAATTCATTTTGAAGAGTATACAAAAGAGAAGAGAATGTATATTATGTAAAAGTCTGGAGGAATAGGGAATTAATCGTGCTATATGGGTATTAATACAACGTATGCACAAGATAGAGAAAGAAAATGCGAGAGAGAGAGAGCTCATGTTGTACAACACAAGTGCACTAGCCATTGATTGCTGTGCAAAAATTATCCCTAAACTTAGCAACTTAAAACAACAAATATTAATTATCTTACACAGTTTCCGAAGGCAAAGAATCCAGGAGTGACTTAGCAGGATGGTTCTGGCTCAGGATGTCACGTGAGGTTGCAGTCAGAATGTCAGGAGGGGCTTTAGTCAACTGGAAGCTTAACTGGGGCAGGTGCATCATCTTCCGAGCTGTCTCACTCAGATAGCTGGTGGCTGGGGGCTGATAGCTGGTGGCCTCGGTTCCTGGACACATGGAACTCTCCACAGGACTGCAGGAGTAATTTCACAGCACGGCAACCAGCTTTTCCCAATATGGCAAGTAGTCTAAGAGACACAGAGCAAGAAGAAGCCACAATGTCTTTTAAG
>NW_012152423.1:2587-2980 GCF_000956105.1 Propithecus coquereli
TAGAATCCAGAAGTAAAAGAAAATATAGATCAAAATTGCACACATGATAAAGCTAACATTATAAATCAATGGGAAAAAAGACTTTTGGTTAGATAAATAGCTAACAACACTACTAATAATAGCTGGAATCGTCATTCATTAAGTGCTTACAGTGGGACAGTAACTATGCTTCATTCAAAGATCTCAACAACCATGTGAACCAGGTATTATACTTATTAGTACCTTTTATAGATAAGAAAATAGAAGTACAGAGAAGTTAGGCTCAAAGTCACAGAGATGATAGGCAACAGAACAAAGATTTGAACTGAAGTGCGTCCGAATCCAAAGCCTGTGTTTTTAACTGCAAACCCATACTGTAATTTGGGGAACAAAAATTATACTGGAATTTCTGCC
>NW_012152423.1:3030-3881 GCF_000956105.1 Propithecus coquereli
CAGAGTAAAATCTTTTTAGAGACAAGATCTCACTCTGTCACCCAGACTTGAGTGCAGTTGCAAGATCATAGCTCACTGTAGCCTCAAACCCCTGGACTCAAGCGATCCTCCCGCCTCAGCCTTCCGAGTAGCTGGGACTAGAGGTGCACACCACCACACCCAGTTATTTTTTCTATTTTATTATTTGTAGAGATGGGGTCTTTCCATGCTGTCCAGGCCAGTCTCAAACTCCTGGGTTCAAGTGATCCTCTTGCCTTGGTCTCCCAAATGCTAGGATTACAGAGTAGCCAGAGTAAACTATTAAGGTTCAGAATAATTTAAGCACTCTTTGAATGAGGTTTGTAATTCCAGACCCTGTGGAACCCCGTATTCCTATATTTAAGCATAGATTTAGACCACTAATAGAATATTGACTGAAAAGGCAAAAAAGCAGAACTTCAGTAAACTCAATTCTCAGTCCGTGTGATCCATTAGAATTTAAATGCATGTCTTTGGGGGGTGGGGGGTGCAGTGTGTGTTTAAAATTCAAAACAGCCAATGAGAATGAATTGTAAAGTGTAATTTTGTTTGATAAGAGCAAATTTTATTTTGTACATGAAATATTTTACTGAATTTAACATGTTAAATTTGAAATTAATTATTTTTAGTTGTTAATTTTTGTTGTATAGCTAAAAATGAATCAAGAAAATCATAATTACCAATTATCATAATTATGACTTAAAATAATTTTGTGATATAGAGGAGAGTGATACTAAAAAAATAATTGATTCTGGGTTTCAAATATGCTGAGTAGGCACTGATTATTGATTTTTGCTTCTCCATTACTACCTTCCACATCCAAATAGTATTGA
>NW_012152423.1:6566-6900 GCF_000956105.1 Propithecus coquereli
TTCTAGATTGGCAAATACTACTATGAATTCTACTATGTAATCTTGTTCAGAATGTAGTGACTATTAGTAAGAATATGAATTGCGGATACTTTTTAGGTAAACAAGATGGTAATGATTATCAAGTTTTCAAATGTGTGTTCCCTTCAGCACATCTCATTTCTAGAATTTAATCTCAATAAGATTATAATTCAGTTCACAAATTACACAACATTGTTCATTAGAATGTTGTTTATAATAGCGAAAAACTAGTAACAAACTAAATTTCCATGAGTGAAGATCTGGTTAAATAAATAATGGTATATCAATAAAATTGACTGGTCAGCTATTTAAAAAA
>NW_012152424.1:0-753 GCF_000956105.1 Propithecus coquereli
TCTTGCTCAGGCTGGTCTTGAACTCCTGAGCTCAAACAATCTGCCCACCTAGGCCTCTCAGAGTGCTAGGATTACAGGCGTGAGCCACCATGCCCAGGCCTATTATGTAGGGTTTTTTAAACTACAACTTTAAAACATGGAAAATAACAAGTGTTGACAAGGACTTAGGAGCCCTCGTACACTGCTGGTGGAAATGTAAAATTGTGCAGCCACTGTGAAAAGTTCGGCAATTCATCAAAAGCTTAAACGTAGTTATGATATAAGCCAGTGCTATGGTTTGAATGTGTCCCTCGAAGTTCATATGTTGGAAACTTAATCCCCAGTGCAGCAGTGTTAAGAGGTGGGACATTTAAGCGATGATTAGCTTATGGGGCTACCCTCATGAATGGATTAACACTGCTAGTGCAGGAGCGGGTAGTTATTGCAGGACTGGGTTCCTGATATAAGGATGAGTTTAGCCCCCTCTTTCCCCTTCTCTCCTTCTCTCTCTCCCTCTCCCCCCTCCACGCATGAGCTCTCTTGACCTCCCACTTTCCACCATGGGATGAAGCAGCAAGAAAGCCCTCACCCCATGCGGGTCCTTTGATCTTGGACTTCCTACCTCCAGAACTGTAAGAAATAAATCTCTGTTCTTTAAAAGTTACCCAGTCTCAGCCATTCTGTTTTAATAGCATAAAATGGACAAAGACCAGTAGTTATATGGAGATATATATAAAACTGCTGGTTATATATCCAAGCAAATTGAAAATGTAT
>NW_012152424.1:2978-4108 GCF_000956105.1 Propithecus coquereli
CATTAAAGATAAGAATCACATGAATCTTCCTACTAAGGTTTGAAACTGGACTGAAGGTCAGTCTATAGCCCCATAAAGGGGTGGCTATGGTGTAGCGGAATGTTCTAGTCTCAGACCTGCTAAAAACTGTCTGTATGAACTTGGGTAAATCATTCACTTCTCCTAAGCTTCGATTTCCTCATTTATGAAATGGGAGTGGGGACGGGATGGTGCTACCTATGGCACGTGGTTTCATGTTGTGAGAATCCAAAGCAATTATGGATGTGCAAGCTTTTAGGAAACTTCAAAGCACGGTGCATGTTTAACACCATCTAGCAGGAACCAGAGTCTTAAACTAGAGGAAAAAGCCCCTGTGGGGGCTTTTCAGGTATTAGACCACAGAGGTGCAAATAGTTGAGGCCAGCTGGGCCTTTCTGGGCCCCTAAAATTGGAATTCAAGTCAGTCTGGCCGAACTGGCCCTTGAATGGACCTTAAGGAGAAGGAAAATGACATGGAAGATGGAACCAACTATATCAGGGATGTCCTTTTCTTGGTGCCTGGGGCTGGGTGACAGGCAGCTGTTTCCAGATCCTTCTCAGGGTAGGTAAAGTGAGTGTGTTTTGAGGGGTTGAAAAAATTTATTCCTCCTCACCCTACTAGTCTGATACAGATAATTAACAATTGCCTCTTAAATAATCCCCCTTTGTTAAAATGCAAATGTGTTTCTTGGTAGGGAGAACAAATCCTTCCCACAAACCCACTAATAAAACTGAATCAAACTAGGTAGTTATTCATCCATCCATCCCTCCATCCATCCCTCGTTGAACACCACTATATGCCAGATGCTATGCTCATCCCAGGCACACCAAGGGGAACAGCACACAGGTGTTGCCCTCAGGACACTGTCACACTGAGCCCTGAGAGACAGAGGCAATTGTGATACAGGTGGTGAGTGTTCAGGTAGAGGAGGGACACACCTGGGCCACCCTGGCAAGCAGACGTGCTCAGAGAAAACTTTCTGGAGGAGGTGCCCCTTGTGCTGAGTTAGGCTGACCAAGGGGAGTGGGACTTGGGGGCTTGGAGAGGAGACTTGGCAGAGAAGGGTGTTCCAGGCCCTGGAGGCCACAGGTATGAAGTCAAGGCAGAGGGG
>NW_012152424.1:14918-15526 GCF_000956105.1 Propithecus coquereli
GAGGTGAATGACTACAAATACACACTGTACAAAAACTTATGAAATGCAGCTAAAGCAGTGCTTATAGGGAAATTGATATCTATACATGTCTACGTCAAAAAAGATTGATCTCAAATCAATAAACTAAACTTCAACCTTAAGGAACAAGAAAAAAGGAGAGCAAATTAAATCCAAAGTGAGTAGAAGAAAGGAAATAATAATGATTAAAGCAGAAGTTAATGAAAAGGGACTAGAAAGACAATAGAGAAAATCACTGAAACCAAAAATTGGTTCTTTCAAAAGATCAACAAAATTAACAAACTTTTAGCTAGACTGACCAAGAAAAATGGATCAGTAACATTGGGAATGAAATAGGGTATATTACTGCTGAACTTATAGAACTAAAAAGGATCTTAAGGGGACACTATGAATAATTATGTGCCAACAAAGCAAATAACTTAGATGAACTAAGTCTCGTCAAATTCCTAGAAGGACGCAAACTACCAAAATTGACCCAAGAATAATTTAAAACTGTATGTAGACCTATAACAAGCAAAGAGATTGAATTAGTAATCAATAACCACCCACAAAGAAAATCCCAGGCCCAGCTGGCTTTACTGGTGAATTCT
>NW_012152424.1:17197-17522 GCF_000956105.1 Propithecus coquereli
GGGGAAAAAAAACCATGATCATCTCCAGATAGATCTATATCTGTAACTATATCTAGATCTATATAAATCACTTGACAAAATTCAATATTCACCTTAAAAACAATAAAAAAGTCTTCATTAAAACTTTGTGAATACTATAATATATAATATATGTATCAGTCCAAAGGCAGCATCTTACTTGATGGGGGAGGCCTTAAGTTAAACTTGGGAATAAGGATGCTCACTTTTCCCACTACCATTTAACCTTGTGTTGGATATTAACCAATGCAATTAGATAAGAAAAGACAATTAGGAAAAAAGAAAGAGGTACAACTCTTTTTCTTCC
>NW_012152425.1:0-344 GCF_000956105.1 Propithecus coquereli
TATCTCAGAAAAATCACATATATGTAAAATATATATCATATATATGTAGTGTATATACATAAAGTGTGAGAGTGTGTGTATGTAGTGTGTGTATATACTATGCACACACACACACAAGTCCTTTTTGCCATTCTCCCCATGACCACTGTCAAAAGATTCGTTCTGGTTGGCAGGACTCTTCCATTTCTCATAGTTAGAAGGTTGATTAGCTGGAAATCAAGAGTTTGGAATTTATTCTCATGAAGCCATCATTCCTCTAAATCCAAGAGAAAAAGAAAAACATTTCTTGGCTGCCTTCAAAGTTCAAAATATATGCCATAATAAAAGGATGTATCAATTTTTTC
>NW_012152425.1:11558-12167 GCF_000956105.1 Propithecus coquereli
TAGCAAACATAATGTGAAACTACAAACCAATATCCCTCATAAACATAAGCATTAAAGATACTCGGTAAAATATTAACAAATGGAATCCAGCAATAAATTAAAAAATGATACATTAAAACAAGCAGGGTTAATCTTAGGAATGCAGGATTAGTTCAACATTTGAAAATCAGCTCATCACATTAACAAGCTAAATAAGAAATGTCACATTATTATCTCAATAGATGCAGAAAAAGCATTTGCACAATTCAACATCCATTCATGGGAAATATAAAACTGAGTAAAGTAGCAATAGACAGGTACTTCCTTAACCTTATAAAGGGCAATCGCATCCAACCTACAGTTATTGTCATACTTAATGGTGAGAAACTGAATACTTTTAAGAGCAGAAACAAGAAAAGGGTGTTTTTTTCTCATCACTGCTATTCAACAGACTAGTGAATATAATATGTCAAGTAAAATAAAGTCATATATATTGACAACAAAGAAGCAAAATAGTCTATATTCACAGATGACATAATTAATTGTCTATAAAAATAATCCAAAATATCTTAAGAAAAAGATAACGAGTTTAGGAAAATCACAGACATCTAGGTCAAAATACAAAAGTTG
>NW_012152425.1:19607-20949 GCF_000956105.1 Propithecus coquereli
ACTTTAAATATGAGCATTTATGGCGCCTGGCTAGCTCAGTCGGTAGAGCATGAGACTCTTAAATATGAGCATTTACATAAACTCGCAAGAGAGAAAAAGAGGTCCCAGAATATCTTTAAATATGTGCATTTATATAAACTTGCAAGAGAGAAAGAGACCCCAGAAGCTGAGGTTTACCCATATTTCTAAAAGATTTTATGAACATCAACAAAAATCAATAACTATTTATTTAGCAACCTCTTATATGATTAATAAAGTGGACATTATCTCTTTTACTAAAACTTAGAGTTTTGCTTAGAAACACCTCTTAATCAAATACTTTGTACGACATAGCTTCCTGAATTCAGGAATTGTCTGTTTTGTGCAATTTATACACAACAACCTAGAGCAGTGCCTGGCATGAATTGAGCACTCAGTAAGTACTTACGAATGACTCCCGACTCTATGATTTCTATGTAGTACTTCAGTTCAATGCAATCACGTTTTTGTGTTCAAGAAATATTTCCCTGAAGAAATAACATTAAAATTTAGATGTAGAAGTTATGGAGAAGTTAGTTAGGTGAAGAAAACTGAGAAACCGTCCAAGTGCAGAACACCATGGGAAAGTTCCTAAGATGTTAGCAGGACAGTGTGTTCAAATAAATGGAAAATTCTAATAGGGAGGGTAAAGAGAAGAATACTCTGAGAAGATAAGTGGAAAATAAGTAAGGAAAAAAGGTCTTTTAGAGCATCATAGAGATCGAACATTTTACCCTGAAGACAACGGAAAGTCACTGGTGCATTTTAAACATGAAGTATATTCTGTTCATTAATTAATTTATTTTTAGCTCTTGCTATGGTTCAAATGTGTCCCCCAAAGTTCATGTGTTAGAAACTTAATCCCCAATGCAACAGTGTTGAGAGGTGGAGCCTAATCACAGGTGATTAGGTGCCCTCATGAATGGATTAATGCCATTGTCACTGAAGTTGTTTAGTTATCCCAAGAGTAGCTTTGTTATAAAAGAGAGTTCAGCCCCCTCTTGCTCTCTCTCTTGAGCACTCTCTTGCTATGTGACACCTTCTGCCATGCTGTAACTCTGCAAGAAGGTCCTCACCAAAGGTGGGCCCCTTGACTTTGAAATTCCCAGCCTCCAGAACTGTAAGAAATAAATTTTTCTTTATTAATTTCCCAGTGTATGCTATTCCATTATAGCAAACCAAAACAATATAAGACAGTTCTCAAAACTGTTTTAATACTAAGACAAATAATAGTGACTCACAGATCTAATCTTCTATACCTAATTCCGTCATCTTAGAAGAATCACTTAACTTTTTATTATCTCAGTAATATTATTTACAAAAT
>NW_012152425.1:21529-21909 GCF_000956105.1 Propithecus coquereli
GAGTTTAAAATATATGTGAGGCATATATAGATATGAATTATTTCCAGTATTACAAGTCTAAGAATCTAGCTTGGACTAACAGCAGAAATTTTGAATTCATTCAAAAACCATGATATTTTCTACTCAAAGCAACTAGTGCATGATATTAATAGAAAAATGTTTGATTCCAAGTCTAGAACATTAAATGCATAACATAAACCTGAAACATACTGTCTATTTAGAAAGCAAAGAACTGTCAAATTTCACTTTGGTCATGTCAAAAGAATTCAGGATTCAACTAGAAGAGGTATTAAAGTTCAAAAATGCCATGTTTTTTAGGATTCATAAAGAATTAACTATAGTGGATTAAGTATATCAAATACATTGACATTTCTGAAATC
>NW_012152426.1:0-1136 GCF_000956105.1 Propithecus coquereli
TTTTACTTTTCAGAGACCTTATGCTATGTCTGAATGTTTATGTCCCCTCAAAATTTGTTTGTTGAAATTCTAGCTCCCCAAGGTGATGTTACTAGGAGTGGGCCCTTTTGTGAGGTGATTAGGTCATTAGGGAGAACACTTATGAATGAGATCTGTGCCTTTATGTAATGAAAGAGGCCACAGAGAGATGCCTTGCCCCTTCCACCAGGTGAGAAGGCACTGTCTACCAGAAATGGGACTTCGTCAGATGTCGAATTGCTGGTGCCTTGATCTTAGACTTTCCCACCTCCAGAACTATGAGAAATAAATGTCTGTTTATAAGCCGCCAGTCTATAGTATTTTATTATAGTAGCCTAAACAGACCTTACCTAACTGTTTTAGGTTTTATTTTCCAGAGATACTGGTTGTATCCAGAGGTAGGAAAGGGTCTTCCACTTTTATAAATGAATCAGAACTTTTAACTAGTATTACAATTTTAAAACATTTATGTTCTCCATAAAATTATCCTTACTTTTCACACTGTTGCTTTGTCTTTCTAAATGCTCTGTCTAAATGCTCTATAACTGCTCAGACCACTTCACATTCTCCAAAGGGAGAATTGTTTCATGGCCCATGAATTTTCTTTGATTTCGGCTTGCTTTTATGCTCACTTCATGCCTCTTACTCATGGCTCATTACACTAGGGCAGTGTACACACTGAACATACTAATCACAATTGATCTGCATACATATGAAGTATGTTCATCTGCATGTATCAGCACACAAGTAGGGAGCTACAGTAAGTAATATATACCTTAACTGACAAGTCCATTAATATACTTTAATAGTTTGTGCATACTGGAAGTGTGCTCACTATGGCTGAGCATGATAAAGGAAAGTAGGAAAAAGAAGGAAGGGCAAGGGAATGACCGACCTGTTGAGTCCCTGCTACTTGTTACACCCAACTAGGAACTTTACACATGCCATCTCACTCAGTCCTCAAAATAACCCCAGTTAATACATCATTGGACTCATTCATGTAGAGAAAAAAATGGGTCTCACCTAAGTGAAAACCTAAGTGAAGATTTTAATGAGATATCACATTTCACACCCATTAGAATGGCTACTATCCTACTATCCCTCCAATCTTCACCCCT
>NW_012152426.1:1186-2543 GCF_000956105.1 Propithecus coquereli
CCCATTTCCATCACAGCATCGTACATGAGCTCATTTTAAAGGCAGTATAGCAAAGCTTTGATAGAACTGCAGTTGTTTCTCCAGTTCATTGTTGAATCCAAATATCTCAAGAGGGTTTCTCTGACAGTCAGGATTCAGAATGCACTGATTCAATCATTAACAACTGGAGAAGATCTGAAAATCCCCCCAATATTTTTTTCATATTCCTAGGGTGCTTGTGTTTTCAGTGAGTGCCCCCAAGATCATTCAGGGAGTCTGAATGGTCACAACTACTCTCATAATAATACTTGGATGTTTTCCCTCCCATTTCTAAATGATTTCTAATGTCAGTTAGGATTTCATACTGGCCTCCTACCTACTTAAAAATGTATTGTTTAATTATTATCTACATGTAGTTTTCCTAGATGTATTATTGCTATTAATTTCTAATTTAATTTTGTTATGGTCATTCACAGTAACTTAGTATGATTTCTATCCTTTTAATATATTGACTGTCCTTTTATTGCCTAGGAAATGGTCTATTTGGATCAAAGTATCTTTTACACTTAAAAAAGATGTGTACACTAAAGTTGAAAGTACTGTTCTCTAAATGAAAATTAGATCAAGGTGGTTAATAGCATTTTTCAGATCGTCTATGTTTCTATTGATTTTTATCTGATGTTTCTAACATTTGCTGAGTGGGGGGTATTACAATCTCCAACTATGGGGAAATATTTTCTCTCCTCTCTCTTTCTCTCTCTCATTTCCTTTATTCTTCTTCACGCATGTTGCAGCTCTCTATTAAGCACCTGCACACAGTGGATTAAGCACCTGCACGTAGTGGTTGTAGCTTTCAGATGAGTGGTGTGCTTAGTCATGGTGAAATATCCCTTTACATCTCTGCTAACATTTTTGTCTTGAAGTCCATATATCTAGTGTTAATAAAGTTACTCCACCCATCTTATACTTATTGTTTGCATGGTACATTGCTTTTGCACTATTTACTTTCAATCTATCTGTACTTTATATTATATGTCTTGCTTTTAGATAGCAAAAGGTTAGATATGTTCTTTGCTCCCCTGGCGGTCTTTGCCCTCTGCTAACATTTTTGTCTTGAAGTCCATATATCTAGTGTTAATAAAGTTACTCCAGCTGTCTTATACTTATTGTTTGCATGGTACATTGTTTTTGCACTATTTACTTTCAACCTATCTGTACTTTATATTATATGTCTTGCTTTTAGATAGCAAAAGGTTAGATATGTTCTTTGCTCCCCTGGCGGTCTTTGCCCTTTAATTGGAATGTTGTGGAATATTAATCATTTAATTACTGATATGGTTATATTTAGGTCTACCATTTTGCTAATTGTTTTCTGATT
>NW_012152426.1:5669-6010 GCF_000956105.1 Propithecus coquereli
TTTTCTTTTACTTCTTCCACTTTTGCTCCAGTTTTTTATTATATCTGTGTATTAGTATTTATTCACACTTTTTATCTATTTGTTTTTGCATATTTAAACTTCCATTTGGGTTTGCAGGAGAAAGAATAATTATGAAATAAGATGTCTTGTCTTCTCTGAATGAACAATTCTGATGACGCCCTTTCCACCTAAGTTGGGACAAGATTTAAGCAGGCAAACCTACTCGGCTATACTTTCTTGGTATGTTTTTAAGTCTAAGGAACAAATCAAAGCCTTCTATTAGGAACCTGAAACTCAGGAGTCCTCACTGCCTGGCCCAGACAGCTGAGCCATGATATTCA
>NW_012152426.1:8855-9655 GCF_000956105.1 Propithecus coquereli
ATATCATAAAAAAATTGGGTTCTGTTATCAAATGTTTGGAAAATTCTGCATTTTGTGTTCCTTCTTAGAAATTCAACTTATTCAAAATTAAAGGTTTTGAGATATGACAGCAAAGAAACTCGCTTAACTTTAATTCTCCCAGTCTATTTCAGACTTATTTGACTATAGAATCCTTTCTTTCTGAGTCATGGCAATTTATAGAGTCCATCACATGCAGTGATCTCTGGATTCACATTGAGGACTCTTGAAGTATATATTTTCTAAGATTTCTTGGATTCTTCATTTGTTTTAAAACTATGATGTTGCAATATAATACCGCCCAAGATGCAACAGGATTTTTATAAATCCTCATTATGAGATATTCCTTCCCTATCCACCCTGTCCTTATTTTAGGAGGAAAAAACCCCAGATTTAATAATAAGCACACCACATTTTTCTCTCTACCTACTCTTTGAGGGGTGGGTGTGTGTGTGTGTGTGTGTGTGTGTGTGTGTGTGTGTGTTGTACACATGTGTTTGTGTTTGTATAAAACTTTCCTATATTTTAGGTTTAGGTATCAGAGAAGAACACGAGGTAGGATGCTAACCTCCCCAGAGCTGTATCTAGTCCTCATGATACTTTAGGCAAATTAATCATTCTCTGTGTTAGTTTCCTCACCTGGAATATGGATTCAATAGTAGCCTCCCTGTCTTACTTATGAGGGTGTTGAAAATAAAATGTATAAAACTAGTCTCAAAACTAAATAGCTTCTCATCCTAGAGAAATGAAAGAAGTATAAAGACCTGGGCTTAACATTATAA
>NW_012152427.1:0-418 GCF_000956105.1 Propithecus coquereli
CAAAAAAAAAAAAACCACTGTAAAGCAGCGGCCACATACTAGGAAAGATACATATAACTGACAAAAGACTAGCAATAGTAAGAGTGGTAATAATGTAATGATGATGGCAACAATAATAGCAAATGCTTACGTAAAACTTACTATACATTAGGAACTATTTCCTAACACTTTCAACACTAATTATTGTACTTTTTATTTTATTATTTTATTTTGTTTAGAGACAGAGTCTTGTTCTGTTACCCAGGCTGGAGCACAGTGGGATGATCATTGTTAGGGTGGAAAACTTAGTAGGTGCTCACGTGAGGGGGGAGAAAGATTTCTCATGCAGAGATTAGGCTAGAAAGAAGAGGTTTATGTACTTTTCCCTGGGGAGGGGAACAGGACCAGCAAGGAAGTGGAAAGGGAAGAATGTGCTGGC
>NW_012152427.1:1128-2157 GCF_000956105.1 Propithecus coquereli
TTTTCTATTTGTAGTTGTTTGGCTAATTTCTTTCTATTTTTAGTAGAGACAGGGTGTTGCTCTTGCTCAGGCTGGTCTCAAACTCCTGAGCTCAAGCAATCCTCCCGCCTCGGCCTCTCAGAGTGCTAGGATTATAGGCGTGAGCTTTACCACCATTTTAAAGGAATAAATGTATTATAGGTATTGAAAAAGAAGGGAAATAAATGTTGTCATTCACCCTGGCATTTTGAGCCCCAAACCTCTCCTTCTGTATCTTAAAATTATTTTACCAGAACAAAAATATAAAGCAAGACTTACCATGTAAGCTGTCCTCATCCTGATGTGCCCTTGAGAGCCTTGTCCTGCTTTAGTCATAGAGCAGTGATAAGGCTCCAGATGTTTCCAAACACAGAGGCTGGGAAATCAATGGAACGTGATGGGATTCCCTTGCGCCAGCCTTCCATCTCACAGGAGGTGGTAGTTCTTGCCTCAGGCTCTTCCCTGAAATCGGAGAGCCCCAGTATCAACTATGGTGCATAGAGGTCACAAGAGTGCATGTCCTAAAATTTCCATCCCATCTGAACTAACAAATGTTCAAAGACCTGTTTGCGCACAAGCCCTCCCTGTTGACTGATTCCCAGAGTTAGAGAACTCCTTAGTGTAAGTTAAAGCTTTATCTTCTCCTGAGGGTCATGCTTACAGGGAAGGTGCAGGCGCACATCACCTGTGGTACCGCCGACCCAGCCCAGCTGGCCACTGGCATCTGGCTGCAGCGGGCACGTACGTCAGTAGAGGCTGCAAGCATGTGACATTCTCAAAGACAAGAACACGTGGAAGGCTTTACGTCTACAGGTATTTCTTCCTCCCAAGAACTGAGCCCTACACTTATTCTTAGGGTAGAAGCTAAAACATTCTACTCTGTCTCCTATTTTTTCAAAAGCCTTTGTGTTCCAAAGAAATTTAAAAATAATAGCACCAGAAAATCCTGTACTTCTAAATGAGAAACCTCCCAAAGTTATCTCCTCCTCGATGAGGTTGTGAAGTTGTCAC
>NW_012152427.1:3157-5300 GCF_000956105.1 Propithecus coquereli
TTTGGATTTCAGAGTCACTAATTCTCTTCACTAGGCATTTTCCTATCGTTTTGCATTAAAGAGGGAAACAAAATGAAATGGTCTTTGAACAGTTTCTTATCATCTTTCGCCAGCCTTTTAAAATTCTCCTACTGTTGACTCTAAAACATTCTTCTGTAACCGAAATCCCATCATGAATAAATAGGCTGGATTGTCTTCCTGTGAAACCTCAGGAAGCTCCTTCTGCTTTTCTATCGCTCATAGAACAATGTAAACATCTCCAAATGAAACCCTCAATGAAAACCTTTTATTGATTTTCATCAAACTATATGGTTGCACAGGCAGTTAGCTGGCTGCCTGACTCTTTTAACAGCAAGCACTTCCAAAGAGACTTTACTTCAAAGTGTGCATCATATGAAGTGAATTTAAAAGAAACTGACAGGAATAGTCTCTTTAATACATATTAAAAAGGTAAGACAACACAAAGCGCTGTTACTTGAAGAAATGGGCTCACCTCAGGAAATGAATTAGAATGGATGAACCAGGAAAACTGAAAAGAAAGACTGCTCTTGGCCTTGGCCTTTCCCACCCCCGCCCCAACCTCAAACATATCTGAATGTGTTTACTTGAAATCAGGACATGGAAAGTTTTCTGGATTGAGTTTTAAAACCAAAGAAGCCAGAATAATTTTCCGTGGTATGCAAAAGAACAGAAATGAGCTGTCTTCAGAAATGTTTTCTACATTTTATAATAAAGTTGAATAGTGACTGTAATGATTATTTGCCTGATTTACTCAAACATTTGCTTCTAAGTGAAGAAAAAGGAGACTTTCAAAAATCTACCCAAAGATTACTACATATTTTAATTAAGTGAAACAGGCAAAGCCTCTCTAAACAATTTTTTGACACAAAGGATTAATTCAAAATCTGAATGGACTTGATACAACTTGGGGAAAATGTATCTATTTTTCTCTCTTTATCGATATGAAGAATAGGTCCCTACTTGAACAGGACTTTAAAAATTAGTTTGTTCCCAGAAGGGTTGAGCAGGGCTGAAAAACCTGTTGAGCAACGCTCTACTCTCTTCATTAATTTGGAATTTGGGTTCCCTGGGGTGTGTAAGGGAGGATTTTCCTTTGTACTATCTATACTCAAAGGACTTGCCACGCAAATTAAAAATGTGAAAGCCATTAAAAGGGAGAATCTTTAAAACACTGAGGCCAAACCTTTCAAGCACCATCCCAGGGCTGAAGAATCATCAGCTTCCCATGATTACAAAATAACTGATGGTGAGTTCAGAAAGGGGCTTCTCCTGTCCCCTTAAGCATCCTTAGCCTACTTGCAGTCATTGTGTGATCTTGGAAAATAAAAGTGCATTTCTTTAAAGATTCCTCTCACTAGGAATTAGTAGAGTTACATTCAATTTTCGTTCTGCCTTTGGATAAAGGGTTAAATAGAAAACCATTTTAAGGAGGAGTTAGTCCCCCTGTCAAAAGTAAGCGGGAGGCTGCGGGGGTCTCCAGTGGTCCTGGGTGACCTGGAGGGGAAGAGCCAAGCCAGCCAGGGTTTCTGATCACCGAGCAACACACTTTGTTTTCTAAAAGTTTTAGGACAAAGAAAGGGGAAAGGGTGGTAGTTGAGGCAAAGAGAGGTTTTCATTTGCTGTTTAATTTAGGTGAAATTTGGCAGAGCTTGGTGGCTCCCATCCATAATCCTAGCACTGCGGGAGGCCGAGGTGAGGTGGGAGGATTACTTGAGCTCAGCAGTTTGAGACCAGCCTGAGCAAGAGTGAGACCCCTTCTCTACTAAAAATAGAAAAATTAGCCACTTGTTGTGGCCCAAGCTTGTAGTCCCAGCTACTTGGGAGGCCAAGGCAGGAGGATCGCTTGAGCCCAGGAGTTTGAGGTTGCTGTGAGCTATGATGATGCCACTGCATTCTACCTGGGGTGGCTGAGTGAGACTCTGTCTCAAACAACAACAAAAAAGAAATTTAGGAGAAATTTGACCCTGTTTATAACTTGAGAATGATTTGATAGAAAGGAAGGAATAAAAATGATTGGAAGGTCCAGCATGATGAGTGATGCCTATAATCTTAGCACTCTGGGAGGCTGAGGCAGGAGGATGGCTTGAGCCCAGGGATTTGAAGGTGCAGTGAGCTACGATGA
>NW_012152427.1:6980-7772 GCF_000956105.1 Propithecus coquereli
CCTGACAAGTGGCAAAGAAAAGATCCGATCCCAGGGTCCTGCTTCAGGGTTCCTAACCCTGACCACTAGAATATACCGTGGGATGGGATTGGAAAATAAAAAGTTGACAAGAAAGAAATGCTATCATTATACACTATGTGGCTGTGCAGTGAATAATTTTACAAGGCATAATCACATAGATGTTGGCTGTTAAATTTTATGAAAACTGTGGTATAATTAGATTGGCAAGATGGCAGGTGGAGGTGCTCGGTGGGTTAGGAGTTCAGCCCACATGAAGCATAACAGACACTGCACAATAAACACAGTCCACAGATCAGGAAATTACAGCAGGAGAACATTATTTGAAAATACGGAGGTGAGGGCAGAGGACTGAAAGGTAGGAAGTGGAGAAGGGAGATGCTATTTTTCATTTTATTTCTTGTACTATTACTGACATTTTAAAAATTGTGCATATATTAATTAATTAATTTTAAAAATGCAAGGATTTGAAGGTGCAGTGAGCTACGATGATGACACGCACTCTACCCAGGGCTACAGAGCAAGACTCTGTCTCAAAAAAAAAAAAAAAAAAAAAAATGCTTGCAAGAGAGAAAATTGAAAGACAGGAGGTAATGAAATTAAAGACAGACCGAGGGCAAAATGAAGTGCTTAGTGTTAACAAGGAAGATGAACAATATTTATTTTAAACTGGGCAGCTAAGAGAAGGTCAATACAGAGTTAAAAGCAGGGGTTCTAGAGTCCAGAGGCTGCTGATATGCTCCCCAAAATGAGGGAGTACACCAAGAAAGAGGA
>NW_012152428.1:0-512 GCF_000956105.1 Propithecus coquereli
GGCAAATTCCACATACTTTATCATATTTAAGTAGATGGGGCTTCTTGTCTGACAAAATGCATAGTTTCACTTTGGAGTTCTCTCACCCTTGAAGGAATAGCCAAGGTGACACCCATGGCTACTCAAGGCATAGACAGTATGGACATTTTTATAGTATAAAAACTTCTTTAGAAGTCACCACGTTAAAGATTTTTTTCTACTTTCCAGTGAAATTGGTTACCTATGAAAAAGAAGCAAAATCCCTATAAAAATGTGATAGATATTTCCTACATTTTTTTTCATATCCTATTTTTCTCTTGTTTCAGGATTTTCACATTCTTTGTACTATATTTTGAAACAGATGTACTTAAAATATACAATTAAAAAAACCAATTTTTCAATCATAGAAACTTATTTTCTAATTTATATATTATTCTTTCTTGGTAACTATAAACATATGGCAAAAAATTAATTTCTCTTCATCAGAAACTGAAATAGATTTATATATTAACATAAATACAGCAATTTGGAGA
>NW_012152428.1:562-853 GCF_000956105.1 Propithecus coquereli
CATAATACTACAATATTCTTCAAGGAGATGAAACTCAAGCTGCATGCTGAGAAAAGCTTTAGAGTCAGAGGGCTTCAATTATTACTGTTTTCTATTTCCTGTCTCACTCTTGAAATACAAACTTGATAGATACATTTTATTCAAAAGTCAAACTTCTATCTGAGTAGTTGTTTCTTATTAGTTTAATGCTTTGAACATGATTGTTGGAAATATCTTTAGTCCTCTGGCAATTTATTATATTTTATTTAATGAACTTGAGAATCCAGGAAATTAATTATTGTCAAAATGAAG
>NW_012152428.1:5778-6049 GCF_000956105.1 Propithecus coquereli
TATGATATTATATCTAGAAAACCCCAAGGATTTAACCCAGAGACTCCTGGAATTGGTAAATGAATTCAATAAATCTCAAGAAACAAAATCAATACACACAAATCAGAGGCATTCATATACACCAGTAACAGTCTAGCCCCAAATCAAATAAAATCAAATAAAACCTTTTACAATAGCCTCAAAGAAAACTAAATATCTAGGAATATATTTAACAAAAGAGGTGAGAGACATATACAAGGAGAACTACAAAACACTAAGAAAAGAAATTGTA
>NW_012152428.1:8674-9272 GCF_000956105.1 Propithecus coquereli
TTACCAAATGGCCTCTGTGAATAAATTCTGAACAATCACATGATTTTGTATTCATCATTTATTCAAAAACACACATTCATGGGAATAATGGAAGTCAGGCATTAGACATAAAAGAAAAAATAAACCATCTTTTAATTTTTTTTCTTTTTCTTTAAAGATTAATTTCTCATGGAGTAACATATTCAAGACATGGAACCTACTATGTGCCAGACTCTGTTCTTAGTAATCTGAATATAAGGTATAGTTTAAATCCTGTCAGCAAATGATAGATTAATGATAACACTGAGACTGAATATTAAGTAGTTTGCCCAATTGAAATTTCAATTAAAAAAGTTCTAACCAGAATTCAAGGTCAGTTTTATCTGATTTTAAACCTTGAGCTTTTCTTACCACTCTATGGTGCCTACATATCAGATGTTATAATCCCATAATATTCAAATTAGAAGGAGACATATATAATAATTATAAGAGTTCACAGCAATAATTCCAGGAATTGAGTATCTCCATTTATTTCAAGAAGTAAAATGACATTCTAAAATTCAAATTAATTTTAATTCACTGTGATGATGTTCTAAATGCCATGCAACCTTTGAGAATG
>NW_012152429.1:0-1092 GCF_000956105.1 Propithecus coquereli
ATGAAGAGCCAAACCAACTATAAATAATAGGAAAAAGCAAACTGGAAAAAACAGAAACTATGCATGGAGAAAAAAATTTTAAACAAAAAAGGAAACTCATTAATATCATAAGAGAAATGAGAAAAGATATTGCATCTATGAAATAGAAACAATTGTTTTTTCAATAGATGGGTCACATTAGCCAGGCTGGTTCTAACTCTTGGGTTAAAGCAGTCCTTCTGCCTCAGCCTCTCGAATAGCTCCCTGAGAAACTGGCTGAGACCTCCACCGCAACTGCATTGCAGTTTAACTTCTCCTGTACTCAATTCTGTGTCCCTCACTCCATTCATAACAGATGTAGTTCTACAAGCTTTTCCCAGTAAACCTTCTACATGTAATTCTTTGTCTTAGAGTCTGTTTAACAGAGATCCTAACCTAGGAATTTTCTCACATTGATCTATAGACTCCGTGCAATCAAAATCCCTGCAGTCTTTTCTTTACAGCAGTTAACAAGTTGATTCTAAATTTTATATGGAAATGCGAAGGGCCCAGAATAGCCAAAAAAATTTTGAAAAAGAACAAAGTTGGAGTTATATCCATTTTTACAAAGACTTATACAAGAAAGGCAGCTTTATTTGCTACAGCCCCAAACTGGAAAACCCCAAATATCTAATAACAAGAGAATGAGTAAACAAATGGTGACATATTCATGCAGTGGAATATTACTACTCAGCAATAAAAAGGATTGAACTGCTAATACCTAGAACAGCGCGGATGACTCTCAGAGACATGCTGTTGAACTAAAGGAGCCAGACCCAAAAGGATACATACTGCATGATTCCATCTGTGTGAAGTTCAAGAATAGGCAAGAGAGGCTGGGAGAGGTGGCTCACACCTGTAATCCTAGCACCCTGGGAGGCCGAGGCAGGTGGATCGCTCAGGGTCAGGAGTTCGAGACCAGCCTGAGCAAGAGTGAGACCTCGTCTCTACCAAAAATAGAAAGAAATTATCTGGACAACTTCCCACTGCCATGGTCATGCCCTAGGCTGCCAGCAGTGATACCTGCACTACCTTAAAATCACAGTTTCCAGGCTGGGAGAGGTGGCTCACACC
>NW_012152429.1:4647-5468 GCF_000956105.1 Propithecus coquereli
CATCACAAGTCCTTGAGCCATCTTTCAAGGTCCCCTTATTTAACTTTTGTCATAACTTTTTCAACTCTTAGGTTGGAGTAGATACAATTTTATTCTTCAACCATGATTGCTACTAATTTCCTCAACCTAATTGGATCCACCTAACAACTTTACACCTTCAGTGGATTCTGCATGGTTAAGAGCATGGGCTCTGTGTCTGGATCATGCCACTTATTAGCCACATGATGGGGTACAAGTTATTTTACCTCCTTGTCGCTGGTTCCTCACCTGTAAAGTGAGGATAGTAGTATCACCTCTACTCTAGAGATTACATCTTGGGTTTTGCAAGGATTAACTGATTTAACACTCAGAACAGTGCCTAGTGTTTGCTGGAAGTGCTATAAAGATTAGCTACACAAATGTTCTGTGCGTGTTAATGTGTTTGTGTATATGTGTGTGTTTGGGGGGGGTGGCTGGTTCTCAACCACAATTCTGTAGTTATTTTACTAAGAAAGATTTAAATAGTAGTCTCCCCAAAACTAATGCTGTTTCCTGGAAGGCTTCTGATCAACTACAGACTCTCAGAAAATATGGACAAAGGTCCAAGGGTGCCTCCAAAATGGATCAAATACTTGAAGACATTAGGGATTTTTTGTTAATTTTTAGATATAATAATAATATTGCGGTTATATTTCTTTTAAAGAGTCATCTTTGAGATATATATTGAGGTATTTACGGGTAAAATATCTTGGATTTGCTTTAAAATGAAGCAGAAGAGGCTGGGCGCCGTGGCTTATGCCTGTAATCCTAGCACTCTGGGAGGCCAAGGCGGGAGGATCGCT
>NW_012152429.1:7214-8507 GCF_000956105.1 Propithecus coquereli
CTTGCTGATCTCTAGCTCTTGGCCTCGCAGCCCACTGATGCAAAAATATGTACAGTAAAAAAACACAATTCCTCTGCTTACCAAAAAAAAAAAAAAAAGTTAAGTTCTCAGGATCATGGTTAAATAACAAGTCATTAGTCCTGGAGGCTGTAATCATTAAAAAGAGCCAACTCTGGCTGGCTATCTGTCCTGTGCCAAGGAGGAGAGGAAAAACATAGATAACTTAATGTCTTTTGAGTGAGAGACATAAAACATAATAGGGATTTTAATGATCTCTTTAGGATATGACAACTTCTATCCACGGCTTCTTATGCTCAAAGGCAACAAAAGCCTCCATCTTTGCTATCACCTTTCCATGATCCTTAGATTTGTTGTTTCTCAAGTATTTTCTTGACACTGGACCAATCTTTCAAAGGCACAGAAACCAACACTATCATTTTGGTCGTTAAATACAAAGCACTGACCAGAAAAAAACTCATCCAGGCATTTGGGGTATTGGATAAACTTGTATTACTGAGGAGTTGAGTACTGCATCCCAAGAGTCCTGACCTGTTCTAGAGCCCATCAGGCTCTCATGGAACTGGAAGTTGGAAGTGGGCAACCACGGAGTTGTTAAGATGACCTTCACTTGCAACTCACTCTAGTTTCTGTGATTTAATTGGCTAATGTCCTCCTCATTATGGACATCTTTCTCCTTCCAGAGTGTGTCATCACCTGTGGTTTGAGTTTACCTTCTGCTTTGCAACAGGAAAGATCTAGAACTTCCCCATTGATATAATCCTCAGAATATCTTCCTGCTATACTATCAGTACTCCTGCAGAGTAAGTAAAAATTAGCTCAGTCTGGGAAAGAAAAATCTACATGGTTATTCATTAGCCAGGATAAACAAATACAAATAAAGACACCTGCACAAACTAAAGAAAAATATTTCCGCCAGGAACGTGCTACATCTATAAAGTATCATAATAACTCTCTTTGAGTGACTACTGCTTTCTTACTCACTGAGGAACTTTGTTCTCTAAAATCAAAGACTTTGAGAAACTTGCTGTTTGACATTTTGTCAGTAAGAATAAAAACATCTTACTTCTGTTTGGAGGATCTAAGCCACTTAAGCATAGAGAAGCAGCTTCAATTTACAAACCAGCTGCAAAGTTTCAGAAAAGGGGTTTCTGGACATTTTCAAAGAAATAGGAACATAGGTCCACTTTGCAGTCTAGGCCTGATGTTGACCTGTTTTTACAGTCTTGATTTCTTTTGAGACTATCAAAACTATTTCATTTAAATTCCATCTAA
>NW_012152429.1:10521-10834 GCF_000956105.1 Propithecus coquereli
TTATAGTACTGTAGTAATATTAATTTCCTGATTTTGATAAGTGTACTGATGATGTAAGAAACTGTCTCTGTTGTTAGGAAACACACATTTAAGAACATAGAGATAAAGGGACATCATGTCTGCAATTTCCCCTCAAATGGTTCAGATAAAAATGATAGAATGATAACCCAAACGTAAAATGTTAAACTTTGGAGAATCTAGAAAGGTTTACGAGAATTATTTGTACTAGTTTAGCAATGTTTCTTTAATTACTTTAAAGGTTAACAAAATTACTGGGATTACTTAGGGAGAAAACGTGAGGAGCGAACAAACC
>NW_012152430.1:0-46259 GCF_000956105.1 Propithecus coquereli
TTGCTCAGGCTGGTCTCGAACTCCTGAGCTCAAACAATCCGCCCGCCTCGGCCTCCCAGAGAGCTAGGATTACAGGCGTGAGCCACCGCGCCCGGCCTCGAATTTTGTCCAATTCTTTTTCAGCACCAATTGAGGTGATCATGTAATTTTTTTCCCCTTTAACTAGATCAAGTGTTCTAATTATGTTGATTGAATTTTTTCAATCCTTATTGAATTTTTTCTGCTTTTCCATCAAGGATGGGCTGGACTGAACTAGAAGTTGGAACATCTGGTTACCTAGAGGGTTGCATGAGCCCCCTGGGAAGACCCACTGGAGAAGTTCCCTTTTCTGAGCTGTGTCTTCTGAGATTCCTCAGAACTTCTCCAAGCTCTAGCCTTTATGATGCCTTCTTCCCTCTCTCCCTCCTTTTCTTCCTTCCTTCCAGCAGCGTGTATGCGGTGCTCTCCAGGAGCCAGTCCAGTGCTGTGTAGGGATGCAATGCTTAACCGCACAGACACTGATGCCTGCCCTCAGGCAGCGCACACTCTAGTGCAGGGGTGCTGACAAGAAGGTGGCATAGTCTGGACACAGGCTTCACCCCAGGACCATGGAAACTTGGCAAGAAGCTGTCGACAGAGAGAATGAGCGTGGGCATGCTCTTCAGGGAGAAGTTGGAGTGCCAGGCCACCCTGAAGGCCAGCAGCTGAGGTCCTGCAGGCCTGGTCAGTCACAAATGTCTGTCTGTTAAAGGGCTGAAGGTGGTGATGCATTTGGTGTGGCTTGGGACAAGATGAGCTGAAGCTGTCCACGGGCAGCTGGAGAACAATGTCCTCTTGGAAGCTGGAGGGAAAGCCTGCAGCTCAGCAGAGAAGTCTTGCTGTCACCCTTACCTTTGTTACTGCACATTAGATGCCAGCCTCACTTTTGTGACTCAGGGCACAATATGTCTTATTTCTCTAGCTACTTTTAAGACTTTCCTATTATCAATGGATTTGGGCAATTCGATAATAATGGCCTTGGTGTAGTTTTCTTCTTTTTTTTTTTTTTTAACTGCTTCTCTTTTCTCTCTGTGCTTCATTTTGCATGGTGTTACTGTGTTGTCTGTAAATTCACTAATCTCTTCTTCTGCAAATCTGATCCTCTGTTAATCTCATACAATGTATTTTTCATCTCAAAAATTGTAGTTTTCATCTTTAGAAGTTTGATGTGGGTGTTTTTATATATTCCATACTCCTGCTTAACTTTTTGAATATATGGAATACAGTGGTATTAACAGTTTTAATGTCCTTTTTTGCTACTTCTTTATCTGTCTATTCTGGGTTTATTTCGATTGATAGGTTGTTTCCTCTTCATTGTGGAGAAATTATTTGCATACCTGGTAATTTTTCAGTGGATGTCACACATTGTGAATTTTACCTTGTTGGATGCTGGATATTTTTGTATTTCTAAAAATATTTTTGAGCCTTGTTTTGAGATGCAGTTAAGTTACTTGAAAAGAGTTTCGATACTTTTGAGTCTTGTTTTTAAGATTTTTCAGTAGGACCAGAACAGTGCTCAGTCTAAGGACTAACTATTCCTCACTGCTGAGGCAAGCCCCTCTGGGTACTTTACCCAATACCCAACGAATCATTACATTTTCCAGTCTGGCTGGTGGCATCAGGCATTATTCCAGGCCCTGAGTGAGAGCGGAAGGCTGCAATGTGTAATTTGGGGGGATGTTTCTGTCCTCAGCCAGGGATAGCTTCCTCACTGATGTGCGCTGACAAGTACTCAGCTGGATACTTGAGAGGTCTCCAGAGTTCTTTAGGTACTCTGTTATGCAAACTCTAACTGCTTTGGTCTCCTCGGATTCTCTGCTGTCTCTGCAACCCCAGGAACCCAGCAGGCTCCACCTGCATTTCCCCTCTCTGTGCTCTGGCCTGGAAACTCTCACAAGGGAGTGACCTGGGGCAATCACAGGGCTCACCTCATTTGTTTCCTGTCTCTTAGGGATGACTGCCCTTTGTTGCCTAATGTTTAGAGTCTTGAAAAACGTTGTGTCATATGTTTTTCTAAGCTTGGTTATTTCATTCTGGAGGGCATATCTCATTCCTGTTACCTCATCTTGGCCTAGAGGAGAAGTGTCATATGTTTCTTTAAAATCAACTAACTGAGATAGCAGGGACCTGAGCTGAGCAATGGAAGTAGAGAGAGGGGGAGTAAAGTTCAGGGACCATTATAGACTACTCATTTAAAACTTATTTGCTGAATACCTACCATGTGCCAGGCACTGAGAAAAGGTGGTATCCTAGCTGAATGTGGTAATGGTAGAGAAAGTGAGAAGTGATTGAATACAGGGGGTGTTTCGAAGGTAGAGCCCACATGAATTGCATATGTGGAGAGCTCACGGGTATGAAAGAAAAAGGAGACAAGGATGATGTTCAGGTTTTTGACTTGAGTAACTGGGACAGTGGCATTTCCTTTACTGAGATGCAGACAAGTATGGGAGGATACGTTTTAGAGGGGAAGACCAAGAGCTTACTTTTGGACATATTGAGCCTGAGATATCTATTCAAAATCCAAGTGGTTATCCAGAGGCAAACTGGAGTTTGGGGGAGAGGTCGGACTGGTGTTAAAAGTTTTCAAGTCATCAGCATACAGGAGACTGGAGGAGGAAGTGATGAAGAAAGAAAAGACACTGGGTCCATTGAAGGACTTAGTTTGGGACACTCCAATCTTTAGAGTGGGGGATGAAGAGGAGGCTTCTTCAAAGCACACTGAGAAGAAGTGGCCAGTGAGGTAGGAGGAGAACAAGGGGAGTATAACACATTATCTCAGGGAGGGAGTGATGAGCTGTGTCAGATGCTGCTGAGAAATAGGATGGAATGTGAACAGAGAAGTGATTCTTAGGATGAATTGTGTTCCTGGCTGTCTTCCCTTTTAGTTTGGGAGCAGCACTGAGATCAGAGATGTCCAGACTCCTCTCTCTAGCCTCAGCACCCAGCACAGGACCTGGCACACAATCAGCGCCTTGGCCGTCTGCATGGGGTGGCCAAGTGAATGTACAGGCTGTACACTGGAACTTCTAGTCTCTGCTGTGTGATTAACTTGTCACTTTTTTTTGACCTTAACATCTCTAGCCATATTCTGAAGGAATTGTCCTCAAAATGCTTTCAACCAGGGTTCAAGAGACTCCATAAAGTGTTGAGCTGACAACTCAACTTGTGGATAAGGAGAAAAGCAGCCCAGAAGTACACTGTGACTGAACTTGGGCTTTTTACAGAATTGTCATGCCTTGCTCTGGTGGAAAGGCACCCTCCCTGAGGACTCCAGTGTTCATCTAGGATCCCCTGCCCATCTCCATTCTCTTTGGCAACTACATGGTCTGCTGTCTTCCTTGCCAAGCCTCGTATCATTGTCATGCTTTTTTGGTGTCCCCTTTCCATCCCTGCAGCAGCTATTGCAAACTTTCTGGCCTCCTGCGAAGTCTGCATGTGCTCTGAAGCCATGTCTCCCTCTTATTTCCTTAAGGTGGGGTCTGCAGAACGAAGCCCTTCACCTGTCCCTCATTGTCTTCTACACCCGCCTCAAATGTCTATCACCTCCTTCCCTCCTGGCCTGCTGCTCTGTCACCATCACCCCCGCCGTGTTCTTCCTCTGGTACCTGAACTCACTCATTACAGCCATCCTTCTTGGGCTCCAGCCTCTACTAGAGCTTCTCACGGGCACCCATATTTTCATTATCTACTGAATCCCTCCTCAAAACCTTGAAACTTGCTTTCTTATCTTGTTGATGTAGAATAACAATAGCAACACAGAGAATCTGTCTCAACCCCACATCCTCCTCCAGGTCCCACTCTATCTTTCTGTTTTCTCTCTCAGTCAGCCTTCTAGAAGGAGTTAGTTACATGCCCTATCTCCTGCCTGTCACCTCCTACTCCTCACTCTGAAACCCTGTTGAACACACTGTCTTTCCCACCACTCCTTGATGCTGCTCCTGATAAGGTCACCAGCTGTCCTCCTGGGGAAACAAGTGCCAGGCTCTCCAGGCTGCCCTTACCTTCCTGACTTGGGCTCCCTTCCCAAACCCTGCCTTGTCTGAGACTCCTTCCTCAAGGTTCTCACACCCCTCGCTCAGCCCTTGGGCTATCTGCCAGGGCTGCAGCTCTTCAGAGCTGTACTCTCAGCCCTATTCTCCACTCTCATGGTATGGTGGTGGGGTCATCCCCCCCGAGAGCCTCAACTCCCATGTGAATGCTGACAGTGTCCATGTGCCCCTCAGTACAGACCCCAGTGGGTGCTGGGCCAGCCAGAGTTGGCTGCAAGTGGACCTGGAGTGCCGTGGTGGAGGCTTGAGACCAGGCCGGGGCCTTGGGAGTGGAGGGCAATGATTGACAGGTCTTTGACACTCTGTGGGGGGCGTCAATGAATGCAGGACAGAGGCTTCTTGGATGTGATGCAGGAAAGAAGGCATTGTGGTTGACAACCAGGTTTCCTGCTTACGTGACTGGGAAGATGGCAGGGCCCTTTCTGAGGTGTGTAAATAGGAGGAGAAACCAATTTGTTGGTGAAGGTGTCAAGCTTGGTTTTAGCTGTGTTGGGTTTGAGGGTTTGAAGTATCTCAAAAGAGAAGATGTCCAGCAGGCAGTTGAGATACAGGTGGGGAGCTTGGGGGAGGTGCCTGGGCTGGGAACTTGATTTGGGACATGGTGGTGACTAGAGCCTTGGGACTGGATGAAGTTTCTTGGACATGAGAACCATCAGGGTGTGGACATGAGAACCACCAGCCTATCTGCCGCGTTCCAGGCAAGCAGCCTGAGGGTCAGATGCAATGAAGGGGAGAGTGTGTGGCGGAGCAGCAGTGCAGGCAGCTGGGCTAAGGGAAGGGCATGTTCCGGGCAGAGTAGGAGCAGGGTTCACGGCCGGGGGAATGAGAGGCATAGACTTGTGATGTGCCCCCATTAGCTTCAACACCTGCTTCTCCAGGAGGCCATCCCTGAAACTGATCAGTGTGAGTGGCCCCAGCTTTGTTTGCATTGCCTGGAAATTTCTGTCTCCATGGTCTGCTGCCTCCAGGGTCCAAGCAGGGACTCAGAGATGCTGGTTCCTTTCCCTCAGGTGCCCTCATTAGCATCCTGCTGCCATCGTCCCACAGAGAGCACCAGGTGAGCAGCTCTGAGGCTGCTTGACGTGTCTGCCATTACCATGGTGACAGCTTCAGAAGCTGGGACAAGCTGGGCAGGGCAGGCTCTGGAATAGCTTCAAGGCTGTGCACTCAGCAGTAAGTAATCTGGGGTTGTGCCGACCATTTCTGGCCACACCTGGTGGGGCATGATGACCAGACCCAGCAGGGAAGAGCTGCCCCAGTGTCTCCCACCACAGCCTCTCTGACTGTGGCAAGAAAGGGACACCGTGGGACACAATCTCTTGTCTCTCTTCGAAATTGTTATCTCCTGGCCTGTTCCTTCTGTCTGTTTTGTGCACAACTCTTAACTGTTGGGGTTCTCCATGGCTCTGCCCTGGCCCCTCACTCTGTCCCCTCTTCCCCTGTGATCCCACTCACTTGCCACTTGCTCTCCCTTGCTTCCCACGTCCAATCCATCTCCGAGTCCCACCCGTTCTCCTTCCTAAATAGTTCTGCACCCTTGCCCTCTCTCAAAACAAAACAAAACAAAACACACACACACACAGACCATTTCAGCCGTCTTCCTGCGCCCTTGCTTTGCAGACGTCTGGCACATGCTCAGGCTGCTCCCTACCCCCGCCCTGCCCAGCCCTCTGGTCCTCGTCACCAGAGACCACCCCAGAACTCATGCTCCTCAGCTGGGAGGAACGCTTCCCTGGGCCAGGGACACACATCTCCTCTCGCGGGCCCTGGGTTTGGCAGGGGCTGGTTTAGAGCTGCTCAGCTGCTTAAGCATGTGCCAGACGTCTGCAAAGCCAGGGTGCTGGAAGATGGGTTAAACAGTTTGTGTTTGTTTGTTTTGTTTTGTTTTGTTTTAGCTTTGATAGCCCATATGGCAAAAAAATCTACTAGGGTAAAAGAAAAAAAAACATATTTTATAGTTTAGCACTGTTTCCATTTTAAATTACTTATCAGGGTGGCAGGAGTACCATGATTTTCTTGGTACTTGGAGCCTGGTACTTGGGCAATGCTGAATCCCATTGCCCTGCACGGCCAGAGCAGCACCTGGGGGTGCTGAAGCTTGCCAGATGGGCCTGTGTTCGAGCCCACCCTGCCCACTTGTAGCTGTCCTGCCCTCCATGATTGTCAGGGTCCTCTGTGACCTTCTTCTTGGATCTCTCCCTGGCAGGTAAGGGTCCTGATTGTACATGGAGGATGACCGAAAAATCCAATGGTGTGAAGAGCTCCCCAGCCAATAAACACAACCATCATGCACCCTCTGCCATTAAGGCCAATGGCAAAGATGACCGCAGGACTGGCAGCAGGTGGGTCCACTGAGGCTGTGTGGTATCGAGAATGGCCCAGAGTCTTCTACTTCCTCCCAGCTCTGCCTCGTTGTCACAGAGCAAGCAATCCTTGGTTCTAGGACAACCTCTAAGAGGATCATGGGATTTCTAGGCATGTGCCAGGAGGGGAGACATGGCATGCCCAGAGAACCCTGGGTCAACTCTTCTCTCTCCTCTGCAGGCCACAGTCTGCGGCTGATGATGACACCTCCTCGGAACTACAGATGCTGGCAGACATGGATGCCCCACAGCGGGGGAGGAGTGGCTTCCGCAGGTGGGTCCTACCACTGCCCTGTTGCTCCCCCACTCCTGCGCATGGGACCTGTCAGGATGGCTACTGTGGCCTTCTTCCTCTCAGTCTCACTTGGCCTGTCCTCTGAGACCTCCAGGGAGCACTGTAAGTGCCAGCCAAATTTAACTCTCCTTGCTCCTGATGCCTGAGCAGCCGCTAAGACTCCTGGGAGGAGAGCTTGTAGTGGCAGTCATACTTGGTTGTCTCCGCACTGGGGGAGATATTTTTCCCAGCAGAGGGGCCTAGGAATAGGGCCTGAGGTCTCCATCCCTGAGTCACAGGTCCCATGAGGAAATCAGGAAGCCTGGGGCAGGCTTCATTCCTGGCTGGTCCTGCCTTAACACAGCCTGCATCCTGCCCTGAAGGCCTCCTGCTTGCTCTGCACCGTCAACTGAGGTGACACCTCCCATAGGAGCCTTTACAGGACAACCTCTCCCCTTGGGCTGCATTCAGGGTCATGCCTAAGCCCCAGCCCTCTGCGCTCAGGGCTGGCCTCTGTCTCAGCTCCTAGCGCACAGGGACTCATGGCCTGGCTTGTTTCCAGGTTTCCCTGCCAGTCTTCTGTCTCCCTCAGCAGACTGAACAGAGGGTCTCCACTGGGCTCATGTTCCTTCTCTCTCACCTCTAGGATTGTCCACCTGGTGAGGGTCGTCAGAGAGTGGGCCAACAAGAATTTTCGAGAGGAGGAACCTAGGCCTGACTCGTTCCTTGAGCGTTTCCGTGGGCCTGAGCTCCAGACTGTGACGACACAGCAAGGGGACGGCAAAGGCAACAAGGACAGCGAGGGCAAGGGCACCAAGTACAGTTGGTCAGCCTGTGGGGTGAAAGGGCCCCCAAGCGTGTGATGGGAGGGCTCAATGGAGTTTCTAATGTCACTGCCAGGGGTGGACCAGGGACTATGTTGAGCTCTACAATATTGGGGAAAGTGATGAGCAGAGGTGACCTGTTGTGTTTTCAACTCCAGCACATTTGCATTGTCCCCGTCATAGCCTCTCCAACATTCAGTGCCTACTTGCCATGGGAGCCTCCAGTGGCTTTTCTCCCCTTAGTTGCCCCTTGCCAGATGTCCTCTTGCTGTTCCCAAATGCGGTCCAGCTGCAGCAGTCAGGGAGTGCCAAGGGGGCACGCTCACGGAGCACTCTGGAGGTCACGCCCTTCCTAGCTCCCTCCCATATGGGAGGAAGTGGGTCTTGAAGAGGCCATGTGGGGCGGTGGTGGGGGCAGTGCGGAGGGGGCTGGTGGGCAAAGCCTGGATGATGGAGCAGGAGAGTGTGGGGAGGGCAGACAAGGCAGAGCGGGAGGGTCTGTCCTTTGAGGAATGAGTAGGCGACTGCAAATGTCTGTCCAAGCTGACATTCCCCAGCTCTAGCCAGTGGAGGAAAAGGACCCTTGCCAAGGCAGGACTCAGCACGTGGGAAAGTGATTCAGAGGCTGGAGGCCCGAAATGGAGTTGGGGGCTGGTAGGAAGCATGTGGTGTTCACTTACCTGGAGTTCCTCTGTGCCCTCACTATTGCCCTGTGGAGATCCCTCTCCAGGCCTGTCCCTACTGAAAGCTTTGTCCCTGGCATGCCTTCTAAAGTGCACAGGAGCCAATGGGCCTATCTAGGGTCAGAATGGGCAGAGGGGTGTCTCTCACCCATCTGAGCTTCACTCAGAGGCCTGGCACCAGCTTGTGGGTCCCTGAACAACCCACCCTCACCCCACATATCTTCTTAGGCAGTGCTTTCTCAGGGACCCTTGTCCTCCAGGGTATGGGGTACTGCCACACTGGGGAGGGGGAGACCTGATCCCTAAGCCTGGCCTCTGTCTGTCTCCTCAGGAAGAAATTTGAATTATTTGTTTTGGACCCGGCTGGGGACTGGTATTACCGCTGGCTGTTTGTCATTGCCATGCCTGTCCTCTACAACTGGTGCCTGCTGGTAGCCAGGTGAGCAGGCAGGGCCTGGGAGGGAGTGGCCAAAGCAACCCAGTACACAGGCCCTTGGTTGAGAGCACACCAGTCCCAGCTGTTGATACAGAGTTTACCCCAACTCAGCCCTCCTTCCCTGGCTGCCAACGACACCGCCATCCACCCTATTAGCCCCAACCCTCCCCTAATTTAATGTGACACCATGGCTGCTAAAAACTGGGATTTGATCATGCCACTCTCTCCTCATAAACCCGTCAATGGCTCCCCATTGCCCACAGGATGAAGTTCAAGCCCTGAGCATGGCCTTCAAGGCCCTCTGGACCTGGCCTTCTCTCTCTCTCCACCTTCTGGACACACCCTGCCCCCACACTCACTACTCTTGGATCAGAACATGCTCCTTCCTCAAAAGAAAATCCCCTTTCCCCATATTCAACCCATGGAGAGTCTTCTCCCAGCAGGCTCAGTTCAAAAGCCACTCTCTACAAGCAGCTTTGCCTGACAGCATCCCCCACTCCACTCCAGTCCTGCCTCAGTCATTCATTGAGCAAGGGTTTGACTGAGCACCTGTTGGGCACTGAGGAGGATGTGGTGAGAAGAGTTCTAGTGTTCTGGGGGCTGTGGGAGAGCCTCTTTGGGAATGGGAGGGGGCTGGAATTTGATTCTAAACGTGACTGAGTAGTCAGCATTAACCGCTCCTCCCTTTGACCATACACTCACTGGGCCATCATCCCGACTCTGCCCTCTCCCTAGCCCCTCCCCACTTGGTCGCCAAATCCTGTCCATTCCTTCTAAGAAGCTCCTGCAGCCTCCAAATTTTCTCCATTCCCACTACACCCTCTCTCACCTGGACTGGCTGGTTCTGTGTGTTGGGTGCTCAATAGGTGTATGTGGAGGAGATGAGCATGGAGGTGATTCAGCTGTGCACTGTAGTTTGTTCTTCCAATGACTTATTCATTCATTTAACTCACACCCACTGAGCACTCCAATCCTTGTGCCCTGAGCTAGGCATGGGTCATGAGTAATGACTAAGAGGAGATCTCTGCCTTCCTGGAGCTAACAGTCCAGTGGGCAAGACATAAAAGTAATGGTCAGTGGTGATGTCTATGTAATGATAAAGGTCGGGGTAGAAGTTCCTTGTAAGTGTCTCCTTGGCACCAGGCTGGCTGTGACTCAACAGTGCCCCTGGTGGCTATCCCAAGCCCTGTACACAGTGGCCACTCAGTTTGGGGCCTCCAGAGGACCGTGGCTGGCTTTGAGGGTGAAGCACAGCCCTGTCCTCCTGCAGAGCCTGCTTCAGTGACCTACAGAAAGGCTACTACCTGGTATGGCTGGTGCTGGACTACTTCTCCGATGTGGTCTACATCGCAGACCTCGTCATCCGATTGCGCACAGGTCAGTGAGCAACTGGAATGAGTAGGCAGTAGCATAACCCATAAGTCCAAAGGCCTGAGTCCACATGTTCAGGAAGCCCACTGGACACGATGTTGGACTCAACTGCTTGGCTGAGACCCTGGTAGGTGACTGCCCTTCTTTGAACCTCATGGTCCCACATGCTTAGAGAGGTTTGGATCTGGGGGTTGTCTCTTAGGGTCCTTCTGGCCAGTCCTGCTATATGAGCTCTTTCCCTCCTTTGGAAGGAGGGTTGAGTGGACAATTATTTCCTTGATGAGCATTAGTGTACAGAGCAGGACAGGTCTGAGGGCAGAGGTGATGTGCTGGCTTGCATCTCTACCAGGTTTCCTGGAGCAGGGGCTGCTGGTCAAAGACCCCAAGAAACTGCAGGACAACTACATCCACACATTGCAGTTCAAGCTGGATGTGGCTTCCATCATCCCCACAGACCTGATCTATTTTGCTGTGGGCATCCATAGCCCCGAGGTGCGCTTCAACCGCCTGCTACACTTTGCCCGAATGTTTGAGTTCTTTGACCGCACTGAGACACGCACCAGCTACCCCAACATTTTTCGCATCAGCAACCTGGTTTTCTACATCTTGGTCATCATCCACTGGAATGCCTGCATCTATTATGCCATCTCCAAGTCCATAGGCTTTGGGGTTGACACCTGGGTTTACCCCAATATCACCGACCCTGAGTATGGCTACCTGGCTAGGGAATACATCTACTGCCTTTACTGGTCCACGCTGACCCTCACCACCATTGGGGAGACACCACCCCCTGTAAAGGATGAAGAGTTCCTATTTGTCATCTTTGACTTCCTGATTGGTGTCCTCATCTTTGCCACCATTGTGGGAAATGTGGGCTCCATGATCTCCAACATGAATGCCACCCGGGCAGAGTTTCAGGCCAAGATCGACGCCGTCAAACACTACATGCAGTTCCACAAGGTCAGCAAGGAAATGGAAGCCAAGGTCATTAAGTGGTTTGACTACTTGTGGACTAATAAGAAGACTGTGGATGAGCGGGAAGTTCTCAAGAACTTGCCAGCCAAGCTCAGGGCTGAGATAGCCATCAACGTCCACCTGTCGACACTCAAGAAAGTGCGCATCTTCCATGACTGTGAGGCTGGGCTGCTGGTGGAGCTGGTGCTGAAGCTCCGTCCTCAGGTCTTTAGCCCTGGGGATTACATTTGCCGCAAAGGGGACATTGGCAAGGAGATGTACATAATTAAGGAGGGCAAGTTGGCAGTGGTGGCTGATGATGGTGTGACTCAGTATGCCCTGCTCTCGGCCGGGAGCTGCTTTGGCGAGATCAGTATCCTTAACATTAAGGGCAGCAAAATGGGCAATAGACGCACAGCCAATATCCGCAGCCTGGGCTACTCAGACCTCTTCTGCCTGTCCAAGGATGATCTTATGGAAGCTGTGACTGAGTACCCAGATGCGAAGAAGGTCTTGGAGGAGAGGGGTCGGGAGATCCTGATGAAGGAGGGGCTGCTGGACGAGAATGAGGTGGCAACCAGCATGGAGGTGGATGTGCAGGAGAAGTTGGAACAGCTGGAGACCAACATGGAAACCTTGTACACGCGCTTTGGCCGCCTGCTGGCTGAGTACACCGGGGCCCAGCAGAAGCTCAAGCAGCGCATCACGGTCCTGGAGACCAAGATGAAGCAGAACAATGAGGATGACTACCTGTCAGACGGGATGAACAGCCCCGAGCCAGCTGCCGAGGAGAAGCTGTAAGGGCTGGGGCCCAACTGCCTCTCCAGTCTTGACCTTCACCCCAGGAGCTAGAAGAGCTGTATAGATCTCCAGGTTTCTGTGCATTATCCTCATGTCCCCTGAATGCTTCCTGAAGCCTCTCTGACATCCAGGAATCCCTCTCCAAGTCTAGCTAAAAGCCAAGCTTGTAGACAGTGCAGACTGTGTTGGGCTGGCTTCAGTCTGCCCAAGTCTGAGGAAGGAAGAGGGGAGCAGCTGAACTGTCTTCCAGGAGTCTGTCCTGGGACTGGAGGCCTGGACAGCCATCTTATTGGAAGAAGTGCATCTGCAGATCCATGTGCACCCTGCCACAGCACTCCCTGCCATCTGGCTCCTTCGCACATAGCCACTCCCCACTTGGTTCTGGACGCCACTTTTCCCAGCACGTGTTCTGAATGCCCCCATTTCTCTACATATATAGGTAGTTTGAGCACTGGCTACAGACATTTAGTCCAGGTACCCAGTGTTTGTCTCCCAAAGCAGGCCAAGATGTGTGATGGTGGAGGGGGGTGGGTAGGAGGGTGCTGACTCAGGGTTGTCACTCCCTGTCAGACACTCCAATTCCTGCTCTGCCAGCCAGGAGTGGGGTCTCAGCTTCTCTGGGCCAGGGAGATGGGGATGCTCCTGGCTTCTGGTCCATTCCGGGGCAGGGCAACTAGCAATCCTCCTAGAGAAAGAGGCAGCTGGCAGCTTTGGCCATTGCTCCTCTATGCAGAGTATCTGCAAAGAGACTCTGAAGGCTGCTGGTGGGCAGGAGACTCCTCAAGTTAACGTAGGCATTAGAGACACCTACACGGTAATAAATCCCTTTGAACTATCTGTGGTTAATGTACAACTCTGCTATTCACATTCTCTCCCTCCCTCCGTTAATCCCTCTCTCTTCCCCATACAGTTGTCCCTCGGTGTCCCTAGGGGATTGGTTCCAGGGCCCCCTGTGGATACCAAAATCTGTGGCTGCTGAAGTCTCTGACATGAAATGGTGTAGCATTTGCATATAACCTACACATCCTCCTGCATACTTTAAATCATCTCTAGATCACTTTAATACCTAATACAATGAGAATGCTATGTAAATAGTTGTTATACTGTATTGCCTTTTATTTGTATTTTTTATTGTTGTATTATTTTTTATTTTTTTCTGAATATTTTCACCCCGCAGTTGATTGAACCAGAGGATGTAAAAACTGAGGATATGAAGGGCCTACTGCATACATGGGTGTACAAACGTCTCTTTGAGATCTTGTTTTCAATTTCTTGGGTAAATACCCAGAAGTGGGATTGTTGGATCATATGGTAGTGCTATTTTTAAATTTCTGAGGAATCTCTACACTGTTTTCCACAGTGGCTGCACCATTTTACATTTCCACCAACAGTGCACAAGGGTTCCAATTTCTCCACATCCTCACCAACACTTGTTATTTTCTGGTTTTTGTCCCCCCAACCCCATTCAGAAATTTTTCCATCTGAAATACACTCTGCCATCTTCCACTGCCTCCCTAAACCCTGTAGTCTTCAGGACTTAGCTCAGGCACCACCTCCTCAGGGAAGGCCCCCTTGCCTGCAACTGTTCCCCCACTAGGCAATCACCCCCTCTCGAGGCTCCCACAGTGTTCAAGAGCCTCTCTGTTTTGGCCCTTGCACTGTGTGGTCAGTTTTGATGGATCTGGTTTCCCCTCCAGATGTGGGCTCTTTGAGGGAAAGGCCAAGATGGTCTCCCTCTCTGGTCTGTTTGCAGCCTCAGTGACATGTCCAGCAGACAGGAGACATTCAGAGAATATTTATTCATTGCAGCAGTAAGTGAACACAGAAATGAATGAATGAATGAATGAACGAACAGAACTGACCAAAACTCCTATGCTTCCACCTGCCAGCAGCTGTGTCTTTACAAAACATTGATTCTTCTGCCTGGGGACTTGGGGAGGATGTCCTGGACCAGCAGGCACTTGAGCAGACATTACAAGATGGTCAGGAGCCTGAAAGCAAATTAGTGGGCAAGAAAATCTAAGTGCAGACTCAGATGCCTTCCTGTGAGTGCACACCACTTACTTATTTATTGTGGTAAAATACAAATAACATTTAGCATTGTAACCATTTTAAGTGTACAGTTCAATAGCATTAAGTATACTCACATGGTTCTGAAACCAATTTTTAGAATTTTTTCATCTTGCAAAATGAAAACTGTCCCCATTAAAAAACTCCTCATTCTTCCCTCCCCCCAGCCTCCAGCAACCACCATTCTACTTTATTTCCATGAATTTGACTAGTCTAGGTACTTCACCTACGTGGAATCATACAGTATTTTTCCTTTGTGCCTGGCTTATTTCACTTAGCATAGTATTTTCAAGATTCATTCATGTCGTATCACGTGTCAGAATTTCCTTCATTGTTTGAGTCTGAATAGTGTTCCATTACATGGACAGACCACATTTTGTTTATCCATTTATCTATTGATGAACACTTGGGTTATTTCTACCATTTGGCAATTGTTAATATTTCTGCTATAAACATGGGTGTGCAAATCTCTTTGAGACCTTGTTTTCATTTCCTTTGGATATATACCCAGTAGTGGAATTGCTGGATCATATGGTAGTTCTATTGTTAATTTTTTGAGGAACCTCCATTCTCTTTTCTACAGTGATGACACCAATTTACATTCCCAGCAACAGTGCACCAGGGCTCCAATGTCTCCACATCATTCGTGTGAGGTGATATTTTATTGCGGTTTTGATTTGCATTTATCTAACGAGTTGTGATTTTGAGCATGTTTTCACATGCTCGTTGGACATTTGTATATCTTCTTTGGAGAAATGTCTATTCAAGTTCTTTGGTCATTTGCTGATCAGGTTGCTAAGTTATAGAAGTTCTTTATATATTCTGGAATATTAACCCTTTATCAGATATGATTTGCAAATATTTTCCTCCTTTCCCTAGGTTGCCTTTTCGCTCTGTTGATTGTGTCCTTTGATGTGCAGTTTTTAATTTTGTTGTCATCCAATTTATCTATTTTTGCTTTTGTTGCCTGTGCTTTTGGTATCACCATTCATTTTTATGTGAATTCATTCTTCTAGCTGGACTTCTTTTAAATTTGGTGTAATTTCTTGGCCTTTTCTCTACCTTACAGTAATAAATCTTAACCAGGAGAAGACTCACCTGGAGGTCCTGGTCCTTGACAGTGGCAGCAATAGGGAGATAGCATTCATGGTGGGACAGATCTTTGTGTCTACTCTTCCTCCGGGCACTGGGCTGGAAGAAAAGGCTCTCAGTCCCTCTTGCCAACAGGAGGAGAAAGTCTTTGAAGACCCAATCCGCTGCTTGCCAAGATGCTCATTGCTAAGGCTGCACTGAGAATTTCAGTTTTCATCATGTGTTGGAACCTGGGTGAGATGTTACTTTTGCAGCCCTGAGATGGTACTGTGGCCACAGGCAGGCGGTGACTGCATTTCAATTTTTTGTCTTGGTTTTAGCAAGAAATCTGCAGTGTTTCTCCCTGGAGTCTGGTTCACCTTCAGTTTAGCCCCAACAGCTGCCCAATTTCCAGCCCAGCATGGGATGGACATTGTGTCTTGAATCTGGTTCCCCCCAGGGCAAAGCAGGTAGCTCTTCTGGATCACATGGGCAGCCCACTGGTTGAAGACACAGACTTCAGGGCTCAGCTCCCACCTTCTACCCAGCTTCCCTTTCCCCAGATTGGGTCCAATCTCCCACAACTTTTTGCTGTGCCTCAACTGTTTATGTTCTCTTAAGCTTTCAGGACTTTTCTCATGCTCTACCGTCTGCCTGGATCATCATTTTCTGCCTTTTCTTCCTTTGAGATCGGGTCCACAGGTCCCATCTCTGAGCCCCACTGCAGCTTTCTACAAGAGAGTCCTTGTACACTGATCTGCAAGTGTCTGTTTAGCAATTAATCTCTTCTTTTCATCTAAATACAGTTTGTTCATTGAGAAAAGGATGAAGGAATGGTATAAGAATATCTGTGCAGCTTGTCTGTGTGTGTGTACGCGTGTGTGCGCTCCTGTGTCTGTCTCTTGCCAACCCCCATCTCCCCAACCTCGTGTTGCTGTCTCTGCAAGAGCATGACTCTCTCCTGTCTGTCGCTGGCCCTCGCCCCCGCCTCTCTCCTGTAGCTGGCTGCAATATAAGAACTGAAGTACAATTTCCATTATGTGTTATATTTATTCAGCACAGCCTGATGTTCCCTGCTCTTAATGTAAAAATGTTTAAATTGGAATGTGTTTTTATTTTCCTGTAAAAATACTCATTGAAGGTAAATTGCTCTATTTGAATATGGCCATCAGTTTGCTTTTCTCTGCACTGGTGACCTTCTATGGAAAACAAATCCCCTGCTCCCGCCTACCACTCCTCCTCCCCTTTCTATCTGACCCTTGGTGGCCCCTGCCTGGCTTGCAGACTGCTGCCCCCGCCTGGCCCAGCCTCAGCAGCATTTATCTGTTCCTGGTCTGGAGCTTAAAGCTAGTCTGATCATTCATTAGTCCCCTCCCTTGCGGGGAGGCCAAGGCAGAGGGTCTCCCTCTTCTGTTTAGCCTGGAAACAAGGAAGCCCCCAAAGCACAGAGATGGGGAAGCCGACCACCAGAGGGCGCACGGACCTCAGGAAAGGGTGGTGGGCTCTACTGTGCAACCCCCCCCCCCACCACCACCAAGCAGGGCCTGCTGAAGGGGTTAGGTGGCTGTCCCCAGGGCCTCGCACAGCTGTTGGACCCCAGGTCTCTCTCTCAAAATGTCCTGCTGTGGTCCCTTCAAATGCCCCCGGAGGTTCCTGGGTGTCAAGACCAGTCCCCTAGTCCCAGTCTGCATGCTAGGTGCAGATTCTGCTGGAGGTTGGGGAAGGAGGGAATGTCAGGGTTGAATTGCAAGGGGACTTGGACACCATGGTTGTCAGTACTATTTTAATGTGTATTCAGAAAAAAATGCTAATAGTCTGCAAATCCCTTGGTGTTGTAGATAAGATTGCTTGGCATGGAGCTAAAGAAAACAATCAGCCTATTTAACGTTGATTTAAGGAAAATGTTGTAAATCATTGTTCTGATGGCACATGAAGGCAGCAGATGACAGTGTACAGATGTCCCAATGCCCACTGACACCACCATGGTATTTCACAAGTAACATCCCCACAACCGCCCTCTTGGTTGCTCTTCTCGCAAACCTGCTCACCTTCCCCATGTTGGAAATGGCCCATCTGTCCTTCTCCTTGCTCAGGGCAACCCTGAAAGTCATCCTGGATTCCTCTCTTCATCTGCTACATCCGGTCGGCCAGGACATGAGCTGTGCTTCGCTTTCACAGCGCAGTCAGAACGGTGCTCCTTGCCCACCTCCACTGAGCGCCCTGGGCCAGGTCACCACCAGCTCGCTCCTGGACAGCTGCAGTTGCCCTCTGAAAGCCATTCTCCACCAGGCCTGTGTGGGAAGTCGCATCCCATCACTCCCCTGCTTACAACTTGTCCTTGGCCTCCAGACTCAGGCTGTGGTCTCCAGGTTTTGCCTGTGCAGCTCCCACCAGGGTCCTGGCACTTTCTCTCCTCTGCTTCTCCCGCCCCAAGCCCTCTGGTCTCCCTCCCCTCAGTTCCAGCTTCTTCCTGCCTCTTCCGCTGGGCCTGGCGGTGGTGGTGGCAGGCTTCTTGTCATCAGGACTCCACAGAGCAAGGCGCCCCAGCCCCTCAGCCATGCTCCATCTCACCACCCTGTCCGGTTTGCCTTAAACATGCATCAGCTCCCACAATCACCTTGTTTATTCGTGTCTGTTTCTCCCATTAGAATGTCAGCACCCTGAGGTAGACATTTCTGCTGGTTCCCCACTGTGTTCCCAGCACCTAGAGCAGCTGCTGGCACATCACAGTGTTCTTTAAATGCTAAATGCTGGGGACTCCTTGGGGGCTGGCTTTCTCCCCTCTCTCTGACAGGTTAGACCCCACACGCTCTGCCCACCCTCTTACCCCTGCAGAGTGTGCTGCAGCCACGCACAACTCCCTGGTGTTCCATAACTCACCCGGAGCCATCCCACATGGAACTCGGTTTACACTTACCCCTCTGCCTAACCAACACTCCTCTCATCCTTCAAAGTCATCTCTAATGTCACCTCCCTCTTGAAGCCTTCTTTGATCCCCTACAAGCAAGTGTATAGTCCCTGTCCCCAGGATTCATCTGTATTTGTGTGACATTCATCCTGCCTGCCTGTAGCCAAAGCTACTTTTGGGGAAAGTGTGTGTGTGTGGGTTGGCGGGGGGGGGGGGGATTTGGTCCCTAGAAGGCTCTGCTGAAGACAGAGCTCCCCAAGCTGAACAGGTAGCTGGGGTAACAGGCATGGGGTGACATCTGCTCCCAGTGGGAGGGATGGTGTGCCATACTGGCTGTGGGTTCAGTTGCAGGTCACCTTCCCCCTGACAGGGTTTTGCTTCTCTCTGAAGCAGACATTTCTCTGGAAAGATAATCTAGCCCTGATTTAGGGCCCGGCACCAAACCAACTCTAGCTTGGGGAGGGTGATGAAGATGCATTTCTAGATAAAAGGTTTGCTAAGCACAGGTCCAGAAGGGGCTCAGTGCTGTGGATCGGACCAAGGCCATGCTTCTGGAAGGCTGGGAGGAGCACTGGCCTGGGAGCCAGGAACCTAAGCTTTCTGAGCAAGCTGCTGTTTTGCCTTCTGAGGACAGATTTGTCTCTGGATTTTGAAGGATGCAGAGGAGGTTTCTGGGCAAGCAGGGTGGGGTACCAGGGTCCCAGAAGCCCGCTGAGCAAGAATGTTGAAAAGCAAGGCCAAGGGCCCCAGGGTGTGGCCTCCTGCGAGGGGTGCAGTGGAGCATGAACCCCACTGTCTCTGGCTCCACAGATGCTGCAGTTAACTCGATGGCACTGGTTGAACTAAACAAATTACTTTCCCTTTTGGGCTCAGTTTCTCACCTACTTTAAGACAGGAGTTTCGCAGGCTTTCTTTAGCCCTCCTAGGGGGCAGGCAGACAATAGATTCGTCTTATCTTAACTCATACCCTTGCATCACTCAAGTTCGTTTTAGTGTTAACTTCCAGCCAGGCCTGTGGAGTTGCCAGTTTCTATGGATCAATGTTTTTAATTAGATGGGTTTTCTTGTTTCTCCTTTATTGGATTGAGTAAGCAAATTAAATTGAGCAATTTGTTGTTAGGTCAATTAAATGCCAACTGGGTTTCATAACCTGGGTCTGAGCCACATCCAAGTCCTTCCAACTTTTTCCCCGGAGTGGTGGGATCAGAGGCCAGCTGGAGGAGTGGCTTTCCCCGGAACTGTGGGCCACCCTCCGGACTCTTAAGGGTCAGAGTTCCGGGGGCATAGCAGACTCTCTTGAGTGGGTGGTCAGAGAGGCTCAGCACTGGACTTGGATGGGAACAGTGGTGAGATGATAATAATCAGAAGTTCCTAGAGTTGCCTGTGGACAAGAAGCTGCCTTGAATTTGTGTAATAGTTTTTGTTTGCCTATCTGTCTAATGGGTAAAGTCTCTGCGGATCCTTCGGTTCCAGCATTCTGGGGCACTCTGGCTCCGGGGAAGTGGGATCTGCCCCAGCCTCACCAAGACACAGCTGGTCTGTCTGGTGCTGGAGGGGGCGCAGCCATTGGGACCTCAGTCTCCGGAGGCCCACTGAGATGCAGTTGGCAGGTGGCCACTGGGGGCGAGCAGCAGCCCAGACCTGCCACGGTCTGGGCGGTGCCCGGCAGCCTCGGCTCCAGACGACTCGCCCTGCTGCGGTTCCGCCTCCGGCCGCGGAGCAGGGTGGGGGCGCTCTTGCGCCGTGAATAGGGCGCGCCGCCGGCTTCCCGTGCTCTTGCCCACCCTCCACGTCGCAGGAGCCCTTTTGTATGCCCTGGACTCTAGGGGAGAGTCACCTCAAGACTCCCAGGCAAGAAGGGATTTGAGGAGGGCAGCCACAGGCGCAGGGCGTTGCAGGAGGAACCTCTCTGGTGCCTGCCTAGATTTCTCCGTCCCCACAGGCCCCTGAGAGCCTCGCCCCTCGTCCTCTCCTCTCACTGCCAGAGATCCTGGCCACAATCTGCCAGCGGCACAGTGCCACCCTGCAGAGCTATTGTTGGCAACTCTTCCCTTTCTTGCCAGAGGAAAGGGAGGAGGGGTGTAGCTGTGGGGCAGTCACTTCTGGGACCTGTTCTGAGAAGGGTTAGGGATGGGGCCTGGGGATGCTAGAGTGAGCAGGCAGGTCTGTACACAGGCTGCCCAGACCTGTTGAATTCAGGGAGTTAATGACAAGATGTGACAGGCATACAGGGACAATGGCTGGAGGGCTCCAGCAGGGTCTGGGGACAGGCATTCAGGGCATCAGGTTTGGTAAATAACATTAGCAAGGCGACAACCTGAGCAGGCAAATTGGGAATGCAGACAGGGCTCCGTGACTGGGCTGGCTGTCTGCCTGTGAGTCACCTCTGTGGATCAATTTCATCGCTGAGCACTTGGATATGCAGTGTGCTTAGAAAGAGAGGCTGGGTTGGAGTCCCCCTCAAAACCCGTGGAACAACTTGGGTGCACCACCAGTGGCCCAGGAGCATCGCCCCTTCAGGCCAGGCCCAGAAGCCTTGGCCCCTGTCTCCTCCCCTTGGCCCCTCTTTTGCAAGGGCTGGGTTCCCCAGGTTTCAAGGGGAAACTGATTTCTCTAAAGCCACCCTGATACGGGGGTCTCCAGAGATCCCCCAATCCCACTCGATCAGGTCACCTCTTGCTGCTCCTAGTCCCTGCTCAGTGCCTGGCTCCGAGTAGATACCAACAAATATTTGTTGAAAGAGTGAGAAAACCAGTGTATTTCTTGATTTTTTGAGGTGCTTGAATTTGTATTTCCTACCATACCTATGCAATAAAAGTACAGCCCTTTAGGAAACAACTGCGTGTCCAGTATGTCCATAACACAGCCACTGTTTCAGGAAATAAACCAGTTCTGTGCAGATGTGGGCTGGGACGTAGGTGGGGGACAAAGAGTCTGGGAAAGCGGAAACCTGCTGTGAAGGGAGTCCAGGAATGTGGCTCATTTTGCAGGCATGATCTTGCTCTTCCTTTTCTGTTCTGACCATGTGGAACAAAAAACAGTTTGCTTTGGCCCAAAGACAAGGTGGGCGAGGCAGTGACTGTGTCTGAACATGCCGAGAGCTAATTGTACCTGCTATAGAACAGCTTCAGGTATTATCTGTAGAAGGAAGTGTGGAGTGGGTGGTTCAAAACACTGGCTGCCATAGGCATGCTACCCAAAGCAGCTTTTGACTCCAAGGTGACAGCAGCCACCAACTGAGCCACCGTGGGCCTGAAACCCAGGTTTCTGGTGGGTTGTTTACTCAGTTGCAGAGATATCATCATAGCCAGATGGAGTAAGCACTGAGTGGTGACATTTGAGGCTTTTGAGATGGAGCTGGCTGAAACTTGATTTTTGTCTATTTTCATATCTTGTCATGTATTGAATCATTTTGAATGGCATGGAAATCTCATCTACTAGTTCGTATTTGCCTGTTACAAGTGTCTTTCTCATAGCCAGTGACCATCACTAGGTCTGGGAAGACCTCTGGACTAGTACTTTGGACTAGCGGCCTTGCAAAGGCACACCTTGGAGCTGGAAGTGGCTTTTCTCCACTACACAGAGGTGTGGGGGCTGTAGAGAGTGGTCAGCTGTGAGGTTACTGCCACCTTCTCTCCTGAGTTCTGCCTGGCTTCTGCTGTGGGGCTTCAACCTGAACTGGGGGTGGGGTCGGGACCTCCACCCACCCCATTGGGGACTGAGGGACATGGAGGAGAGGCGAGGCTGTGGCCAGCTCTGAGTGGAGAAAGAACTAAGGAAGGAAGGAGAAATGGGGAGAGAGAAGGCAAGAAGAAAGGGAAAAAAGAAAGAAGAAAGGAAGAGAGGGAGGGGGGAAGGAGGAAAGAAAGGGACATCTGGGACTCATGGCCACAGAGTGATGACAACTGGAAAAGCTTAGCTGCCTCTCAAGCAGGCCAACCCCCAACATCCAATACCCAGCACCCAACACCCAGCACTTGGTGCTCAGCTCTGCTGGGTGGTAGGACTTGCTCAGAGGAGGCAGTAGAAGGGCCACTCATGGAGTGAAAAGGGTCTTGGCAGGTCATGATCTTGACAGGGCAAGCCTATGCCTCAGTTTCCCCATGTTTAACAGAGGACTGGACTAAATGGCCCCCAAGGGCCTTCTAGCTGTGGTGACAGTGGCTTACCAAGGACCCATTTTGCTCCAGGCACTGTGCCCGTGGGGTTTCATTGAAGCCTCTCATTAACACGACAAGCTAGGTTTACCCACTTGGCACACACAGTAACTGAGACACAGGGAGTTAAACTGGCCACAGGTGTCCCTCAAGTAAGTGAAAGTGCTGGGACGGAAACGTGGGGCTGTTTGGCTGCAGACCTGCTCAACCTGCTGTATCAAGGCATTTCCTGATGGAGTCGGCCCAGGGGTCTGGCACTCTGGGCCCTTGCCCAGCTGCAGCTTGACCAGTGGAAAGGCAAATCAAACAGGGACAAACCTCAGAGCTGCTCAAGGGGGGTGGTTGGCTAAGTCCAGCTGTTTTCCTTTCAGCCTTGCTGCAAGCTGGGAGGTAGGGAGCCTCCACCAAGATGGCATGTGTTTAATCATTGTGTCAGTGATAGCAGAGACTCTCAGTGCTTGGTTAATCACTAGCTGTTCCCACTGTCTGAATGCCCTGTCCCCTGCTCTCTGCATTACTGGCTCATTCTTAACATTCAATCATCAGCTTAAATGTTTGGCCACTCAGTCTAATGTGGCCACGCAGCCACTCTCTGTCACATCACTCCATTTTAATTATCTGGCCAGCATTACTTGCTCATAGTGTCCTCCTTTATTTCTTTCTCTGTTCAAGGTCTCTGTGTCTCCACCAAATAGTGTCAGATCATGTCTGTCTTGTTCTATGTTGTACCCCTAAATCCTGGTACAGTGCTTCACACTCAGCAGGGACTCCATGAATATTTGCTGGAGAAATGATAATGCTCTAATGGCAAATAATAGTGACAAGAACTGTGCACCAATGGAGTGCTCAGTTATACTGCCCTGGGTGCTGGGGACACTGAGGACAATTTTACCAATTTCCTGCCTTCTTGGATTTCCAGTCTGGTAGAAAAGACCTGGTAAAGATCACTGTAGGCTCATGCCAGATGCTGAGTACTATGAGAGCCAGATTTACAGAAGGTGCTGTAAAGTCCGGGGAACACAGTGACTGACTCTGTCTGGGAGAATCAGGGAAGGTATTGAAGGATGAATAGCATTCTAGGCAGAGAACCAGGATGGAACATTTCTAGTAAGGGAAACAATATGTGCAAAGATGAGGAAGGAAAAAGGTCTGGTGTGCAGAGAAGTGGGACAGTGCTTTGTTGGGCTGCAGGGCTGGGTGTGGGAGAAGATATTAACAAAACAGGTGGATAAAACAGGAAAGGCAGGCAGAGGTCTTGGCCATGGGGAGCATTGAAAGTCAAGTGGATGGCACATGTAGTAATAACATTCATCCAGTGTTGGGCAGATGGGAGTGGGAAGGAGGGGATAGGTATATACACAGGTAATGGGTGCGGTGTGCACCATCTGGAGGATGGACATGCTTGAAGCTCTGACTTGGGTGGGGCAAGAGCAATATACGTTACCTAAACATTTGTACCCCTATAATATGTTGAAATAAAAAAGAAAAAAAAGAAAGCCAAGTGGAGGCATTTGCACGATGTTAGGTTGTACATTTGCGACGTTTAAAAGCAGAGGAGACACACAGTCAGATTTTTGTTTTAATGCTGTTGTCTGCTGGCTAGCAATATGGACAGAGAGCAGGGGTGAGGTGAGCAGGCTGCCTGCTAAAGCAGGAGTCCACGTTCAGGGCTGCACTAGATAGAAAGGCACACAGGCTGTGTGTGATGACCTGGCTTGTAATGGAACCAAAGCCTCATGTGTAGGAATGTTAGCAACACCAGCTGCAGCCTGGCCCATGAACCCTGACCAAGGTGCTGGACTTGAACACCAAGACCTTGGGGGAGGGCTGCCTTCCCAAGCATCCTGAGACCCAGTGGCACCAACTGAGTAACTGCAGAGTCTCCAAGCAAAGAAAGAGCTGCTGGCAGCTACTCCAAAGAAAGGAAATGTCCTGATGCCTCCTACCAGCTTGTCCTGCAGCCTGGAAGTGCCCTACCCCTGCCAGATCTGGCCCCTCTGAAGATACCTCCATGCAGGGTGAGGATGAAGGGCCGCTGGGCATGTGGCATGGTAGGTGGATGGACACGAACCTGCACACATATGCTGTAGGCCTGGGGCTCTGGGGCGAAGCAACCTTCGAGCAGCCATCCTGTGTCTGAGTGACGGGCTCTGAACTCCCACCCCTGCCCAGCCCTCTGCACTGCAGGGCTGTCAGTTATTGGTTTAATTTGACATCAGGAGGGATGATCAAATTTGTGGCAAGCTCTGGGAAATAGGGGAAGAGTTGCAATATTGCCTCCTCAAAGTCCCAAGTCACTGAAATGGAAATTGGCTGCCATGTCAGGAAGGAATAAGGGAGAGAAAATTGCCTTGTGAGCAATTCAGCTTGGTCATAAATATCTCCAATAATCCTTCATGCCGCGCGGTGCTGTGTCAGGCGCTGAGCTCTTTCCCATACATCAGCCCACTTGGTCGTCACAACGGGCCTGTGAGGTAAACAGGGCCAGGACTAGCTCCCCAGGGCGGCTTGGGCAAAGCTAGGGCTGGAAGCCAGGCCCCGTTTTGATGCCAGTTTTGCACAGGGCCTGGCCCAAGGGGTCCTTACACTGTGCTGGGGAACCAGGAACTTAGAGACAGGCTAACGATGAGAGGCCAGGGGAGCCGGCTGCCTTCCACTCAGTCCTGCCCGGGGAGCTCCTCTTTCCTTCTTCTCTTTTTCCTTTTTTTTTTTTTTTTGGTTTGTATCCAGTTAAAATCCACATAGCATAAAATTCACCATTTTAACCATTTAAAATGTACAATTCAATGGCATTTAGTACATTCACAGGATTGTGTGACCATCACCACTGAAAAGGAAACTTCATACCCATTAGGCAGTCACGCCCCATTCCCCTTGCCCTTATTTTCTTTTAAAAATTGCATTATTACAACTCACTCATGACCCTCAGGTGCAGAGAGTTGAATGAAACCCAACCCTCACTTCAGGCCCTGCTGGCGTTTTAGTTTTCAATCCCCTTTGTCTCAGGTCTCCACATCCTTCCTCTCCTGGGCACCGGCTCTAATGCTTTTGAGATGAGTCCCTGAATATGTATGTATTCTTATAAAATACAGCATTGTTTTGTGTATGTGTTTTTAATTTGCATAAATGTTATTGTGCTATAAATCTTGTTCTGTTTCTTACTTAAAAAAAGACTCAGCACTATAATTTCGAGATCAGTCCATGATGCACATATATCTAGTTACTTCAAACTGCTGCTTAGTTTTCTGTTTAGCCTTCCCCTTCTCCTGGGGATGGAAAGGTGGCCTCTCCCTAGTTCCATGCAGTACCACAGTAGCCACTCCCGGATATGTCCTGATGGGACCTACATTGGGGGTAGTCCTCCAGATGTGGGCCCACTGGATCAGAGAGTTCACATGTACTTAATTCACTAAGCCCTGCTGGACTGTTCTTCAAAACAGTAGAGAAGTTTACACTCCTACCAGGGGGTCACAGGACTCCAGTGTTGCCTCTGGTGTCCTAGCTGACACAGAGTATTGTCCAATTTCCTAATACTTGCCAAACTGATAAGGGCTAAGTGAATTTTATTGTTGTTTTCATTTGCATTTCCTTGCTTACTAGTTTTTTTACATCTTTTCACATGTTTTATTGGTCATTGGTTTTCCTCTTATATAAATTGCCCATTCAAATTCTTTCTGTTTTTTTATTTGGACTCCTGTCTTTTTGCTGAATGATCCCTTCTTGTTGGTTTTAGTTATCAAGAATACAAAAGTATTCACCTCTGTCATTTACCTTTTTTTAATGTTATCATTTTGTGAACAGAAATCTGTAATTTTGTTTGGTCACATCTGTCTATCCTTATGGCTTGAAGATTTTATTTTGTTTTTATTTTAAATTTTTTTAATTATTATGGGCCCATGATAGTTGTATATCTTTATAGGGTACATGTGATGCTTTGATACAGGCATACATTGTGAATTAATCAAATCAGGGTAATTGGCTATCCATCACCTCAGGCATTTATCACCTCTCTGTGCTAGGAACATTCCAATTCCACTCTTTTAGCTATTCTAAAGTATACCCTAACTCATTGTTGATCATAGTTTACCTTGTTGTACTGTCGAATATTGTTCATTCTATCTAACTATATTTTTGCACCCGTCAACCATCCCCACTCCATCCGCCCCTCTCCACTACCCTTCCCAACCTCTGGTAATCATCATTCAACTCCCTGTCTCCATGAGATCAATTGTTTTTATCATAATATTTAGCTCCCACATATGAGTGAGAACGTGTAAGATTTGTCTTTCTGTGCTTGGCTTATTGGCTTGAAGATTTTATTTTAGGTCTGATCCTATCCTCTCCAAGCCAAAAAGATATTTGCTTACATTTTCTTCCAATAGCCTTATGTTTTTATCTTTTATATTTAGACTTTGAATCCATTGGAAATCAATGTTTAAATATGGTGTGAGGTGGGAGTCTAACCACTTTTCTCAGCACCATTTACTCAAAAAATCCTTCCTTTCTCCGTTGATTTGTGGTTCCAACTTTAACATATATATTAACTCTCTATTATTTTCCTTTGATGTCTGTTTTTTTCCCCTGCGCCAGTACCTACTATTTTTTAAATGACTATAGATTTGTTTTAGATCTTAATATGTGTAGGACAAGTCTTCCTCTTTACTCTTCTTCTATACAAATCGACTTAGTTATTTCAAGCCCTTTATTCTTTCTATGTTCTCTTCCTTTCTTAACTCCTATATTAAAAAGCTCATGGCATTGGCACTGAGTTGGCAGCAGAATGGGAAACCCTCCTTTCTCTTGGGTCCTGAGCAGAAAGATCTACTTCTTCAAGGGAGCTAGTGATTTAGTCATCACAAATTTCTTTCTGATCTTTTGTTTCATTTCAGGACCGATAAGAAGCCCCTGAGGAAGACATGCTCATGGTACAGATGAGGATACTGAGGCTCAGAGAGAGGTAGGGGTTCCCAGGGATGCAGAGTGATTTAGTGAGAGAGGTGGGATTTAACCTCATGTTTCCTGAGTCCCTGTCCTTGGCTTTTGTCACCACACTATGCTAACACACGTTGTTCAGAGAAAGTAGACTACTCATGTTTCAAAGCACAAATACTTGCCACTGTCCACTTCCTGCCTGGATGGACAAGGTAGACGGACTGCATAGCCAGATTGCTTTGAAGATGCCAAAGCTGAAGGCCAGTAGGCATTTTCAAGGGAGGTCATCGGGCATAGTCAGGAGGCTATGTTCAAAGCAAGGGGAGTCTGGGAGCCCCAGGCCCTGCTGAGACAGTGCAAACTGTCCGGAGCGATGTGGGGACACTGCAGGGGTTGATGGATATAGAAGCAACTGATGGATCTTAACAAATCAAGTCCTTCTACATTCCATAAGGCAGAAATACAGGGAGGGGTGCAGGTAGAAAGGGACATGATGGCACTGGTAACTGCTTTTAGGAAGTCAGAGGTAGGCTGGGTCTATCTCTTTCAGAAGCCTCTACAGGCAGCGGTGGTGCACACAGCAGGGCTTCCTCAGATGTCTTGCAGAGAGGCTAGAAATCTACATAGGGACTCAGCCAGAGCAGCAGAGAGTGGGAAGAACTTGAGTGCACAGACTCAGTGGAGTTGCACAGGGGCCCAGCTGCCATCTGAGTGAGCCACTGCCTCAGGATGGGAGTGTCTCTCAGCCCTGGAGGTGTGAATGTGGAAGCTGTGCACGTGTCTCCTGTTCGGGGTATAGGCTGGTTCCCAAGCCTACTTGGGAGTCACCTTGGGAGGGGGTTAAAACAGAGATGCCAGCCTCTATCCTGCTGACTCACTGTCAGGCTGGGGAACCAGTTGTTTGGAGCACTGCTCCTTAAACCACCTGTGATGGCAGGACTTGTTTTCAATTTCCATTCTGTCACAATCTATACTTTTATAAAATACAAAATCACACACTTCTGCATCGTAGCCATGTCAAATTGTTAAAACGCTACCTACTCTCACTGCTGCACTTATCTCATCTTGGACCCCGAGAAAACTGCTTGCCAACTAGCACTTGACTGCAAATCACACTTTGTGCAGCTTGGGTTAAAAGACCATTCCTCTAGAGGTCAGTTCCAGCCTGGAGGTTCTAGGCTGCTGTGTCTCTGCTCCTGGTCAGCAAAAGCTGTCCTGCCCTATTCTGGCTTGTGAGGCTGCCCTGGGGCCAGGTCCTCTGGGTCTCATTCATCAACTGAGAGCCCAGTTTTCTCTATGCTTGTATTGGAACCCCAGTTTCTTGCTCTCTGTGAAGGTGGCAGCTTACACAGGCTGGTCACAGAGCCCAAAGACCAATGGAGCTATGATGCTTGGATAGTCTTTTTTGATTTCGTGGACCTGGCCCTTCCCATTCTGCCCCTTATGTGCTAAACAAAGGATGCATTGAGTTAGCAAAGACCTGGCCTGGGCCAAAGGGGTCCCTTGTGGCCTCCAAAGTGGAATTCCCAAACCAGAGGCCCAACTTCTCTGGCCACGCTTCAGGGGTTATTGTCTAGAGAGTGGAAGGGCTTTCAGGTGGGTCTGACTGCAGGGAAGCTAAGGGAAGATGGTGTTAAGGGAAATGGGCCATTCTAAATCAAAGGAATGAAATGTGCCACAGTGATTGCCAAGGCTCTGTCCCACTTGAAAATTCCATGGTTAAGATGCCTAGTGTGACTGATCTGCTTGAAGCAACACAGCTTTCTCTCATGTCCACAAAAAACTTCAGTTCATTGCAACAACACTTACTGAGCATCTTCTAGCTGCTGGTTCCTGTGCTGAGCCCCAAAGGAGGGAGGCCAGGGGGTTCACATATTGCCCCAGCTCGGGAGGTGCGTGGGGCTCGCAGTCCAGTGAGAGATAGAAGGTAAAATTCCTAATGGGACACGATCACCAAAGTGCTGGCCAGGCTGGGCTGTCAGCTCCATGAGCACAGGGATTATTGTCTGGCTTGTTTACTACTGTGTACACAGTGGCTGGTGCTCACTCAATATTTTTTGAATGAAAGCTCTTTAATGTTCCTATTCTGGGTGCCTGTGATTGATGGTCAGTTTTATGTGTCAACTTGGCCAGCTATAGTTCCCAAATATTCAATCAAACACTAATCTGTGTGTTGCTGTGAAGATATTTTGTAGCTGTGATTAACATCTACAATCAATTGATTGTAAGTAAGGGAGATTATCCTAGATAATCTGGGTGGGCCTCAGCCAATCATTTGAAAGGCCTTAAGAGTAAAACTAAGGCTTCCCAGAGAAGGAAGGAATTCTGCCTGTGGATTGCAGTGTCAGCTCTTGCCTGTGAGGTTCCAGCGTGCCCTTCCTGACAGCCTGTGCTATGGATTTTAGACTTGCTTGGCCTGCCCTGCAATTGAATAAACCAATTCCTTGCTCTGAATCTATCTATCTATCTATCCATCCATCTATCATCTATCTCTCCTCTACCAGGGTTTTTACCAGAGAAAGAAAACCAATACCTATATCCATATCTCTTTCCATATCTATATCTATATCTATATCTACATCTATGTCTAGCTCTCTATCTCCTGGGCCAACATCTTGACTCCACCCCAGTCTCCAGAGTTCTCACTCACGTAGCACTGCTCATGCTGGCTGTGAGCCTGCTGAGGGCAGGGACCCAGTTGCCTTCATGTCTGCAGCCCAATGCCTAGCCAGGGCTTTGCCCCGAGTGGTCCTCCTAAATGATGGTTGGGTGAACGGTGTGCAGGTGATGGGAAGCTGAGGGCAAGGTGTCGTGGTGACCTCTCTTTAGGCCAGCTCATCCACCTTCCACAGCTTCAGCAATGACCTCTGCACCTGTGACTGCTAAACCTAAACCTCCCATATGGGTCTGGTGCTCAGAGGAGAGGTCTGGGCTAGAGCTGGTCGCAGGACCCCAGACTCAATATGAGAGGCAGCTGCGTGCAGTGTTTAGGCATCTAGGCTCATGAGGCCAACTGCCTGGGTTTAAATACTTATTTCTTCACTGATTAGCTGTGAAGCCTCAGGCAAATTATTTAATCTTTCTGGGACTCAGTTACGTCACTTAAGACTGAAAATCACCATCATAGTCATCATAACCATCATCATCATCATCATCATCTGCTTCATAGGGTTTGCGTAGGAGTGAGGTAGCACATGTAAAATGCAGGGAAGGGGCTGGAATGCAGGGTGCCCCTACTGCACTGAAGTCCAGGTAACTAATATTATCATATTCCACTTAAATTGCTCTAAACAAAACTCAAGACCTTCTCTGAATAACATCTGAGCTGTTTCTTATTCCCTGTATTCTGCATTCAATGAATGTCTCCACCATCCACACTCCTTCCACTTCCCACTAAATTTTATAAATTTATATATGTGAACACTAACTCTTAAATATCTTTTTCCCCAACCTCCCTTCCACCACCATCCTTCTTGGATGACCGCAATAGCCTCCCTAACGGTCTCCCCACTTCTATTCCTGCCCCCTCTCCTCAGAGTCTATCACCTGCACATCTGCCAGGGGGATCTCTGCAAAGCTTGCAATTCTTGCTTAGAAACTTCCAGTGGCTTTTAATCTCATGATGAACAACACTCAAACTCTTCCCCTGGCCTCAAAGCTATGCCCACCTTCTGCCCTTATCCTCTGCCTCTGCCCATTCTCCACTGTGGTCTAGCTACGCCCACTCCCTTGCTGTTCCTCAAGCACAAATGCTTCCTCTTACTGTGAGGCCTTTGCACATGTTGACCTCTTTGGCGGAAACCCAAATTAATCCCTTCTATTTATGTCCCATTTCACACACTATCTCTGCGAGGAAGACTTGTCTGACCTCCCAGCTGCGAGCAGGTTCTCCCTTGAGCGTGCTCTCATTGCATGACAGCTCCTAGCCCAGATGCAGATACTCCCTTATTGGTATGCTTCTCTGATCAGTGTTTGCCACTTTCACTAAACCCAAAAGCTAGCTCCACGAGGGCAGGGACTTTATTTGCCAGCTAGAAAGCTGTATGACACATAGTAGATGCTCAATAAATAGTTGTTAAATGGCTAAATTACTGAGGCTTGGGAGATAAGCAGACTTTTAAATAAAAATTACAGGAACTTAGCAGTTGGGTGTTACAGAAGGAGGAAAAGGGATTCTAGGTGCAAAAGTGACACGAGCAAAGGCACAAAGCCATGGGGGCAGAGGGCAAAATGAGAGAATGGTGAGGGTCCTGGAATACCAGGAGAAGGTCTGTGTGGGGCAGTGGTGGGAGGTGAGCATGGAGGGACAGTGGGGCAGGGCACACCCGACCTTGTGCTCCAGGCGACAGAGCTTCATCTTTGTCCGGAGGGAAGTGGGGAGCAGGGAGTGGTTTTGCTGTGGGGAAAGCTGGCCAGAAGTGCAGACTCTGCCTTCTTCATCTGATCTCAGGCATCTTTCATTATCAGCCATCTTCAAATGCTCAGGTTGCATTTTCACAAGCCAGGACAAGCCGCATGGAGTCCCAAAGGTTCTCTTTTCCTGTTCTACATATTCTGAAGCCTTGGAGTACTTTTTTTTTGGCTCCGAGAAAAGCTCGTGCTAAATCATCGACACTGGATGTTCCAATAACAGTCATTTTTCAAAGTTAGACAACTGGAGGCAAAGGCCACAGCTACAAGTTTGGAGGAAAACTGTTGGTGCTTCTGGGAGGGGTTAGAATTACTGTAAGCGCCAGCCTTTAGGGTCTGGAAGATGGATCTAAGGCCAGAGTGAAAAGAGACAGAATGAGAGAGAGAGAGAGAGAGAGAGAGAGAGGAAGGAAAGAGAGAGAATCTGAGAGAAGGCAGAGAGAGACAGAGACAACAAAGGCAATAAGAAAAGACAGAGACACAGAGACATGGAGAGCTAGAGAGACATAGGGAGAAAACTCAGGAATCAGAGGGAGACTGGCCGTGAGAAAGGCTCAGAGTGCAGTCAGAAGTGCCCGTATGTGATGCTGGTGGGCTGGCCTGCTCAGCTTCTGATAAATAACTTCTTCCTTCCAATGAAAGGGGATGTATGAGCAATAGGGTTGGAAGTCAAGTGTGTGTGCAGAGTGGAAACAAAACCAAAATACCAAGAGAAGCCAAGTGAAAAATAAGCTTGTTGGCTAGTTAAGAAATTTACCAGCAAAGTTTTTATATCTATCCATTTTCTTCCTTTCGAGCCTAATCTGTGAAAAGTATGCAAGAATGCAGGTGCTGGGGTTTCTCACCCTCAAAAAGTATCTCAAAATAGCTACTGGCATTTTGAGCACCCTGCTCAGGGTTTTGTCCCCAACATGCCCCATGGTCTAGCCCTAGTCTAGGCAACTGGGGGCTCCACATAGACCCAACCTCTAGCACTCAGATCCAGTCATTTTGTACCCCACCCCAGCCCTGTGTCCTCAGGGCCACTGCTGGATTCCCAAGGGGTGACATTCAATGCCAAATAGAAAGAAAGAAGAATGCTTTCTGGCTTTCCACTACTACACTGGATGAAGGGACTGTGGGGTGGCATGTCTTTTGTTTTCATTTTTAATGTCAATTAGAAGGAAGCTTCACATATTCCAGGTGATTGTGGCAATACCTGTCATCAGGAAGGTGTGCAGGACTAGATCTGGATTGTATGAAGCAGAGCTTCATTCTGTTATGCTACACTGCTGGCTCTAGGCACCCCTTACCTCTCTCTGGGCTTCTGTCTTCCCTTTCTAACAAAGGAATGGGACAACTAATCACAAAGGGGTCTTCCACTTATGACATTCTAGGAGTCTCAGTGTTTTCAGAATTCCTAATTTGTGGTAACCCACCCAACCCACTCTCATGACCTCAGAAATATGATTTGAATTGTTGTGCCACTGGGTGGACTCACAAGTGTCTGAGCAATTATAACAACAGGGTGTCCATTGGAAGTTGGGGTTCAACATGGGTTAGAGATCTAATGTGACAGGTCTCAGAACTCTGTTCTTGATCTTGATCAATCCCAAATTTATAGAAGTGATGCAGGCGAAGAATAGAAGGCAGCTGTGCTAAATTTCCCAATGCTCCAAGACTTGGAGAGAAGGATGGAGCCATTGCTAGTTATAGTGCCCTAGCCCAACTCAGTGAGATGACTTTTGGAAGAGTCATGCAGAAAGTCATTATTTTGTAAAAATAAATTGGATGCCCCTGATTAAAGAGCTCAGGCTCTGAAGAAAGATGAGAAATACCTAGTTTGGTTGATCACAAAGCTCAAAAGAGGTCCAGAGTACAACATGGCTGCAGAAGTAGCTGTCACAGTAGTTGGCTGCACTGTCCAGAATGAAGGGAGTAATGACTCCCATCTGAGCAGACCATGTCTGGAGTCTTGAACTCAGTTCTGGGTCCCGTGCTTGACTAGGGCTGGATATGGCCTGCTGTGTGCAGATGAGGACTACTGGGTGGGTGAAGAGGAGAAACAGATGAAGGAACTGTCCAGTGTGCAGAACAGCAGATTCCCGGGGAACATGGCCACCCTCTTGAGTTCTCTGAAAGTCTGTCCTCGGGAGGAGGGACCACAGATTGCCTGCTTGTGGGCCCCAGCAGGAAACCCTAAGATGAGCCAGTAGGCTGCAGTGGAAGCAGCCCGAAGAGCTGGATTTTATTAACAAAATAAAAGTGTCTTCTATGCTCCCTGATCCCAACAACAGATGTGCTACTTCACGAGGACATTCCAGCTGTGAGTCTGAGGGAGCATTCCCAGGTGACTGTATGAGCAGGTGTCAAGGACCCTACAGCCATCGCCCTCAGGGTCTAAAAAGCCTTTTTCTTACACTGCTGGTCATTCATGTGTTTTTTTAATTGGTCATACATTCGTTCATTCATTCACAACCCTTTCCTGAGAACTGAAGAAGACCTGGGACTTGTCACCAAGGAGCTGCAAGGCCAGAGGGCTTCCTGGGGCCACAGATGACCCCTGAGCTGTGCATTCATAAGACCTGCACTGGGAGCAGAGAGCCTTTGCACAGAGTACTGTCCCTCTGCTAGCAGCCCCTTGTCCTGGAAATGGAGGCCACGTGTCTTCAGAAGAGCTGGCCCAGCCTGGGAAGGGGTGTAGAGCCCCAGGGCAGCCATGATCAACATTCTATCTGGAACTGAGCCACGACCTTAGCATTGTTCACACTGTGGTGTTTGTTACATCTCCCTCCTGCCTGCTGCCAGAACAGCAGTGGCATTTGGTGGCACCACAGGCAGCAGAGACATCGGGGAACTCTCCCTCGAGGAGGTATGACTCACCGAGGGTGAGAATGGCCAGATTGCAATGATGCAAAAGCCTTGGAGATAAACTTGCCAATTAGTATGGAAAAGAATGAGGTCCCAGGAACTTTAGAACCTTGTATTTGTCTCTTCTTTTTCACAGCAGCAAGAATTTTGGAGGCAGCCTGGAGTCCCTCGCAAAACAGGAGAGTCATGGTGGTCCCTTGGGACAAAGCTGTGGAGCCACAGTGCGAGCCTCCGCATTCCTCAGAATTTAACTGGCAAATCATGTACTGTGGCAGAGGTGGGTTTGGTTCCCAGGGATGCTGAAGGAACGCATGAACGTGGAGCCACAGGGCTTCCTGCTGCTTCCTCCCATGATCAGGGGGTCTGGGGAACAGGCAACCACAGCTCCCTACCCCATGTATTGCCCAGACTTTTGTCTCTTTGACTTGGTGGTTCCATTTTTGCCTGGGGTCAGCAAGAGAGGAGCTGTGGGGGTTTGCTCTCCTGGAGCTGCCAGCTGGCAGAGGGTGTCAATGGGCTTTCCTGGCTGCCTTCCTTCTGAGCTGCCCTCTGGAGCTGAGGAGCCCCAGGTGAGCTTAGACACATTGCCACAGATGCCAAACATAGATTTCTCCAGGGTTCGGGCTCCCTGTACTGGGATGCCCTGCTGCAGAGGCCATTTATCAACATGATGACGGATATTTAATCTGCAGTCTGAGCTGCAAGCACAGTGATAGCTGTAGACAGAGGTGAGGGGAGATGTGTAGTCTGCGTTAATGGGGCTGCCTTTAACACAGCCAAATAAATAATGAAGGGACGAGATAACGAAGGCACCTTTATGATCACCGTGAAAGGGTCATTCTGCTCTGTGGTTCTGCAGTGTGCTGTGCTCCGCTGCATTTAAAAAAAGGCAGGCAGCAAGCAAGCAGGCAAAGGGGCTACGGAGAGGGCTGAGGACCTTCTGGGACAAGTAGTGGTCCCCCACTGACCCTAGTAAGCAGGGCCACACCCAGCCCTCCATTCTTACAAGCACCAGTGCTACCGCCACCACCACCAAGGGCCTGTCTGGGCCCCCACCCCATGAGGGCATGCCTGGGTTTGCAGGATCTTCCTAAAAGACTCCAAATCTCTTGTTGACGAGGGAAGAGATATGGTTCAGTTGATTTAATTGGCTTTTCTTGGGACTAGTTGAGATGAAACAAACGGGGTAGGTGGTGAGTCATGGGGCCAGCAGGGCTCTGCCTCTTGCAGCAAGTGTGGGGGAAATGGACTTGAAGCTGCTTCTGGAAGCCTGGAGTTCTCTTTGAATAGGACACATGTTTAAAGTTTCAGAAGCTAGCTGGGTGGGTGACATTTATAACAAGGAGCTTCTGAATCTGGTCTTCCTTCTGTACTGTCTTAGGCAAGGGAGCAAGGACCCACAGCCAATGCCTCCTCACAGAGAAGGGCTCTCAGGGGTGCTAGACCAAGTTAGCCCCGGGGTTACCCAGCCAGCTGCCAAGGGTCTGTGCAGCTAAAGAGAGAGTGCATGTTGGCAGGTAGTCTGGGAATACAACTTGATACAAAACTTCTGGAAGGCTTTAAGGCTACCAGAGACAACTCCATGGGATGTTCTACTGAAGCCTGGCTGTTTAAATAGCTTGGTGGAAAATAGCTGGTAAGTAGGGCCCTGGCTTTATTTGCTTGCTTTTATTTAGAAAACTGTCTCTTTTTAGGAGCACCGAGTCAGTCTAATAAATGTTTATGCTAAATGGTTTAAATCAGGGTAATAATGGTTCTGGACTAAGTAGCTTTCAAACTCCTGTTCAACCCTGAAATTCTCTTATTTTATTTTGTGATGATGAAGTCTTATGGATAAATGGAAACACAGGCTACATTTTTTTTTTCTGTCCAGTTAATAACGTTTGTGAGAAGCCAAGCTGTTTGGGACCATGAGACAGTAACCCAAGCACCATGATTCCTTCTGAGTTTATTTAAATTGGGATGAAGTACTGGGCAATACTCCACTGTTTCTGATATGTTCATCTTGCAAATTTAAATCTTGGCAGGGAGGGTCAAAACATTGGCTGGCGCCCTTGCGTAGGGCTGGCCTCTCAGTGGGCCCGTGGAGACGCTTGGTGAACGTGTAGATAAATCAACATCTACATCCTTCTCTGCAACCACCTTCTTTCCTAGGAAGTTTGACCATTTCTCTAAACATCTTCCCTTTCATCTGCCAGCATGTTCAGATCAGGATGGGACTTGTGAAAGCGAGCCTGGTGGAGATGAGCAGACAATCTAAACTCTGTGTCTAGGGCATTGTTTTACTCTTTTGATGCATTTCCCCTTTTTGAATTGTTTTCTTATTGGTGCTTCTCCTCCTTCTTTCTCTTTCCAGGTATTTTTTTTTTTTTGAGACAGGGTCTTGCTCTGTCATCTAGTCTGGAGTAAAGTGGCCCAATCAGAGCTCACCGCAACCTTGAGCTCCTGGGTTCATGTGATTTTCCAGCTTCTTTGACTCCTTTCCCCTCAGGTTTATGGATTTGTGACATGCTTGCAACTGATGGAGTCTGCAGGCTCCAGGCTCCAGCCCTCCTTGATTCCATGGGCTCCATCTCAGCTTGTCCAGCAAGGCCAGCCCTATCCTGAGATCTCACACAGGGATGGGCAACAGCTGACTCTGTCCCCTGCTCATCTCTTGACCGCCACTCTCTGCACTACCAGCTCACAGACACTCTGTGCTTGGGAGTCATCTTAGACCCAGAGGGCCTTCAGATGAAGGGATTCCAGGTATCTGGTGTCTGGCCCCAGGTGCATCTCCCATTGACACTTCCCACATTCTCAACCCTACAGGGGCTGTCCCCCAAAGCCAGCTTGTGTCTTCCAATCTTTTTGTCTTTGCATCCACCTTCTCTTCCACTTAGAACATCTCTTGCAAACCTATTAACAGAGCTTTTCAAATCTCAGCTAAATAACAACTTGTCCTCGAAGCCTTCTCTACTCCCTGATGAGTTCAAAGAATCATCAAGTTGGAAGAAGGCTCTGAAGTCATCTAATCCAACATTCCATTATATAGACAGGCAAACTGAAGCCCAAGGAGGGCCCGTGCATGCCCCACAGCACCAAACACGTTGGTAGTCCGCAGCGCAGCTGGGACTCAAATGACTGGCTCCTGACATTTACATTGTTTTATTCTGCTCCCTCCCCTTCACCTGGTTGTCAGTTGTTGCTAAGCAGTAGAAATAAAGCAAACACACATAAACCCTCAGTGCTCAGAAAGATTAGAGGAAATATGGAAGAAAACATTTCAAAATATTAACCATGGCTATCTTTGGGTGGTCGGAATGTGGATGACATTTTCTACTTCTTTCTCTTATTTGGAATGTTTCAAATATTCCTTAATGAGCATATATTGCTGGTAAAATGGAGAAAGTCAATACTTAAGCAAAAAAAAGGGGAGGAAGAGGGGGCAATGGGAAAAGAAAGACAATGCCTTGCAAAGCCAGTGTGGGTGTGGGGGCTTTCTGGAGAGCCCAGTGCTGCCTCAGAAGGCCCTGCACATCCCTTGCGGGGGGAAGAAGCAAGTCACCTCTTCTCCTTTGGATTAAGAAGCACACGGCTCTCACATGGGCCCCAGCCCCAGCCCCAGCCCCAGCAAGCAACTGTGTCCCAGGGGAGAAGCTGCCTGTCCAAGAATTACTGACCTCCTGACCCACATCGACAGTGATGACTTCACATGTCATCTTTATAGGTTTCTGGGATTACCAGGCTCCCTTGCAGACATTAAGCCGTCACATACTCGGTCCCAGGTTCTGGGGTGTGAGCTATTGGATGGGCGCGATAGAAACAGGAATCTGTTGCAATTGCTGGCCTGGAGGGGCTCTCAGTTACATGAAAGACACAGATGTGCACATAAATAAGGCAAAGGCAGGATGGAGGGGACTCTCAAATCCCATCCCAGATGCCTGGAGGATGACATAAAGCCCCGCCTGGGAAACACAACTGTCTTCACGGGACAGTATTGCAGCAGCTGCTTTCACAGCTGCTAGACTCATCTCAGCTCCCGCCTGCTGAGCTTGGCTTGGCCAGGGTGGGCCCTTACAGGCTTATGTAGGCCCTCTGCAGCCATTAGAGGTGAAGAGGGCCCAGGCCTGGATCAGGCAGTGAGAGGGGTCCCTGCTCCCCCAGTGTGTCCACCCCAGTTCTCTGCTCCTGCCACAAAGCTGCCCTCACACTCCTTTCCTCCCTTCTTTCCCCCCTTGCTGCCAGAACACCCCTTACAGCCTCGCCACCTCCTCCCACCCCCAGAATGAGGCCCTCTAGCAGCCTGGCAGGCAGTGTGGATGAGCCCACACTCTGCTTCTGAAAGCCAGGGCTAGGCAGCTACTGCCCTGCTAATGTCCCTGGGCCACCTGGATGCCCAGGGCTCATGCACACTTATACTTTCAGGTCCAAGAGCACTGGGAGATGGGACTGTCAGGACAGCAGCCCTGGACAACCAGGAAGTGGAGTTGGAGGGAGGCTGCCCAGGACTGTTTCTCAGAGCAAAGGTTGTGTTTCCCAGTGAGACTGAACTCCCTGTTGAGGGGTCAAAGGCAGTGAGAAAATGGAGGGTCTCCATACCACGGGCTGAGGAGTTAAGAGCAGGCGGCATTAGATTCTGCATGAAAGCTCCACAGGGAGCCAGGATTGGAGCTGGCCTTTGGAAAGTGTCCAGGCCTTCCAGAGAGGCTAAGAGCCGGAGAGCAAAGGTCTCCAGGGCAGAGGGCTTCAGTGCAGCTGGTTTCTCAGGTTTGGCTGTGGGAGGAGTACTGAATGGGCTGGCTTGGTTGAGAATTTGCAGCCTTCGTGCCAGGCCTCGTGGGCAAAGCTGGGGTCCTTCACACGGCACCACCCCTCCCTTAGCTGTGGCCCAAAGACACTGGGTGTGGGGGAGGGGCGACAGAGGAGGGGCTGACCCTATGCATCCCTCCTAGACATCGTCTTTGTTCTCTGGTATCTTTAACTGGTATGTAACGATGAGCCCTGATGGTTTCATTGGAGTTCCATGAGCTTGTCAGCTGCAGGGTACGGAAGACAATATTTACTGTGTGGGCACTGAGCCAGGGTGCTGTGTGTGTGTTTTCTGCTGCTGGAGGTGCACCTTCCACTTGGTTTGGGATCAATTAAATGCATTCGGAGACATGCAGATGGAGCCGACTTGCACACCTGAGGACAGGAGCCTTTCTTCACAAGGCACAGTGATACATGCTACATACCACCCATGCACACGCCCACCATCCTGGAAGGAAGGGAGAGCCCTGGTTTCCTGAGGGTCCCCAAAGGCCTCAGTCAGGTTAGGGAATATAGAAACAGGGAGCAGGGACTCCTCACTTGGTCCACCAGCAGCCAGTGCTCTGAAAGAACATGTTGCTGTTTTTACAGCAGTGGGAGGTGGGAGGAAGAGGGAGAGAAAGAGAGATGACTTGTCCTTCACTAGAAGTAGGGCTTGGGAACCACATTGTCACTCAACACTTCTGTTTTGAGCTGAATTGTGTCCCTGCAAAATTTGTAAGTTGAAGTCCTAGCCCCAAGTACCTTAGAGTGTGATTGTATTCAAAGACAGAGTCTTTAAAGAGGTGATTAAGTTAAAATAGGGTCACTAGGGTGGGCCCTAATCCATTGTGACTGTGTTCTTATAAGAGGAGAGTAGGATACAGACCCACACAGAGGGAAAACCACGTGAAGACACAGGAAGAAGAAGGCATCAACAAGCCAAGGAGAGAGGCCTCAGGAGAAACCAACCCTTCTGGCACCTTGATTGTGGACTTTGCAACCTCCAGAACTGGGAGACAATAAATTTCTATTGTTTAAGTCACCCAGTCTGTGCTACTTTGTTATGGCAGTCAGAGTAAACTAAGGTGACTTGTCTAATCTTAGGAAGCCTAAAAATCACAGGGCAGCTGGTTAAAATGCAGATACCCGGGCTCACCCTAAGATGATGTTATTTAGGAAGCCTGTGATGAAGCCCACTGATTCTGCTTGCTCAAGAAACTCTGTAGGGGGTTCTGACACATGAGGTCCCTGGGCTATACTTTGAGAAACCAGGACTAGACTATTGAATTTGGACTCAAAAATACTGGTTTGAGTCATAGCTCTGGGCTTATTCACTCTGGAAACTTGGCTAAGTGAGGCTGCTTTCTGGGCCCCGGTTTCTTCTCCTGTAGAATGAGGTTGACACTTCCTTTCATGCCTCGCACATGGGCTGAGCATGTGTGTGAAGGGCAAAGCTCTGGCTTCCTGTCACGGATGGTGTCTTTGTCAGCTTGGGCTACCGTAACAGACATGGTAGGGGATATTAAAGAACAGACATTTATTTTCTTACAGTTCTGGAGGTTGAGAAGTCCAAGATCAAGGTGCCAGCAGGATTTGTTTCTGGTGAGGGCCCTTTTCCTGGCTTGTAGACAGCAGCCTTCTTGTTGTATCCTCATATGCTGGGGAGGGAGAGGGAGGGAGAGGGAGGGAGGAAGGAAGGGAGTGAGAGCACTCACAGCTATCTGGTATTTTTTCTTGTAAGGACACTAATCTCATCATGAGGGCCCATACTATCAGGACCTCATCTCACCCTAATTACCTCACAAAGGCCCCCTCCAAATACTATCACATTGGAGGATAGGGCTTCAACATATGAATTTTTGGGGACATAATTCAGTCCATTGCAGGTGGCAATGGTGCTGATAAACTTGCAAGTTCATCTTAGACCCTGTATGTGACCCCCCAGATCTCTGAGACTCAGGTGCTTTCATTTCAAGTTCCTGCACAGTGAAATAAACCTTCAGGATTCTCACCCTTCCTGAGCAGAGGGGCTCTGGGGTCTGGTGGATCCGAGATGAGGGATACGGAGATGGGAGTAGTGAGGTCGCCGGGGGACCATTAGGCCTTCCTCCTGTGGACAAGCCAGGCTATTGAACTCTTCCATATGTGACTCAAAGGTGCTGGGGCCTCCTTGGGCTGCCCCTGTTCTGACACCCTACTCTTGTAGAGGGCAGTCTCAGCATATTGCTTAAGCCTCAAAAAGAACAAATCCAACAGCAAATGCATTGACAGCTAATATGGCATTGTACTGAGGGTTTCAAAAAGAGACAGGGAGGTATCATATATCAAAAAACAAAATTTATTAAATAGCCTCTTTAAACGTTTTGGTTCTTTTCTGAAAACTCATCTTTGATGGCAGCTGCCTCAATGCTCTTCTCTCACCCAACCCTGTCCTCTTCAGCCTTTCCAGCCTCTCAAGCAGGGGTCCAAATAACAGCTTGACACAGAGCAAGTTCTCAGTTAGGGCCTCCTACATGCCTGGGAAAATCGAGGGCCCTTGTCTCCCTATCTTGCTGCATGGGCTATGGTCCCCCTCCTACTCACAGACACCCTGGCTCCAGGCCTGAGGTGGAAGGTGGGTACGAGAGTGTGGCATGTGTGTGCACAGCCTTTCATGGAGGTCTTGTTCATAGTGGTGGTTGTTCCCATGGCTCAGTCCCCAGCATGCCAGCTCCTGCCCCAGCCAGCAACTACACAGCTCCTGCTTTTGGTACACTATGACCACTCACCCAGGAGAACTCTCACACCTCACAGAGTTTACAGAGCAGCATTGCTAGAAAGTTCTCAGGGGGAATTTAGGCCAGCTTTTCATGTAACAGATGAGAGAATTCAGGCCCAGGGATGGGAAAGAACATTCCCCATAACAAGGAGAGCAGAGACATGGCAGCAGGGTGGAGCAGGGGTTTGGTTGCTTTTGTCTCCGCTTAACTTTTGGTCTTGATTGAGTGCCCTCATTTATCTTTGGATCACTGGTGAGGTGGAGGTGGTGAGCGATGCCATCTGGGCTTTCATAATCAGTTCAGAAGCCCAAAGGTGTTGGTCAGGAGCAGTTAATCTCCCCGTAGAACCAGCTTCTATCCTGGTACGCCTGGAGTAGCATGCAGAAGCAGAGCAAAATCTTCCATCATGTAATATGATCCAGGGCTGCACAGGTCTCCTTTGGTTGTGGAGTGAAATCTGGGCTGGGAGGCAGTAAGGGATGAATACTGCTGAGGTGGCAGGAGAATGAAAGGGGTTTGTTCTGCTGAGAAAGTGGGCTTGACAAGGGAGTTGTGGTTTCCTGTTCCAAAGCCATTCTCAGACTCTTGGTTTGTCTCTTGGAATGGGCTGGAGGCCCTGTGGGGTGGAAAAAGGCATGGGGTTAGGACTCTGGAAAGCTGGACTCAGGTCCTGGCTTGGCTTCCACCTCTGAATGTGGCCTTGGGCTCAGTCCAGCCTCTCTCCGGGCCTCTTTCCTGTCTTCCTGGTGGGGAAATCCAGACAGAGTCCCTGCATAGGCTGGGGGTGGCAAGAAATAAGAGGTGGAATGTGTGGCATCCAGCTCTGTGCCTTGCACACAAAGGTCCTGCCTGTGTGGGCACGGCTGCCAATCTGCCAGGCCACACTCTTCCAGACTGTGGTCAGGAGGCAAGAAGATGAGGAGGGGCCCAGGCCTTCCTGCTTGGAAGGGATTTGGGGAAGAAGCTGTCTCCTTTGTGCAGAAATAGGCAGAAATCCTGAGGATCTTTGGAAAGGGGTGGGTCAAAAGCCAAGGCCAGAGTGACTGTGGGAGGAGGGACTTCCAGATGGGCCTCCTTGGCTCTTGGGGGAGGGGAGGGACTGTCACAGCAAACAGCTCACTCTCTACATTCACAGAGCCCCAGCAGCAGGCCTGCCAGAAGGCAGCGACCAGAGAGGGGGCCTCTGAGAGGCACCACTCTCCCCTGGTTCCCAAGCTCAGTCTCACTTTAGGGCCTTGCTAGGGAAGCTCTGCCTCTCAGATTGTTATGTGACTGGATCCTTCTTGTTTGTTCATCAGCCTCAACTCAAATGTCGTTTCCTCAGAGGCCTTCTCTGAACCAGCCAAACTAAAGTAGCTACAGGGCTATGAGCTCTGTGTGTTTGTTTACCTGCTTACTGTCCATCTCTTTTCCTTGAACGTAACCTCTGCGGGGCCAGCTCATCATCTCCCTTGACCTTCACTATTATTTCCAGTATCTGATACTTAGTAGGCACTCAGGAAATGTTTGGGGAGTGAATGGATAAATGAATGATGTGTAGAAGTCATCCAAACAAAGGTAACAGTGAGAAAGGCAACCTTGTCCAATCCTCCAAGGAAGAGTTAGTCACTCTGGTCTCTTAGCCCTCATGCTGTGATCACAACATGTGACAATGTATCTGCATACATGGCCACCTCCCCAACAGCTGCTAAACCCCAGGAGGGCCAGGATTATTTCTGTCTTGCTCACCACTGTACGTTTTGTAATTCAGTATGCTCAGCACATAGGAGGTCCTCAATAATTTTTGTTAGTTGACTGAATGCCTAAATCTGTCCTCCTAAATCAATGGAACATAGATGGAATGAAACCAAACACATCTATCTTTTACAGATGGGAAAACTGAGGCCCAGGGCCACCTCTCCATGGTAAAACCTGAGCCAGGTCAGAATGTGGGTCTTAGCAGCAGGACTATTTTCCTGTACATGATTCAAAAGTTGGTCCAGCTGAGATGTCTTTTCAAAGCTGAGTGACTAAGCAAACTGAAGGCCAATCCATCATTTTTGCTTGAAGATGAAGGGGATCTCATTACAGAGGCAAAGGGCATACTCGGTGAAATGCCACATCAGCCAGGACTGGATTAGCCTGGACAAGATACAGGAATAGAGCAGCTATGTCGAGCCCTAGTGAACACCTACCCCCGCTAATAGGGAGCCAGCCTGGCTTTCCACCTGACCAGTTCCTCCCCTTCCTGGAAATCCCAGCCAGATCCCCCCTCCTGTGGAAGGTGTTCCCACATGCTTCTGATGATGGGGTCACTTGCAGGACTGATATTTGCTGAGACAGTCCTGAAGAGTTAAGAAGGTCTTAAGAAGACAGGCTTTGGAGTCAAACAGGTCTGGGTTTGAATCCTGTCTTTTCTACTTATAAAACTTGCCCTTGGTCAAGTGATTCACCTCTCTGCACTTCAATTACCTCATCTGTAATTTGAGGATAATAAGAATAAGATCCATTATGCAGGATTTTGTGAAAATTAGGGGGATAATGTGAATACTCAGTAAGCTGTGCAGTTCTGTACTCATGCTCTTCTTGGGTCTTTAGGAGTCTTCCCATGTTATTAAAAGCTAGAACTATTTTTATTTCATCTCTATAGCTTCATCTGAGCCCAGTACAAAGCTGGGCTCAGAGTGGGTGCCAGTGCAGGCTGCCACCCTGTTTGGGAGTCTAATGCTCAATGAGCATAGACACAGACGTTGCCAACAGGGGTCTTTCCACTTGTGTAAAACACTTGGGTCTTTACGTGTGTGCCTTTGAGGTAGTGGGCACCATGTCTAACTCCAAAGCGACAGGCAGGCAAAGCTTCTGTGCAGGCAGGATGGGCTGCGATAATGTAGTTGGACTCTTAGCAGTTCTGGCGCAGGCAGGAAACTCCAACGCTGTACCTACAGTGCTTCCCAGAAGAGATTCACAAGGTGAGTATCTGTAGTTACTCTGCCCTTGCCCCAGCCCAAATCAGTTCTGAGGACCTAGTCCACTAACCAGCAACCCAACGGAAATGGAGCTGGGCCAGGAAGCCACAAATCCTGTGTTCTTAGCTGCTGGAAGGAAGTCCTTGCCTCGGTGATCTGAAAGTCAGGCGAGGAAAGAGACAAGACTGAGGCAGATCAGGTTGTGGAGAAGGGTTGACCTGGGAGCACTGTTGGATTGAAGATGTTGCCTGCAAGGAAGCCAGAAGCAAAGCCTGCTCCTTAACTGCAGCCTGAGCGATAAATTACCACCCAACCAACTCAGCGTCACTTGAAGAACAAGACTGCCATAGATTCAAAAGCTACTTCTTCATTTCCTGAAGTGGAAGCAGCATGGACTTTGGAGAAGACACTCACTTTATTGGAATCATCACTCTGAACAGCTGTATTGATTATGTCCATAGTAAATATTGGTGTAAAGCAGATCCTAAACCAGCATCCAGATTTGTATGGCCTTCTCATCCACCACAAGTCCCAGCCAACGCCTGTGATGAAATGTGGAGAAGTCATTCACTGGAGCCCATTACGTTGGGGAGAAGGTAGTCATTAAATATGGTAAGGACCAATGAATGAATTTAAGTCTTATGCCTGGCATAATTTTTTTACATTAATTTTGGATAGTTCTGAATTGAAATTGCTAGTCTATATTCCATAAGCTGTAGGATTGCTCTCTCTTATTTAGTGTATTTATTTTTAATTTAAAAATATTAGAGGGGTAAAAGTGTTTTTGTTACATGGATATCTTGTATAATGCTTAAGTGGGGGCTTTTAGTGTGCCCATCACCAGAACAGTATTCACTGTACCCCACAGGTAAGTTTTTATCCCTCTCATCTTGCCCACCTTCTTATTTTCCAATGTCCTTTACATATCTTTGTGCCTGTGTGTGCCCATCATTTAGCTCTCAATCATTAGAGAGTACACGTGGTGGTTATTTTTTCCATTTCTGGGGTACTTCACTTAGGATAATGGTTTCCAGTTCTATCTAAGTTGTTGAAAAAGACATTATTTCATTCCTTTTTATGGATGAATAGTACTCCATGGTGTGTACTACATCATGAAATATATACCACATTTTCTCTATCCACTCCTTAATTGATGGTCACTTAGGTTGATTCCACATCTTTGCAATTGTGAATTGTGCTGCAGTAAACATTTGAGTGCAGGTGTCTTTTTGATAAGATGACTTCTTTTCCTTTGGGCAGATACCCAGGAATGGGATTGCTGGATTGAATGGTAGGCCTACATTTATTTCTTTGAGGAATCTCCATACTGTTTTCCATAGAGGCTACACTAATTTGCAGTCCCACCAGCAATGTATAAGCATTCCTTTCCCTGCATCCATGCCACCATCTATTGTTTTTTGACTTTTTAAAAAATTTTTTTTTTATTTCAGCATATTATGGGGGTACAGATGTTTAGGTTATGTATGTTGCCCTCGCCTCCCCCTCCCCCCCAAGTCCAAGTTTCAAGCATGTCCATCCCTTGGATGGTGTGCATTGCACTCTTTGTGTATGCATATACTCATCCCCTCCTCCCTCCTCTCCCCTCCCCCC
>NW_012152430.1:46709-70625 GCF_000956105.1 Propithecus coquereli
CAGTCTCACTGGAGATAAGTGATATCTCATTGTGGTTTTGATTTGCATTTCCCTGATGATTAGAGATGTTGAGCATTTTTTCATATGTTTTTTGGCCATCATTCTATCTTCTTTTGTAAGGTTATAGCAAAATCCTCCCCCCCGTGTGTGTGTGTGTGTGGAGTGCCGTGTGTGTGTGTGTGAAATATAAGGCATGTAAGGTTATAGCAGAAGTGTTCTCTTTAATTTTAACTAATGCCATTTACTTCTGTCACTGTGCTTACTCTTAATTGATAGTCAAATATAGCTACACGGGACAAGAGTAACTCCATGACAGGCTGAACTTCCTAGAGTGGGCCTGCAAAGATGTAGCAAACCCCCCCGTTCTTGCTTAAACTTGCCTGCGAGTGTCGATTGCAGCTTCTTGAAATTTCTGCACCCCAGGCTGACAGTTCCAATTGCAGCCGACGAGATTACCCCACCCTCTGCCTCCTGGAAAAGTTGGTGCAAGATTAGGCTACTGGAAACCCCCAACCCGAAACTCCCTCTTATCTCCCTAGCCACCTGCGTGTGGTTTTTGCCCTTATAAGCCCCAGACTTGTAAGCCTCGGCGCGGCAACTAGCCAACCTGGTGACGCTGTGCGCCCCTGCGCTGCGCCGGAAATAAAGCCTCTTGCTTTTTGCATCGAGTCTCTGTCTCCGCTCGCTTTTTGGGTTGGTCGTCACTCCCCCGGGCCTGCCGCGGAATTCTCAGCGGCCTAACACTTTTGAAAAGTTTCTGACTTTTTAATAATAGCCTTTCTGACAGGGGTAAGGTGGTATCTCATTGTGGTTTTAATTTGCATTTCCCTGATGATTACTGATGTTGAACTTTTTTTATACGTTTGTTGGCTGTTTGAAAAACTTCTGTTCGTGTCTTTACCCTCTTTTCAATGTTTTCTTATTTTTCTTGCTGGCTTGTTTGAGTTTTGGCCCTTTGTCAGATGTATAGTTTCTAGATATTTTCTCCCATTCCATAGGTTGTCTATTTACTCTGCTGATTATTTGCTTTGCTGTGTAGGAGCTTTTAAATTTAATTAAGTCCCATTTATTTATTTTTGTTATTGCTATATTTGCCTTTGGGGTCTTAGTCACAAATTCTTTGCCTAGGCCGACGTCTAGAAGAGTTTTTCCTACACTTTCTTCTAGAATTTTTATGGTTTCATGCTTTACATGTAAGTATTTTATAATCTACTTGAAGTTTCATTCCTTTCCAGTGACTGTTCTTACGCTTCTCCTTCCCTTCATCACTGATTTTTTTTAAAAGCAGTCTGTTCTCACTTTTCTCCGAAGCCACAACAGTAAAGTTACCATCACCACTACCTCTCTACATAATGCTTCTTTCAAAAATATTGAAGTGACTAAGTCCAGATGTTTCTTTAGTTTTTAGCCATCTTGAATTCTTGGTCACCAGGTGACTTCCCTAGGCTTTCTCTTCTGTTGGTGCCAGTGACACCACACTACTCCTTTAGATTGTCTTTGGTCTCCCTTTCATGGATTCCTCCTCCTCTTAAATTTTGCTGTTCCCCAGACTTCTTCCCTCAGTCCTTGGTCCTCAGACCTCTTCTCTTGTCATCCCACACAGTCTGTCTGGGAGAGTGCATGGCCATCTACATGTTGATGACTTCTCATTTGAATGTGAGACCCTAGGTGGTCTCAGTCTTGCCCAAGGCTTCATCTATCCCCTATATGTAAAAGACTCAGGAATTTCTCTCCAATTCATAACTCTCTTCTGACCTCAGACCTGTGTATCTCTCTACCAGAAACCTTCGCTTGGATATCCCACATGTCTAAACCTGATCTCCTGGCCTCTTCCAGTATCCCAATCTCAGTGAATGCTGTATCAGGCACTCAGTTCCCTTTTCCTCCCACCATCTCTCATCCTCGGCCACTTAAAACCATTGCTCTTAAAATAAAGACAAAATACTTCACATGGTTTACAAAACCTTGCACATTCTGGCCCCTATCTATCTGTTCTGCCATATTTTGCACCATATTTACCCTTGATCATGCTGTTTAAATCACAATGCAATTATTTCTTTTTCTTGAACACACCATGCTTCCCTCTACCCAGGGGTCTTTGCACTTCCTGTTGTGTCCCCTAGATCTTCATCTATTTAATCCATCCTCATCCTTCAGGTCACTTTAAGGTAACTTTAAGGAAGCCTTTTTCTGATTTGAAGTCCCCCTTAGACCATGAACTTCTCCTTTAGAGAATGTTTTTTAAATTAATAGACTTTATTTTACAGTTTTAGATTTACAGAAAAATAATTAAGCAAATAGTACAGAGTTCCCATATATCTCTCCATCCCAGTTTCCCTTATTATTAACATTTTACATTAGTGTGGAACATTTGTTACAATAATGAATCAATGAATATGGTATTAATTAGTAATTAATATTAATCAATGAATATGTTATCAATTCATATCAATGAATGTATTATTATTAATTAAAACCCATAGTTTATTCAGTTATCTTCAGTTTTACCTATTTTTTTGTGTTCTAGGATAGCACACTGCATTTAGTTGTCATGTCTTAAGCTTCTCTTGGCTGTAACAATTTCTCAGACTTCTTGTGTTTGATGACTTACTTTGACAGTTCTGAGGAGGACTATTTCAGGTATTTTGTAGAATGCCCCTCAATTGGGATTTGTTTGATATTTTTCTCCTGACGAGACTAGGGTCATATTCTGGGGGGAGAGGAATCACAGAAGTAAAGTGACATTTTCATCACATCATATCTAGGCAACATACTATGTACATGATGTATGACTGTGATGTTGACCTTGATTACTTGGCTAAAGTAGTGTTTGTCAGGTTTCGCCACAGTAAAATAACTCTTTCCCCACCTTTCCATACTGCACTCTGGAAGGAAGTCACTATGTGCAGCCCACATTTAAGGAGTTGGCATTATGCTCCCCTTTCTTTAGGGTGGAGAATCTATGTAACTTATTGAAATTCTTCTGCATGAGAAGTTGTCTCTTCTTTCCCATTTACTAACTTATTCAATCATTTATTTATATCACTATGGAATCATAGATATTTATTTTACACTTGGGGTTATATTCCAATACTGCTCTATTTATTTTGTTGCTTATATTTTTTCTGCTTTTGCCACTGAGGAATCTTTCTGTTGGCTCCCATGTCACTTTGATATACCCTCATCATAATGAGGTTTGTTTTGTTTTTAACACTTCCTTACTTTCTGGTGCTACAGGGTACTCTAACCTTATCTTGCACATTTCCTGTCCTAATTCTAGAAGAAGTCATTTCTCCAAGGTTCCATTTACTGGAGAGTAGTATTAGAAAACAAGACCTAGGCACTGGGTGTGCTAGCTTTAGAGCATTTTTATTAGTTGCAATTTTATTTCTATTTGTGTGACTATTTAATAAATATCTTTATCATCCACAAGGCGTTCCAGTAAGGTGGGGGCCATGTATGCTTTTGCTCCTGTTAAGTCCCTAGAGCCAAGCATAGGCTCTGTTAAATAATATGCATTAAATAAATACTTCTAGGTGAAGGACAGTTTATGTTTCAGGGAAATGTCATTCCTTAGGTCACCCTACACAGAAATATCACAGTCATCTAAGTGTCTATCATCTTTCTCACTCTTAGCATCCAGTCACCAAGTCCCAATAATTCTATTTTAGGAATGCATTTGCTCATTTGCACTCTACCACAACACTGCTTCAAGTACGTATTTTCTGTCTATGGATAAGCACGATAGTATCCCAAGTGCTATCCATACTTCTCGTCCAACCTATACTTCATATTGCTATGAAATTAATCTTAAAGCACAGCTCTGACAAAGATTCTTCCCTAATTAAAAAATCATTATAAGGATGGAAAAATATACCATGTACAAGAATTGGAAGATACTATTTGTGAGATGTCAATTCTCACAAATGGATTTATAGATTTTATTTATAGATTTAACACAATCATGTCATAATCATGACAGTTTTTTGGGGGGATTTTTTTTTATTTCAGCATATTATGGGGGTACAGATGTTTAGGTTACGTATGTTGCCCTTGCCCCCCCTCCCCCCAAATCTGAGTTTCAAATATGTCCATCCTTCGGGTGGTGTGCATTGCACTCTTTGTGTATGCATATATTCATCCCCTCCTCCCTCCTCCCCCTCCCCCTCCCCCCTGCCCAACAGGACAGTTTTTTGATGAAAGTTGACAAACTGATTCTAAGATCTATAAGAAAATGCAAAGGACCTAGAAAACCTAGAGCAATATTGACAAAGATGAGCAAAATTAGAGGATGAATCTTACCTGACTTCAAGTCTTGCTCTAAAGCTACGCTAATAAAGACAGTATGTTACTGGCATGAGTACTGACCAATATGTCATTGTGATGGATAAAGATCCCAGAAATAGATCCACATTTATATAGTCATTTTAAGTTTGACAAAGGTGCCAAAGCAATCTAATGAGAAAGTAAAAGTCTTTTCAATAAATGGCACTGGAACAACTTGCTATCCATATGGATAAATGAACCTTGAACCTCGTCTCACACCCACCATATACAAAAATTAATTGGGGATGGATCAGGGACCTAAATATAAAGTAAAAAACCATAAGATATTTTAAAAAAACATAGAATACCTTCATCACTTCAGGGTAGTCAAATGTTTCTTAGCCAGGACACAGAATATAGAAGCAATAAGGAAAAGTGACAAATTGAACTTCATAAAAATAAATTAAAAACTTCTGCTCATCAAAAGATTCTGCTAAGAAAATGAATAGATAAGCTATGTATTGGGGAAAAGTAGTTTAAAAACCATGTATTTGACAGGGGACTAGCATTCAGGATATGTAAAGAACTTCTGCAATTCAATAATTAAAAGATAACCAATGAAAATGAGCAAAAATTATTGAATGAATACCTCACAAAAGAAATATGCAAATGGCCAATAAGCACAAGAAAGATTGCTCTCATCATTAGTCTTCTTGGAAATGCAAATTAAAATCACCATGAGCTATCACTATACAGTCATCAAAGTAGTTAAAAATGAAAAGATTGACAATGCTAACTGTTGATGAAGATGTGGAGAATTGTCACACATTGTTGGTAAAAATGTAAAAGGATACAATTGCTGTGGGAAAAGGTCTGGCAGTTTCTTATAAAATTTAACACCAACCTACCCTAGACCCAGTCATTCGACTTCTAGGTATTTATCCAAGGGCAATGAAAATATATGTTTATAAAAAGAATCATACAAAAATGTTCACAGCAGTTATATTAATAATAGCCCCAAACTGGAAACAAATCAGGTGTTCATCATTGGGGGAATGATAAGCAAACTGGATGAACATGGTACACACACTGGATATACAAAATGTGGCACATTCATCCAATGAATAAAACAGAATTGCCCATGCTGTTGGATGAATCTCAAAAGTGAAAGAATCTAGATACAAAAGAGGACATTGTTGTTCAGATTCAGATTTCTGCTTTCTCCACATGGCACTATATTAGACTGCAGCTTTTTTTTCTCTGTGTAATAAGTTCATTTTCCCCCAAAATGTCTTTCCATTTATCTCAACATACTTCTATGCTGATTCGAGATGCCTCCTTTGTCATATACCAAATATTCATGTATTTGAGTCTGATTGTAGATATATTCTGTACACTAATCTGTCTCTTGTGTCACACTCTGTGGTAATTACTATGAATTTAAAATACATTTTAATATCTGTTAGGGCAAGTGTCCCCTTATTTATTTTTAAAAAATATTTCTAGCTATTATCAATTGTTTACATTCCAGATTAATTTTTTTTTTAGTTTTTGGACTCTGTTTTTAATACGAAAATATAAACTAACTTGCTTTTACTTTTGTAGGTTTTTTATTATGGGTCAGATGCCATTAAAACAAACAATGAGACATGAGTCCACATTCTCTGCCTTTCCATGAACTATTTTGAATTGAATACGTGGAATAAATATATGATAATCTGGAATTTAGAATTTTTGTTACATTCGGTTTGTTTTAGCAGAATTTGTCCAGACTAAACTTTAGAATCAACCTGTCTAAGCCCAAAAAATTTCAATGGAAATTTATGTTAAATGTGTATGTAGATTTATTTGGGAAAAATTGACACTTCTTTGAAATTTGGTTTCCCATATAGGAATAAACTCTCTTGTTTGTTTAGATCTTTCTAAATGGCACCTGATAGTATTTTATGGTTTTTGTCATATAGGTGAAAGTTGAAATGGCCAATAAGGCAGGGATATAGTAAGGCAAGGTAGGCCCACCAGTCCAAAGCTCCTCACTGTGCAGGGAGCTAGCTTGAGAATAACAAAACACAAGCATCTTTCACCCTTTCCGAATGTGGCACCAGCCCCTCTCCTCTTGTCTGGCTTCATTGGCTGGTGGATGTTCACTAGTTGCTATACATTCTTTCTTCATCCTTTCTTCAGAAATTCCCTTTGGGGAAAAGGGTAATGTTCTATATCTGCACTATCCAACATGGTAGCCACCACTAGACAATGATCTGGGACATTAGTTTCTAGGTAAGCCTAGGATTTGGGAGGTGGTATGGAGATTCTGATTATTCATGTGAGTACTTAGGCCACCAAAGTCATGGCACCATGAGGCTGTTAGCTATCCTTAGCTCCAATGTCCACATGCACTAATGCCATTCATGGACAGGCCCCTCTTGACCTCTCTTGCTGGCTATAACCTCTGGCTATCTGAGCACTCCTGGGGCAATCCCAGCTCAGTCCGAGAACTCTCTGATGACTCTCTAGACAGAATTCTCAAGCCTCCTTAGTTTCACTCATTATCTCTTGTCAGACCTTGGCTATAAACCAAGGACTTGTATAATTTGCTTTGCTGTAACACCCATATGAAGGAGAGATCAAAGGCCTCTGTAGGGCTCTCCACTGTCACTGCTACATTGGCTGACTAGAAAATGGGAAGAACATTTCAAGTGGAGATAGAGACCTGAACACCAACATCTGGGCGGGGGCCTGCACTGGGAATGGTATCCAGGAACTGGAGGCCCAGTGCAACTGCTGCAAGTAATCAGTGAAGAGGTGCAGCCAGCGGTCAGTGCTATGAGTCACAGAGCTAACAGAGCCAGGGCCGAGTCACAGGCCAGGAATGAAACCCAGAGATTCTGGGATCTGGCAGTCCCTGCATAGACTTGACCAGGAGAGGTAGCAGGGAAGGCTAGAAATACAAAGCAGTAAAACAAGAAGATGCCAATCTTCTGGGCATCCAGATTCATTCCTGAGAGGGTTGGTCATCTGTTCTAGAGGAGGACATACTTGCAAGATTCCTCAGAGTGGGTCGGCTGAGACCAGGAGCCAGATGAGTGGCTGAGGCAGGAGAGAAATTATAAACAGCAAAGTTAGGAGGAGGGATGTGTGCTAGAGGCTTCTCTGTGTCTGGGCTGGAGATCTAGGTTCCTAGGTATGGATGTCTGGCCAGACAAGCTGATTAGGGGAAAGAGTGGTGCAGAGATAGGCCTTTTGGGGGAACCCACGACAATTCAAAGCGGGCAGAGGCCCTGGTTGAAGCCAAGAATCCCAGACTGGTCATGGTAAAAATGCCAGCTGAGATTGCAAGGACTCACAGGGTCTCAGATGAGTCTAAGGACAGTTAGGGAGTGATGAAGGGTGAATAGATACCTCTGGGTTCTGTGAAACACTCAAGGTGAGTCTTTGTGCCTGGGATTCTACCCAGCACTCCTCTCACTTTCTTCCCGTAGGCTCTACGACCATTGTAAGCTTCCACTCTCCTCCTCTTGCTCCTTCATTAGGACAATGACCCGGGACAGTCTTTCTGGTTGCCACTTTCATTTCTCCTGCCATAAAGAAGTCACAGGCCTTCTGTACTGGGAACTTCTGGAAGATGTTCTGGAATCTTCCAAAGATATCCTGTACCATGCTTTGTCTCTGGTTTTCATCTCCTCCCTTTTACCCAACTTCTTCTGTGATAGTTCCTAGAATCCTATGCCTCTGAAATCTTCTATTATCCCAGAGAGGGAAGCTCATGATACTTTTCCTGTTTCTCAGAATTTTGCCATTCCTTAGATCCATGACTTTCTGCCTCCAACACCTTCTTTCTAGTCCTTGATCTAAAACAAAAAAACCCCAAAAAACAAAAACAATGGATGCCTATCTCCCAATCAGACTCAACTGAGTCTTTCTCATCTCAGGGGGTGTGGACAAAGCAACTCCCAAGTCCCTGGGTCTCTATTCCCATCTGATGGAAAAAGTCACAGTTGAGAATTTCCTACAAGGAACCTAGAGCAAAGCTACAGTAGAGGACTCTGATGTTGGATTTGATTTCACAGCACATGTGGAAAAAACATTTATGTATGCTTATTTAGAAATCTGATTATGGTCTTGGAATATTCTTTTAAACATTCCATTCTGGTATAATTCAGTTTCCCAAGTCCAAGTTCCAACAGAAAAAAAGTTTGGGGAGTGGTAATTGTTAAGGGACCATCCAACCCACATTATGAATACCATACGGTCTGGCTTTAGAGGACAAGGAACTTAGGTTTGGAGAAGGAAATTCTAATCCCTCCTGATTAAGGAAAAGACAATCACAGGGTTTCATGCTGGGAAGTAGTTCATACATGGCCACTTTCCTTTCCTTTTTGGCCTCTCTCAGATTCCTTGGAAATAAAGGTAGAAGCACTATGAGGAGAATAAAATGACAGCTCTGATTAATGACTTTAGTTGGTAGCTATTACGGAGGAGCCACAAGAATGATTCCTTCAATGTCACAGCTCATGACAAGGAGAGGGTAGTGTCAAAGGAGAGGTGGCCAAATTGTTCTTCTTTCTTAGATTCTTTGCTTGAGATAGCAGTCAAAAAGTTGAAGGAAGCTTAATATAAACCTGATATAAACCAGTGGACTAAAGCAAAGGAAAGAGACGAAAGTACTAGGATTGATGAATTTAGGCTTAGCAAGCAAGTTTCTTTAGGGGCTTGGGTTTCTCCAAACCCTGCTTTGGTTGTGTATTCCATTTAGTCATTCTAGTTTATGTTAATGCTCAGCTGTATTAATAAGGTAGTTTTTTTGTTAGGTTAAAATTGAGTAATAAAGCTTATTAATCTTATTCACTTAGCCATTCCCCAAAAGAGTCTGTTTGTACCAGAAGGACGTAACTAACGCTTCGATACCTACTACCTGGTGACTGTTTGTCCTAATTGCAAGATAATACTGGAGAGGAAGTAGCCGTCTTCTTCGAGTGTGCCTACGCAATCTCACATTTGTAATATACTGGCAATTCTCAGTGCACTTGATGGACCTGGAGCCCACTTGAACTTCCTCGTGATGGTGATCTGTAGTGAACAAGATCCCAATGAGACTTCCAATCCACAGACCCTCAGGTACCTCATTTGCCCCATTTCTGCCTTTTAGGGGATTATCGGTGTGCCTGACTTTGCCTTGGAGATTGGCCCCTTGCTGATAAACTACATATGGTCTTGGAGGTCACAGAAGGAAGAGAGACAATAAATTATTCTCTAATTGACTAGAACCAATGAATCCGACCTTTGTTGAACAAAGCTATGAATCTTTCAACAATGGAGCAGCCACTTGACAGATTAGTCATTGTCAGGTTTGTAAAGGGCCAACCTACCCAGACAAAACAGCTCCTCAATACTAACGAGATGGGAGAATCTATGCTCAAGGAAACTGCCAAGCCTATCTTTGCGTGTTGACAGGGAGTTGCCTGCTTGAGTGTTTTGAGGGGAGGATCAGACTAGGGAACAGGGGAGAAATGATCAGCAAGTTGGCAAAGATCAAGGGCTGGCTAGGTCATATAAGCCTCAACGTGAACAGAGAGTACCAGATTTCGCAAATGACAAGGGGACAGGCTGGGCCACACAGTGGGAGGAGAGCCACAAATGAGGAGAAAAACATTTAAGGGGAAGTGAGGAACATAACAACCAGGAGGCTCTTTCCACAGTGCTCATGGCCTCCTACTGTCTAGCAGAGAGCTGTGTCTGGCTGAGGCAGAGCTTAGTGTTCCTGGGCCTCCGGAGAGACCTGCACAGAGAGCTGCTTTCCTTGGCTGCAGAGGACATGGCCAACCACTCCTGTCAGCTCCGGTGGGAATAAGCCAGCTCAAGTTTCAACCATAGAGTAGGTATCATCAATCAAAGAAACTTTTCCTAACACCTACACTGCTCAGGACACTGTGTCAGCCCAGGCCAGTTGGAAGGCACTGGCTATCAGAACAAAGTCCAAGCTCTCTAGCCATCTTGGGACCCTCCCTGAGCTGGTCTCAATCACCTGTCTAGGTTCATCTGCCATTTCTGCCCCTTACTCACAAAACCTTCTTTTCAGTCACATGAATCAACTTGCTGTTCCCCAAACTCACACCCTTTCCTGCTATTGTGCTTTTGCTCAAACTTTTCCTTTTACCCCTCTGACAACTACTTCCACCCCTCACACATTCCTCACCTCCTTGTTCTTCAAAGCCCAGTCCAAATGCCACTTCTTCCAAGATGCCTGGAGTGATACCTCCCTTGCAGTTGGAACAACTTGCCCTTCTTGTGTCCTCTGTCTGTTTGGTGGCAGAGTTAGATGTGTGCAAGTGACCTGGGGGAGCTGTTGGCAATAGGGATCAAAGATGACTTAGCCCTGACTCCACAATAGGGCTTGTCCCAATCCTGGTCTGAAATTGGATCCAAATACACACTTGGCAGAATGAAATGCATTTCTTCTACCCCAGAGAAGGAGAAAACCTTTTTTCTTCTTCTTCCAAACTTTCTCAGTTTTGATTTATGGAGTTCATTAACTTAGTTATTTTCCTCTCTTCTCATACTCTGTGCCTGGTTCTCTAGAAGGCTGATCTTTTAGTTCCAAGGTAGAATTAAATAACTAATCTTTGTGGAGCACTTTGTAGTTTTCAAAGCACTTTCCCATCCACTACCTAATTGATCTCCACAGCCACCTGTGAACTGTCCCCAATTTAGAGCTCAGGAAACTGTCTTCTATGTGAAGCAACTTGTCCTGGTCAGGGAAATTAAGTGGTCAGCCAGGGACCAGAGCCCAGACTGTCTGCCTCTAAATCATGTTCTCCCCACTAACAGCAACCACACAACAGAAACAAGTGCCACAAGCATTTATTGACCACTCACTCAGTGCCAGGCACAGTGCTATGCAACTTGCATGGGCTATCATGTTTTAGCCTAATAACAATTTTGTGAGGCAGGTGCTATTATTACTTCCAGTTTATAGAAGATTCAGAGGTTTAGAAAGCTTGGACAACCAACTGAAGGGCACATGGCCAATGAGTGGCAGAGTTGGCACTTAAATCCAGATCTGGCAGCCTCTACTGAGCCTAGTTGCTTGGAACTGCAGTTTCCAAGCCATGCTGCCCCTGCACACTGGTAAGGTCTGGTGCTTTGGCATTCTCAGCTATCTGGGTGCACTCACCTGCTAGGCTAGAAGAATTAGCACTGCCCTTGCAGTAGAAGACTTGTTTACCAGTCCTGGCTCAGCTATCTGTGTTGGGAGAATCACTGGTTGTTCCTGAACCCCATGTTTTCATTTGGCAAAGTGGAATCATATCTCTGTGTGTTTGGGCATTGAAGAGGGCTGGAGACCCCAAGGGAACTTGGTTTTCCCTGACTCTTGGCAAGGCTGCCAGCCACATTTTGTTTGCCGGTCACATCTACTTTAACTCAAACTCCATTCTGTTTCCAAATCAGTTCTTCCGAGGTCTTTCCCTATTTCTCTTCCTCCCAATCACATTCATACCTCTCTTACCTGCAGGAGACTCACCTCCTACTTTGAGTTGTGTGAGGCATCATGCAGTGGTAGGTAAGGACTTGGACCTTGTTGTCCCACAGATCCAGGCTTGAGTCCTCTCTTCCACTGACCAGTAGACTGATACTTGATCTCTATGAGTTTCGTTTCCTTCCTCTGTACAATATGGGTAATAACTGTACCTACCTTATGGGCTATTGTGAAAATGACACCAAATAATACCTGAGGTGCACTCAGCCTGAAATCAGGAACAGTGTGCATACTTAAAAAGTGGCGATTGTAAATGTTATAATTTCTTCTCTCAAGCCTGAAATATTGGCATTTTTTTCCACCTCTGGCCCTAAGGCCCACTCCTCTCTACTGATATTCTCACCCAGCTCCCTGAAGTCCCAGCTTTTCTTATCATCACCACCCACGCTTACCTCTCAGCCTCTTTTGCTCTACTGGTCTCCTGCCCTAGGCTCCTGGAGAGTGGAGATTGCCTTCGAAGCCATTTCTTCCTCACCCTGTCTCCCTCCTCAGCTCCTAGCCACCTGTCCCTGGATCCCAGTGCTCTCCAGGACATGATCCCAGCACAGTTACTAAAGACCTGACTGCCAAATTTGATGGCCCCTTCTTGGCCTCCACTTCCTCCAGCCCTCTGTACAGAGCTGCTAACTCCACCCTTTGGAGACAAAGCTCTTTGTTCTGAGCTTCCTTCCCTTCCTTGTGTTGCAGATTTGGTTTTCTTCTCTGTTACCAAACACACCTTGCATTTGAGTCCCCCAGAATGTTTCTGAAAACGACTCAGAACAAAGCACTGAGACAGGACGGCTGGGCTCTTCCCAACCCTGTTGCCACCCTTGGCTCCTCTACCCTCCCATCTCCTAACAGAAGCACTCCCTAAGCTTCTGGTCTTGGCCCAGGTCTATCTTGCCACTTTCTCCCCTGGAGATTTCTCTCACTCCCACGGTTTCAGCTCTCACTTCTGTGAGGGCTGGTTCCCAGGTCTCTATCTTCAGTCCTGTTTCCATCTGAGCCCCCAAATCTTTGCACATCAGTACAAACACCTGCTGTACCTGCTCTGCTGATTTCTTACCATGGCGCCAACACCTCCTAATCACCAAGGCTTGAGATCTATGAGTCATCTAGGAGAGATTCCTTTGTATCTTCCCCATCAGAAACCAAGTCCTAGGAAAGCTACTCCCCACCTGTTCTCTCCAAGCCCACTAACCTTAGCTTCTTTCAGATCTCACCATTCTCACCTGGATGACCATGGTGCTGGTGCCTCCTACCTGGTCCCCTGATGTTCAACCTTCCTTCCTCCTGATCCCTCCCCCATCTTAGCAGCCAAAGGGATTGTCTTACAGCCAAGACCTGATTCCTTCTTTCTCCTAATGAGATACCTCTGCTTTAAATTAAAGGAAAATTAAATGTGATGTTTTTATTTCAAGATAGCATCCATACAAGGAAACCAATCAAAATTGTTCACCTCTCTCACTCTGTCTTTCTCTGTCTCTCTAGCCGTTCTCATCTCTAATCATGAACATGAAAGCAAGGTTGGAATAAGGCTTTCCCTGACAATCATTATGGTCTAGGGGTTGAAGTTATTTTTAATGTTCTTTGAATTTTTCTGTATTGATTTAATTTCTAATTAGGAGAACACAAATTTAACAAAAACAATGAAATCATTATTCAGAGAAAAGAAAAAAAAATCTCCAGTGGTTCCTCATTGTCACTGGGACAAAGTCCAAATTCTTTAACCTAGCTCAAGGGGCTCTCAGTTATCAATCTCCACCCACCTCTGTCTCCTCACTGGAGGCCACTCTCCTCTGCTGGCCTAGGGCCATTCCCTTTCATTGCCAGGCCTTTGCTTGTGTCTGTCCTCTTGTCTTCAGCCCTGCTGCCCCTGGCCTGGATCTGGTCCGATCACTTCCTTCCTGGACTATGGAATGAGTCTTGTCTCCCATCCACACTCATCCTTTTCCTTTTCCCTCTGCACACGATACTGAGGTCATCTTCCTGCTGCTGCAACCTGGTTCTAGTCAAGCCCCACCCTGCACATCTACCTGTGCTCCTGATACTCTCGCACTCACCAGTCCTAGTCCTTGCCTTGCCCTTCCTTCTTCTCTTGTTTACTACTTTCAAAAGCATGTCTCTCCTGCTAGGTGATGCAGGCAACGGCAAAATGAGGTGTCTCTGTGGACCACTGGGTCTTGCTTTGTTCTTCAAGAGCTGTCCTGGCTTCAACCGTTCCCTCAAGTGCAGCAGAGTTCTGAGGAGAGGCAGGACTGGGAATACAGACTGGGGACACAGACAGTGGCTAGGAAAGACAGAGGTGGACGACCCAGTGGCCAAGGTGGGCTTTGCCAGCCCTTGTTTTTCTAGTGTGTACATGAGCCTGGCAACTCACCTTCTTCCCCAGATACACCACAGGAGGCAGAGGGAGCAGATGCCTTCAGGCACCAAAGGGGCCTCAACCATTCAGATCCTGGGATGCCCAACAGTCCCTTCCACAAACATCAGTGTGCTGTGGGGCCACAAAGCTCTGCAACCCAGGGACAGTGCTGTGGGCAACCCCTGTCCCCCTTGTCTCAGTCCTGCCAAGCCCCACTGGTCTTACGCTGCTGGGAAGGAGGGGGTCAAGGAGCCCAGGCAGGCCACCATCCCCAGCCCTCCTGAGCCTGGCTCTATCTCTACAAGGGAGCTCTTTGCAGACATTACTTAACTACTCCTCAGGCACCTCAAACACAATATGTCTAAGGCAGAACCCAACTCTGCCTCCCTGCTCCGCCACCACCACCACAAGCTGTTCTGCCTTCTGCATCCCAGATCACAGCTAATGGTACCATCAACCGCCTTGTCCCTGGCTCCACACACGCATCATGCTGTTTCACAACTTGCTGCCTTCACACATGCTGTGCACTTGCCCCCAGTACCTGTGTCCCCTCCCTCCCCTGGTCCCCATCAAGACTCAGTGCAGTGGTTAACACCTATGAAAATTTCCCCCTTAGCCTTTCCTTTCCTGAGGCTAGACATGGAGCCCCTCCTCTGTGCCCCTCAGCAACTAGGGATACTGCACTGCCATTGTCACTTTCTTGTCTGCTTTTTCCATTAGACCTGGGGCTACTTGAGTGCAGGCACCATGTATTATGCACCTCCGGGTCCCCATTACTGAACACAGAATTCTGTATACATTTGATGCTCATTAGGAACTAATGTATTTTATGTATTTATGTATAAATCCTAATGTGTCATATGCATTCATAAATTCTTGACTGTCTCCTGACTCTTATGTCCTAAATTCAGTCATTCACCACATTCTGTCCCTTTGTCTTCTAAATTATCCCTTGATTAGTCCACTTCTCTTCCAGTCTAGGACCTTCTCCCTAGTTCAGGCCACCACCATCTGAATGCCAGTGTTTTCCCTCCTGCAGTCCATTCTCCACACCGCAGCCACATGGAGCCTTTCAAAGTGTAAATTTGCTTGTGTCACCTCTGCTTAAGACATTCCAGAAGCTTGGCACCACCCTCAGCTCAAAGTCTAACCCCTTGTGGCAGCTCATGTCTGAGACCCTCATGTATCCAGCTCCTGCAGCTCTTCCTGGCCTCATCTCCCACACTTCTTTTCTGGGCTCCTTGAGTCTCAGCAAACAAACCTTGCTGTTACCTTCAATTTCCATTTTTTTTCATCCCCCATCCCTTTGCTCACGTTGTTAGTTCAACCTAGAATTCCCTCCCTTGTATCCCATCTGTCCACATTTGCCCCCTGCTTCCAGGCTCCACTTAGTGCCTCATCCACATGGCCTTGGGGAGCTTGGCCACCACCAGGTCAATGGCCCACACCAGGATCCAAGTCCCTTGTGTCAGCTGAGAAAGGACATGGTACTGTCTGGGTGAGCCCTTGGCTGGGACATGGGAATGCTGAGTCTTCCTGTCTCAGCAGAGACCTCTTTGGCCCAGAGAAACCCTTTCTCAGTTTGGGGGTGAGGAGGCCACCGACCCCTCTGGATGCCCCAAGGTTATCACTCTGCCCTTCAGTTGAGCCTCGGTTCCAGCTTCTGACAAGGCTGTGGGCTGCTGTCTTCACTTAAGAAAGTCTTGGGGACACTTTTATGGGTGACTAATGCTGTGCACTGGGACACTTCCCCAAAACACAGCCCTCCCACCAGCCAAGCCAACCTCAATATCTGACTTAGAAGATGAGGCTGAGGAAGGCAAATGGAAATGAATTTGATTTTAGGATAAGCTTTTGTGGGGTATTTCCTGAGATTAGGAGAAACTTGGGCCCAGAACTTTCCTTGTATACAGATAGATAACTTGGCCAGACTGGCCGGGAGACTTTTAACAAAATGACTCTGTGCTGGATCAAAAAGAATGACAAGACAGAGGCTGAATAACATGGGAGTGAAAGGAGCTCCTATGCTCAGAGCTATGCCAGGAAAGGTAGAATTTAGTGCAGGTTATATAGCTGAGGGCAGAGTTCAGGGACTGCCAGGTCAGAGCTAGGAGATTTCTGAGAAAGCAGCTTTGTTCTGAATTCAGGAAGGGGGTCAACAAAAGCAGGATTTTCAGAGCATCTACTTGGTGCCAGGTACTGGGTAGGCCTTGGGGACACAGAAATGACACAGAGTTAACTCCTGCCCTGTTCCATCCTTCAAGGAACTTCTGGTCTAGACTGGAAGGGGTTACATCCTCAGAAGAACTGTGAGCTGAAAAAGCTCCTGTCTGCCTAGAATTGGGAGGGAGGAAGGAAGGGGTGGCAACCGGGAAGACTCAGCGATATTCCCAAGCCTGTCCCATGGAAACTTGGAGACCCTGCCTCTCCTCCCACCTCAAACGTGCAGTGGTCCTTTGATTCTATCCAGCGTGGGACGAGGCAGTGCTGGTAATGCTTTGCACTGTGGATGGCGTGGCGGGCAGGGGATCTCTGTTGGGCTGCTTCCAATTTTCTCATAATTCTGAGGTCTGGAGTTTTGGAAACATAGCTCATGTGGAATTTCTTGGCCTATGTTCTCCTTTTCTCCCCTCCCTTGGAATGACTTAAACTTCCACTCTCAGCCCTGCCTTCTTTCCTTGATAGATGTGTCTAGAGGGCCATTCTGGCTTAGGTGGTGAAAAATGAAGCACAGCTGGTCCTAATTACTTGCTTTGTCAGGACCCAAAGTGCCTTATTGACCAGTATAGCTATGGCCTTACTCCTCAGACTTCTCTGAGTCACTGTGGCTCTGTCAATAACAGTGCCACTGCCTTGTTGTCTTAATGGCTGAGGCCGATTGACCGTTTGCTGACCTGATTGATTACCTGATTCCCAACTTGAATCTGTCCCAAAATAGCGCCTTTAGTGGAACACATGGGCTCACTCCATGAGCTTTCAGCACAATCACTTCAACTTTCTGTGCTTTGGTTTCCCTGTCAAGTCAATAGGTTTGTCATGAGTGGGTGCACTGATTCTCTGAGAATCCCCAAAGGGTTTAGTGGAGGCTGAGGACAAATGTGCTACAGTGAGTAAGCCTTGCCAGCCCCAAGCTATTCCTGGAGGCCTGCTCCCCATCTTAGACCGGTCCCTTAGGACCTCCAAAGATAGAAGAGTGGGGGCTGCACCCCTTGTGCACATACAGGCACCCGTGTGTGAACGTGAGGCTCTCTCTCCTCTGCCTCACTGCCTAGCTGCCGTGGCCTTGGTCACTCTGATCTCAGCTTCCCCATCAGTTCCTCAGGGAAGCCTCTCCTGAGCCCCTGAACCAGGTCAGGACATCTTGGTCTTCACTTTCTGAGCAGCTTGCAGGTTTCCTCCTTAGCACTTACCCTAGCTGGTAACGATATTGTTTCTCTGACTTATTGGTTAATGTCTGTCTCTCCCACTAACAAGTTCCATAAACAGATGGCCACAACTCTTTCACCCCTGGAGCCTAGCACAGAGTCCAACATGTAGTGTGATCCCTCTTCTTTCCACATCTAGAGCTGCCACAGTAATCCATGCACCCCTTACCCTCCCACCTCCACAGGCTGATAATTTAGCTACCGGTTACCACCCTTCTCTCTTGCCCAGCCTGTCCTCTCCCCACTCCCTGCAGCCCATTCAGACTTACAGAGGCTATATTCATCTTCTAAAAACATCTGGCTCTAACCATCTTCAGGGGCTCCTGGATCTGCTGCCACCCTCACCTCTTTCGCCTCATAACCTCTATTATCCACTTCAATTTTTCTGTTTTAGTCAAGCCCATCTTTTTAAGTACTCTGTTACTTGCATCAATTCCACCTTTTTATGTCCATCTAGGTCCACTGCCCCTTTCTTGTCTGGCATAAAATGTAATTTCCTTCCAGGAGTTTTTCCTGATTAAACCCATTCACCTCCTGGCTTAGCCGATCAAACACAGTACTCCCTAACAGATTCTATACAGTTACAATGAGGTGTCTAGCATCATTTAAATTTTATTTAACAATATTCCTGAACATTTACGGAGTGTCAGACACTGTGCTGGGCAGTGACTATGACTGACACACTCCTTTTCCCGTAGAATTGTGGTCCAGTGGGGGAGCCAGGCATGGAGTAAGTGCAAGTGCGATGACTACTTCCAAAGGGCAAGTGCAGGGTGCTCAGGGAGCTGGTTCAGCCTGAGGTCAAGGAAGGCATCCCTGAGGAAGGGCCAGCTCAGCTGGGATCTAAGTCTAAGTGACGTAAAGCTGTCCAAGGGGTAGGACAGAGGCGGGATAGGGAAGAGGATCGAGGTAGAGGAATGGCCTGTGAAACAGAAGCAAGGGGGACAGCAGGAAACAGAGGCAGAGGCCAGAGCATGCAGGAGCTTTAGGTGTGGGAAGGAGCTTGAATTTGATTTCAGTGAAAAGCAAAAATCAATTCTCTGGCGCCCACCTTGGGCAGTTTTGCTGGGACACCCCTCAGTGAACAGCTTTCCTCGGCAGATTTCTGACAAATTCCAGAGGGGGCTTTCTAGTAAGTCTGCAACACCACTCGGTGTGCCATGGCCACGCCCTCCCCAACAAGCTCTACATCTTGGCCCTGGATGATAAAAGGGAACTTTTCCTTTTTCCTCCATTTTAAAAACTTTTTATTATGGAAATTTTGAAACATGCATATAAGCAGACAGAATAATATAATGAACCCTTTATACCCATCATTGAGCTTCAATAATTATCATCATGTACCCAACATTGTCATCTATAAACCTCCCCATGTCCCATCACTCATCATTTTAAAGCAAATCCAAGATAAATCATTTCATCTTTAAATAATTCAGTATGTGTCTCTAAAACATTAGGACTCTTTTTTCCCTAAGTCACAGCACCATTATCACACATAAAAAATGGTTTCTTAACTATCATCAAATATTTACTTAGTAGTCAAGTTTCCTTGATTGTCTCATAAATGTCATCTAGTAATTGGACCCAAAATGTCATTTAATAAGGATCCAAAAAGTCCACATATTGCATTCAGTTTATATGTCTTTCAAGTCTGTTTTAATCTCCTCTTCCCATCTCCACATTTTCTTGCTATTTATTTATTGAACAAACCTGGTCATTTGTCCTTTAGAATATTCCATAGTCCAGATATTGCTAGTTGCATTCCCATGGTGTCATTGAACATGATCTTTTACCCCTGAATTTCCATAAACTGATGGTTATATATGTAGGTTTGACCAGATTTAGATTTGTATTTTGTAGTTAAAAATCCTTCACAGGCACACATACCAGCATTCCTCCTGTTATATCAAACACTGTGATGTTGAGATTGCTCCCTGGGTTTATCATGACATATCCATGATAAAGTTGCCTGGCAGCCTTCCACCTAATGATTCTATAAACCATTGTTGATCATTGTCTCCATTCTTTATTTCATTGTGGGCTACAAAATGATGATATCACAATTCTATCATTCCTTCTATATTTATTAGATGGAATTATTTATAAAGAAGAATTTCCCAGTACCTCTTTTCAGAATATGTTGGTTTCTTAACATCCTCCAAGGGTGATGTATGAACACACGGATTGGATTTGCTTAACTCTATCGTAGTTACTTTTTCCTATCTTTGGGCAGAGGGACCCCCTCTGTGTTGGTTTCTGTGTCCTTTTGAGAGGACACCTGTTGTTTTTTGGTTTTGTTTTCTTTTTTAGATATTTTTGCATATAATAACCCCATTGTCTTTAATAGATGACTTGCTTTCTTTTCTCCAGCTTTATTGAGGTATAATTGACAAATAAAAATTGTATATATTTATGGTATATGATATGATGATTTGATATACATATACATTGTGAAATGATTATCACAATCACGCTAATTAACATATCCATCACCTCACATAGTTATCAGGTGTGTCTGTGTGTGTGTGTGTGTGTGTGTGTGTGTGTGGTGAGAACATTTAAGATTACTCTCTTAGCAATTTTCAAGCATACAATACAGTATTAACTATAGTCATTAAGTTGTATAATAGATCTCTTGAACTTATTCCTCCTGTCTAACTGAAACTTTGTACCCTTTGACCAACATCTTCCCATTCCCTCTGCACCCTGACCAGAACCTGGCAACCACCATTCTACTCTCTGCTTCTGTGAGTTCAACTTTTTAAGATTCCATATATAAGTGAAATAATATGGTATTTGTCTTTCTGTGCCTACCTTATTTCACTTAATGTAATGTCCTCCAGGTTCATCCATGTTTTTGCAAATGGCAGGATTTCCTTCTTTTTAAAGGCTGAATAGTATTCCATTGCATATATACACGAAATTTTCTTTATCTATTCATCTGCTGATTGACACTCAGACGGAGTCCATATCTTGGCTATTGTGAATCATGCTGCAATGAACATAGGAGTGCAGGTATCTCTTTGACATATTGATTTTATTTCCTTTGGGTATATACCCAGTAGTGGGATAGCTGGATCATACGGTAGCTCTACTTTTAATTTTTTTTTTTTTATTATTCCAGGGTTTTGTGAGGGTACAAACATTATAGTTACACTTTATGTCTTTGCCTCACCCAAATGCGGGTTAAAGGCATGCCCTTCCCTCCCTTTAGTGCTCCCCGTGTCCTTTAGTTGTAGATTTGCCCCCCCATCCCCCTAATCCCTAGAGAGTATTTCTGCCATGTGATCAACCTAGTGTTGATCAGTTAGTACCAATTTGATGGTGAGTACAAATGGATCCCGTTCTTCTGCTCTTGTGGTGCCCCACTTTGGATAATGGGCTTAAGTTTAATCCAGGAAAGTATAAGAGGTGCTAGATCACTGTCGTTTCTTATGATTAATATTCCATTGTAAACATACACTAAATTTTGATAATCCACTCATGGATTGACGGGCACTTGGGTTGTTACTTTTAATTTTTTGAGAAACCTCCATACTGTTTTCCATAATGGCTATACAAGTTTACATTCATGAGGGGGCTTTTCACTGTATGCTCTATGTCACTCTTAGGGGTAGTGGCTGCTTATATCTGTGATTCCTATGTTCTTCGAGTTATTTTTTATTAATGCTTGTTACTACCCAATCGGTTATTAATCCAGCCTCTTGTTGTAGTTAATAATTCTTTTTTTAAAAAATAGCTTTATAGGGTATAATTTATATATCATAGAATCTTCCAGTTTTGAGTGTACAATTGAATGACTTTTAATAAATTTATGAAGTTACGAAACCATCACCATAATCTAAGACTCCTTGTGCCCATCAGCAGTCACTCCTTATCCCCAACACCATCCCTGGACGACCACTGTACTTTCTGTCTCTTTAGATCAGACTTTTCTCGACATTCCCAGAATATGTTTTGTTCTGTGTATGACTTCTTTCACTGAGCATATTTTTTTTTAATTGTGATAAAATACACATAACATAAAATTTACCATTTTAACCACTTTAAGTGTACAGTGCGATAATGTTAAGTATGTTCATGTTGCTGTGCAACAGATCTCTAGAACTTTTTATCTTGCATAACTGCTAGTTAATAACTCTTTATATGAAACTTTCCCTGTTTAAATCATTGTGTAGTTTCCCTGTCCTGATTGGATTTAGGCTGATACAGAAGTGAATACTGTGGCCCAGGAAAGAGATAGGGGAACTTGGACTAGGAGTAGCAGTGGAGTTGGAGAGAAGGGGACAAATGCATGATAGTTTTGATGCTAGAGTCAACAACATTAGCTGATGAATTGAATTGAGGGGTAAAGAAAAGAAAAGAATTCAGGAAGACTCCTAGTATTCCACCTTGGGCACTGGGTGAGGGTAGTGCCCTTTATTGAGGGGAAAAGCACTCATTCGGCAGTAGTGTACTTGAATGAAGGGATGCATCCTTCTTAAATTTGCCTTTGCTTCTGGTATGTACTTGGCATACTCTACATCAGTGGTTCTCAACACTGGCTGTACATCAGAATCACCAGGGAGCTTTTAACATCTATGGATGTCCTGGATCCATCCCAGAACAATTGAATCAAAATATCTGGAGATGAAATCTAGGCACTGATAATTTTCAAGAGCTCTTCAGATGCCTGTAATGTGCATCCAGTTTTAAGATCCATGGAAGTAGATGTTAAATTAGAGCTTATCATCAAGCCAAAGGGATTTAGGGTGGGGCCCCATTGGATGGCCTGGATAATTAGCAAGGATAGGCTAGTTAAGACAGCATTAGAAGCTGTCACAGGAGAGGGGTAAGATGGTCAGAAGTGTAGATATTTTTTAGGCAGCAGACTTATTACCGTGCCTCGGGTGCAATCTACGTGCCTGGGTCCATGTCAGGTGCTTTATACCTATCATCTACTGTATCTGTCAGGGTTCCCCAAAGAAACAGAACCAATGGTGTGTGTGTGTGTGTGTGTGTGTGTGTGTGTGTGTGTGTGTGTTTAGGGAAAAAGAGGGAGAGAGAGAGAGAGATTTTAAGTCATTGGCTCATGAGATTGTGAGGACTAGCAATTCCATAAGGAAGGCCAGCAGGCTGGAAACCCAGGCAGGGTTTCTATGTTGCAGTCTGGAAAGCAGAATTCCTTCTTCTTTGGAAAACCTTAGTCTCTTTGCTCTTAATACCTTCAATTGATTGGATGAGGCACAATCACATTATTGAGGGTGATCCACTTTAATCAAAATCTATTCATTGCAAATATTAATCACAGCTTAAAAAAAAAAAAAAGCTCCATGGCAACATTTAGTTAAGTGTTTGACTAAATAATCAGGCATCATAGCCCAGCCAGGCTGACACATAAAATTCACCATCACATCTACTTTATTTTCATCACACTATAGGAGAGATATCATTGTATCTGTAGTGTGGATGAGAAATCTGAGGCTCAGCAAAGAAAGACAATTTATTTGCCCCAGGTCACTCAGCTAGCAGATGGCTGTGCAAGGATTAAAACCTAGGTCTCTGGGATTCCACAGCTTCCATTAAAACCAGAGAAACCAAAAATCGATTTTTCCTGTGCTCCTTGAACCTTAGGCTGCGTTTTGCTAAGGAGTGGAGGGTCCAGCAGTATTCTCCCTGCCTCGATCAGAAGGGCACTAGGCTGTGTTTTCTCCCTTCCTTTTTTGTCTGCTACTTCCCCATGGGTCTTTGGAGCCAGCCATCTTTTGCCCTTTGTGAAGGTACAGGGTCTTCCCAAGAACTTGCCAAGGAGGTAGCCTTTCTTCCTGATCTGGGGGCTAACCCCGCTTGCCTCTCTCACTCCCTACTTAGAAGTCAGGCTTTTGCTAACACCTTGAGAAAAGAACTTTTGTTTGTAGCTCTGGGCTCTGCTGTGAGGAGCAGGGGGCAGGCATCATCCTCAGACCTTACCTTACTTCTCTGCTACAATGGTATCTTGCTGGTGGGATTTGACACATCTCTGTTCTCCTTTCCAAAGGACTTTTACCTCTGCTCCTTCAGGGAAGCCTGGGGTCTGAAGTTCTATATTTAAAATGACTCTATTCTGCACTGCCAAGGAAGCAGTGCACTCTATCTGCACTGCACTCTATCATTAGAGTGAATAGACAGCCCACAGAATGGAAAAAAATATTTGCTCTCTGCACATCTGATAAAGGGCTAATAACCAGAATCTATCTAGAACTCAAAAAAATCAACAAGAAAAAATTAAACAACCCCATCAACAAATGGGCAAGCGAAATGAACAGAAACTTTTCAAAAGAAGACAGAATAATGGCCAGCAAACATATAAAAAAATGCTCAACATC
>NW_012152430.1:71415-100807 GCF_000956105.1 Propithecus coquereli
AAAATAAAATGACTCTAGATGTCTGCTTCAAGCAGCAACTTGCTTGTGCAAATGACAAATGTTATAAGTGATTATTGCAAAAGGAAAACAAATCTCCATTTGCAATCCAATGGGAGACATTTCTATAATCCTTGCCTCTGACATAATAGTTTCCCTAACAGCTGTTTGCTCAGGTATTGGTGTGAGTGATCATTTCTTCAGCAGAACTGATTTCCCTATAGCAGCCTCTAGACCATTCAGGTCTCTGGGAAAAGTTGAGGAAACTATTAGCCTGATACCCTAAGCAAGGAGGAGGAAGCTGATACATGCTCTTAGAGCTAAGCTATAAATCTGGTGACTTCTAGCTGTCCTCAGGGTTTAACTCTACCAAGCAGGCTCACCAGGACCCACAGGGGCTATAGGCATTCAGTTTTAACCAAAATTCCCAGAGCACCCACTCAGTGCCTGGCACTTCTCTATGCATTATGGACATAGGGTGACTCAGACATGACCCCTTCCCCCAAGGAGTTCATAGTTTGCACAGGAACACAGGGAGAGGCATGAATGCAGAAAGGGGCATAGAGAGGTGAGGGAAAGCTATGTGCATGGTATGTTGCTTGAACTAAATCTTGAAGCAGGGTACTAGAAAAAGAGATTTCAAGAAGAGAAATTAGCTCAATGGAATGCTGGTAAATATTCAATGATAAATTTTTCCAGAAAAAATAAATCCTTGATGTGTAGTGTTTTCCAATTTCCATTCTGTAAATAATCTTACCATGACCCATTTTAAGCTACCTATTTGGTTGGCATCAGCTGAATGTGCAGTTGGGAAGAGACACAATGGGCTGTCAGGACCTGTTCTGAGCTGGCTCCAGCATACCACTGGATTTGGCCCCCACAAAAATTCAAAGGAGGCCCTCTCAGTTGCATGGTGGTTCCAGAGGCTAAAGAAGTGAGACTAGGGCTAACAGATGATAATGTTGGCACAGTCAGAAGAACCAGGTCACAAAAGGCTGGTGGGTTATGTAGGCCTCTATGCTGCAGGCAGTGAAAGATCACTGAAGAGTTTTAAGCAGGAAAATGATACAATCAAAATATTATTTTAGAAACATATACTTGGTGTTCACAATCAAAATTTTTGGTTACCTACTCTATCGATGAAACATTTTTGAAAATATATGCCCAAAGTATATAAAGATGTACAACCGAGCTGAATAAAGTGTGTATATAACACACCTAAATGTCAGGGGCAATGATGAGAGAAGGCCTAACCAATGTTGCAGGAAAGTCCAAATCTTTTCATTCTGCCTCTCAGTGGGTCACCCTGAGCACCTCACTTTAGAGACCAATTGAGTAGCCAATGAGATTGAGGCTGGAGGCTGGGCAACCTGTTGGTCTGTAGTTAAGGTGTGAGAAGATGGTGGCCTGGACTTGGGGTAGCAGGAGGGATGGAGACAAGTGAGAGATCTGAGAATCCTAAAGAGGCAAAACCCATAGGACTCAGTGATGGACTGAACAGGGGTGTGGGAGAAGGAGGTGTCACTCACTGAGATGGGGAACACCAAAGGACAACTAGAGTCTATTTTTGGTGGAGGGGAGAATGACTCATGATAATTACCATAACTTAGTAAGTAGCCACTGTGTGTATAGCACTGCCAAAGGCGGCTGCAACCAGCCAAAGGTCTCAGACTCACCTTTGTGCCCTTCAGCAGTTATTTATTGTAACAACAATATTATAACACCCTTAAATGATGTTACAGGAAGTTTACAAAGAAAAATTAGCCCATTATCCATGCATCCTAGCCCATAAGAGCTCATTTTGTATCCCATATTGTCTCCCAGGCCTTGGCCACATGTGTGTATTTATTTTTACATTGCTGTAATTATGGTATATTTACAGTCTTATATTCACCCTTTTCACATACCATCCAATTGTAAGCCTTGTCTATGTCATAACATTGTCTTTGTAATGATCATTTTTTTTTTTTTTGAGACAGAGTCTCACTCTGTTGCCCTGGCTAGAGTGAGTGCCCTGGCGTCAGCCTAGCTCACAGCAACCTCAGACTCCTGGGCTCAAGTGATCCTACTGCCTCAGCCTCCAGAGTAGCTGGGACTACAGGCATGTGCCACCATGCCCGGCTAATTTTTTCTATAGTTTTAGTTGTCCGATTAATTTCTTTCTATTTTTACTAGAGATGGGGTCTCGCTCTTGCTCAGGCTGGTCTCGAACTCCTGAGCTCAAACGATCCACTCGCCTCGGCCTCCCAGAGTGCTGGGATTACAGGCGTGAGCCACCACGCCCAGCCTGTAATGATCATTTTTAATGACTGCATTATATTCCTTGGAGATGATGTGAAACAATTTTCTTAGCCATGTCCATATTGTCCAATGTCTAGATTGTATCCAATTCTTTTCTATTATAGATAATGTAGCAGCGAATTACTTCATGGCTGGGTTCTAATTTTGGCTGACCCTGACTCACTCTGAAGTAAAGGGCTGCCCTAGCTCTGTTCTCTTCAAGGGAAAACATTATGCAAGCATGATTTCCATGAGTGGGGCCAGAACACTGTGCTAGACAGCAAATGCAGACTTCCATATTTTATGGAGGGGAAAAAGAGTACATTTCTTTCCATTCAGCAGGAGGTGGGATCCAGTGAGGTAGGGAAAGGACTGAGGCCAAGAATGGAAGGTGGTATAGCAGCATGTGCATGTGTGTATGCACGCACACACATGCGTGTGTGTTAATGGGGTTGGAGACCAGCAAGCAGGCCAGAGTGAGGTTGTGTCCAAGCAGGGCACATGACATTAGGCAAAGCTATGGGGCAGGAGAGGGGTGTATTTGATGGGACATTGTGGCATTCCTAAAGAAAATAAAATGCCATTAAGATGTCGGCAGTTTTAATACTATGTAAGTGTGCATGATAACTGCCCATCTTTCCAGAAGCACCCACTGTCCATACTATTCCCACTGCTTGTTAGTCTAATCCATCTGTGGACCTCTCTTGTTGCAGATCCTGCCTCAGAAGCTGCTGAGCTATGATAGTCAAAGGCGTTGTATGCCCTAGATAGTTTCCTCAACCCTGGTTCCTGGGCAAGGTCTAGGGTAGGCCACAGGACCACCCAAGTGGCAGACTCAGGGGACTGAGCAGCCTCTGCTTCTCTCTCACCCTGCTGGAAAGATCTGAGCTTCCCCAGTTGGTCTAGGCTCCTGGTTCAAAAGGTTCTGCCAATGGGAAGGGCTATTAGTTGCTGAGGGAATGCTGTGGCCACAGGGACATCACCCAAACTTGATATGTCTCAGTCACTTCAGGCAGCACAATTTCATGTTTCACATTAGAAACAGTTGATGATTTTTAAATAAATTCCAGGCATTAGGATTAATCTGTTGCTTCTGTTCCCTTTGGTCAGAATGAATCCCAGCTTATTAGGCAGATAAGATCTTTTCTCCTGGGGCCTGAGCCATCACTTTGAGAAATTACTTCGCATAAAGAAAGGAAAAAGGTGACACTGCAGTCAGTCCTGGTTCAGGAATGAAGGGTCTGGGGCAGAAGCAGCCTCCCGTCACAGTCTTGGGAGCTACCTTGTCCCCAGCGAACAGGAGATACAATGGCTGATCCTTGACAGAGCCTCTTTCCCTACAGAGAGTTGGGGTGGCCATATGATTAGGTAAGAGGAATGGGTTTGACTTTCTACCTACCTGGATTCTATCCCAGCTCTGCCATAATAGTAATGTTTCTGAGCATGTACTACATGCCAGGGAATGTGCTTAGTGCTGGTGATAGAGCTGTCAACAAAACAGACAAAAAAAAAAAAATGCCTGTTTCATGAAGACAGACAATAAAGAAATAAATCAAATGTATAAGATATCAGATGATGATACCCCAATAGAGAGAAAAACAAAAGCATGAGGTAGGGTTATAGGCACATTAGAATTTTAGATAGGGTGGTTAGAGAAGGCCCCGCTGAGCAAAGATCTGAAGGAAGTGAGGGAAAGAACACTGTAGCAACCTGGGCAATGGGCGTAACAGGCCAAGACACAACATAGGATGCATTATGACTCTGCAGATAATGAGCAAAGACATCTCTGCTCATGAGGCTCCCTTGTGTCGCTACTCATGTAGTTCCGAGACACATGAGAAGCATCCTCGATGATCAGGTTTTCTCAGTGCACTGCTTAGAATTTTAAAAGCTCAAGGCCTTGCAAACCACTGACTGAAGAATCCACAAATAGTCACCCAATGTAAATTTTGTTATGCAGCAGGAATTTTTCCCCATGCTCACTCAGAGACCTTGAGCCAGACATTTGCCCTTTTTGGGCCTCATTTTTTTCATCTGAAAAATGGGGATATAATTGTTTCTACTGAGGTAGAAACCTTCTCAGCTAGAGGTCTCTGTAAGGCTCCTGTGACACAATGACAACAGAAGTGTTTTCTACTCAGCTCTCTGGAAATAGCAGGGATTATTCCTACTGACCTGAAAAAAGTCCTGGCTTCTAGTAGATCAAGTGAGGCATTAGCCACTCCCCAGCACCTCAGCAACCAGTGGGCCACATTTTGGCCTCGGCCAGTGGGCAGAGTTCTGTGAGTCTGCTCAGGGCTGGAGAGGGGAGCAGAGAGTTCCTGTAAGGTATATGTACTCCCTGTGCTGACCTCGGTTTCATGCATGCAGAAGGCTGAGATGTAGGCTCGACACCTACGTCTACATTTTGGGGATCACTTAGATATCCTGCAATGAGTTTTCTATCGCAGTATAACAAATTTACCACAAACATAGCAGCTTTAAACAACACCCATTTTTTCTCTCATAGTTTCCACGGGTCAAGAGTCTGGGACTGCTTAACTGGGTCATCTGCCTGGGGTCTGACACATCAAGATATGGGCTAAGATGGGCTCTTATGTCTCTAAGGAAGAATCTGCTATGAAGCACATTCAGGTTATTGGCACACTCTAGTTCCTTGCAATGGTAGGACTGAGTTCCCAGTTTCTTTGCTGGGCATCTGTTGAGGGCTACTTTTAGCTCCCAGAGGTCACTCTTTGGTCCTTGAACATAAGCCCCCCATTTTCAAAGCTAGCAAGATTGCACTGAATGTGACTCTTGCTTTGATTCTCTTTGGAAAACACCAGTTTGGATAGTCTCCACATCTTATAGTCAACTGACTTAAAACTTTATATCTGCAAAATCCCTTTACAGAAGTATTTAGCTTAGTGTTTGATTGAATAACCAGAGAACAGGTATCTTAGGAAACCGTCTTTAGAATTCTGTCCACCATGTGTCCCCACTGAGTTATTAGAATCATATCAACAATTTCCCTTTGTGGGCTACTCCCAGTCTCATTAAATGAAACAAAGATTACGTCTCCTGATCCTAAAAGTCCCTGGCTTCCTGCTAAGCACAGAAAGGAAACAATACTTCCCTCTTTTTATTGTCTTTTTGCTTTTTTTTTTTTTTTCTCTAGTGGTCTGGCTAAGGCTCTGCCCTGGGTATAGGCACTGGGTATTTACAGAAGGGGTTGAAACTCAAACTGTCAATCATCATCAATACGGAAGAGTCCATTTCTCAGGCAGGAAACTGGAAGTCCAAGGAAGCTCCCAGGAAGGCGGTGGGGGAAATGTCTCTCAGGATAGTCGGGAAGTGCCAAAGGCCAATTGGGTCAAGATCTTTCTGGCAGAATACCAGTAAGAGACCCCTGAGGTGAAGCGACTTCCCAAGGCTCAAGAGTTGGGCCTATGTTGGTCTACCTGCTACTCCCCACATAGATATTCTCCCTCTGTCTGCATTACCCTGGAAGGCAATGTTTAGTCTTATTAAGCTGAAGGGTTTCCAAATAATGATGCAGCCCATGGGCCAAGAATGTAATGTAGACAAGGATTTGTGTTGGAGGAGACCATAATTCCTAGCCCAAAGTGATGCCTGTAGGCTGTCCTTCTGGGTATCTATGGGCACTTGTGTCAGTCTGAAATGTACCATTATCTTTCTGGAAGTCCCATTGCTGGTCCTTCCACTGGAGTCCAGATCAATGACTCAGCTCACCATTTCTTCTGATGAGAAAACTGCATTTCCTTCAAGATGGTAAATGATCTCAGAAACTATGATCCCAAACATTGAGATCAAGAAAAGGAAGATGTGACTGAGCCAAGGGTCAAGGGGAAGCATGGAAGTCAAGGTGGGATCAATCAGATGGTACTGCTGGAGAGCCTCGGGTACCTGCCACTGACCAAATGATCAGAGGAAGGTGGGAGGGAAGGAGCTTTGGGATTAAATACAAATGACTTTTCCTAAATGCAATTAGAATAGCAGTCTGTGTAATTCGGAATCAAAGACCCTGAAACTTTCACCTTGGGTCTACGGTAGGAGGGCAGGAGAGCTGACCCTCCTCATTAAACAAATCTGATTCTGTTCTGATTGTAGCTCTCTTTTCACAGCTACAATTACACTAGAAGACAAGTCACACACTTCTTACTCAATACAACATCAGAGAAGCAAAACCCAGTGAAGACTGCACAGAAGTGGTGCATACTCAATGTGAAGGAATGGATGAAAACCCAGGAGACAGCCAAGTAAGAGAACTTCAAGAGACAGAGTGTGATCCTGGTACTGCCTCATTATGTGATATGGTGACATTTTGCCTCATGGGGAAAGCAGGACTCCTAAAGCTTTTCTGCCTAAATGTGCTGGAGGGGTCAGGAAGAGTTCTTCCAAAGTGTGCTTGCCAGGTTGGATCATCCAGTATATAAAAAGTACTAGACAAGGCAGGCAGGAACCACCTGGCAGCTGTTATTCTCTCCTTTCCTCTTCTCTTTCTTTATGTATTTTTCATTTGTATCTGGGCTGAGTCAACTGCTGCTCTTAAGAGACAGGGGTGGACAACTTCCCCTTGCATCTACAGTATCATTAAGCATCCACTAGCCCAACTCATTTGACAGATGAGGAAGACTTGCCCGATCTCAGTTTCTTCATTGGTCTAAAGAATGGCAGACTCAGGCATGAAACTGCAGCCTACTTCTTGGTTCTTTGGGGATGGTGTTATGAGAAATCAGACAATGAAACAAAAAGCTGAAAGTCAGAAGAAAATGGATAAATATTTTGATTTTTAAAAAAATGCTAAAATGGGCTCAGGGAAACAGAATAGGCCAATGATCCTGTAAGATTGTAGTGGGGATTAAAAGCTCACCTCCCTGCAAAAGGCCCAGTTCCAGAAAGTTTTATAGGTTGATGGTTTTATCAATATCAAACTTTCCACGAAAAGATAATCTCTCCTCTCTATAAGTTACTCAGAGATTGGAAAGAGTAGGAAAGGTGACCACTCTATTTGCAAAGCTACTATAATGTTGGTAACAAAACTGGAAGGGGACAATAAAAGAAAAGAACATTTTCAGGAAACCTATAATAAAATATTGATTATATTGAAACAAAATTGTAAATAAATCTAATGGTGTATTAGGAACAGAACAAAACAAATAAAAAGATTACATCATGACCAAGTAAAGTTTATCCCCAGGTTGCAAGAATAGCTCAGCATCAGGAAATCTGTCAATATCATCTATTATACTAATGCACTCAGAGAAAAAAATGAAAAAATGTCTTATAGATACATAAAAAGCATTTAATAAAATTTAACAACTATTTGTGATAAAAAATTAAAATTCTTAATAAAGGGATCCCCTTCACCTCTATCAAGACTACCTGTTAAAAACCCACAGCAGATATCATACTTACTAGAGAAGAAACTTTGGAAGTGTTTCCTTTAAGGTAGGAAGCAAGATGAGGATGAATATTAGCACACAAGAAATAAGAAGTATGAAGATTGTTAAGGAAGAAAGAAAATGAGCATATTTGAAATTATGTGATCATTTACATAGAAAGCCGAGAAAATTAGACAAACTGTTAGAACTAATGAAAGCATCCAGCATGTTTGCTAGGTAGAAGATCAATACTCAAATATCAATAGTATATTCTACACCAGCAATAGCCAATTAGAAAATATAAAGGCACCGATTTGGGACTGGATAAATGAAGTGTGAAAGATACAAATGATGGGAATATTTAGCAGTGAAAGGGGAAGAACTAGAAACGTGGGTAAATCTCACAGTGGTCACGTCAGTGCCAAGAATAAGATGTGTAATTGGACCACACTACTGGCTACCATTTATTGTGTACCATGTTCTGCCCTCTGTTCTAAGTGCTACCCAGTTCATCCTCATCACAAACTTATCAGGTTGATATTAAAATGATCCCTTCTTTATAAGTAAGAAAACAGAGATGCTGAGATGATTACAAAGCTTACTTGAGGTAACCCAGTTAGTGAGTCATGAAGGTAAGATCCAAATCCAGACAGCCTGATTTCAAAGCCTGCGCTTTTAACCACTGCTAGTACCCAGCACTGCTTTCACAGCAGTGGTGTGAGGTGGCTGCAGAATGGGAGTGTCCTCACCATTTATCCCCCACTTGACACTGCACCTTGCAGTTTGTAAAACTCCTTTTTGCCCAAGATCTCACATGGTCCTCATGTCACATTTCCAGAGGAGAAAAGAGGAACTCAATAGAATAGGTGAACAACTTTCCCAAGGAAATGAAGGAGCCAGAATGAGCACCTGGCCTCTTGACCCCCACTGTGGTGCTTTGCCCACTAATCTGAAGCCAGGGAGGGCCGTGGAAAGGCTGAAAACCATCTTTGCTGACTATTTTCTGTGAGGCACCTATTTTTTGTTTTGTCTTAATTTGTTTTGTTTTTTTATTATCTTTTTAGATTTCCAAACAGCATGGACCAATTCTTTGGTAAAATGCAATAGAACAGAATTACCAGAAGAGTGAAAATAAAGACATAAATTATTTTTTAATTGTTTTTATTATTAAATTTAATAGGAATTATCAAATTGCTATAAAAATTTTGAAACTCTTGTTCTTCATCTCTGTCCTTACCTCCTTATGGATGGGCACAGATCCAGGGACCACCTGAGCAGCACTGCTCTGGGTTCGTGCATCCTTTCAGCTTTCCTTCCCTGTCACTGTCCTCATGTTCCCCCAGAGACCCAGCAAGGAAGCCTCCCTCCTCCCACATTCACCTGAGAGATCTCCAGAGAGCCACCTACTAAGGAGCAAGGCTGCTGTCAGGATACAGAATGGGGCTAGAAAAGAGGGCCCAGAGCCCAAGGATCAGCAAGCCTCTGGGCCCCTGTTCAGAGTCCCCTTGTGCTGGAGTCTGGTTGAAGTGCAGGCGTGGGGACAATGGAAACTGTTATAAAAAGTAACAGCAGGAAGAAAGTCAGTTGCTGATTGATTACAGTGAGAAGAAACTAGTTGTTTAACAGGGATGCACTGCCAGAACTGACTCCGAGGGCTATAGCGGTGGATACCTGCCTGGCAGCTACCCAGCAGGCTCTTGGGAGAAACAACCTGGAGTGAGCTCTTTGCCTAGAGGTGTCTCTTGTAGTGCAAATTTCTTTCAGGTGAATATATGGCTTTGATCTGGACTCTCTGTCACCAAGATCAGGGCACTGGGAATGGATTTGGGGCAGGGCCCACTTCACAGATGTGCAACCAGGGCAGTCACCCAGAGCCCCGTGCTTAGAAGGGCCCCATGCTGAGTTTAATGCTCTACTGTTGCTGTCTTGAGATTCTTAGTAATTTTGAAGAAGGGGTGCCACATTTTCATTTTGCACTGAGCACCACAAATTATGTAGCTAGTCCTGATTTGGGGTTTGTGTCCAACAGGGCAACCCACAGAGTACCACCTAGGGAAGGCACTGGGTTATGGAAAGATCAGGCTGGATTTCCTCCCACACGGTAGAACAAAAATGCTGAATCCCTACCGAGCAGAAGAGAAATTGGCAGTCATTGGTATCGCATATTTCTCCTTGTAAATCAGACAGCATCAATTGTGTTGGAGCGGGGCGGTAAAACTGTATTGAGAATACCTAATGAGATGTTATGATCTACTTGTGTTTCCAAGCTGAAATGAATCAAACTCCGTGGTCTTGTTTTCCTTGATGAGATTCTAGCAGTCTTAGGAGGATTAATTAACAACGATAGCTGTGTTGTGTGCATTATCTCTTTTAATCCTTATGCATCTTCAAGGTAAATATCAGTAGCTCCATTTTGCAGAAAAAGAAACTGAGGCAGGGAACAGTTAAGTGGTTTGCTTCAGAGCCAATTCTCGCACACACGATACCACTCACCTGCTCTGAGCAACAACCACATCAGAGAGCCACCATGAGGACTGGAGTCTGTTAGGAATCCACACCTCTGGGACTGAGAAAAATTGTGGGATGCTGGGGACCTGGTGTCACACGTACACATGCTCTCTCAGCACAGCCACATGTCTGCTGCTAAGCAGACCTGCTGAGTGCCCTCTCCTCTGCCCCTCCCCTCTGAATCCACCTGGCCTGTCTCCCTCTCTCTTCTTTGCCTTGTGGGGTTAAGAAAGATCCCTCTCAATTCCTCAATAAGAATTATGCATTTGCTCCCATATTTCTGGGTCTCTCTGAGTCCTTCTGAGTGGGCTGCTACCTGGCAGCCCTGGGCCAAAGGTGATTGGAGAGTGGATGGAAGGCAGTGTGGGAAGGGCCACAGGCCAAGAACAAGGCAACTGATGCTCCAGAGATGTACCCTGCTCCCCTCCAGAAATGGCACTGTGCTAGTATGCTGCTTCTATTTAGCTTGGAAATTTGTCACCTCCTCTCCAACCACCTAGATCAATGTTTAGAACTAATGATAACAACTAAGTCTAGAATCTAAGAATGATTTCACTCAAGCGTTGGCAGGTGTGAAGTAAATCAAGTAAATCCTCAGACTGATCTGTCATGTCTTTGGGGAATTTGTCCAGCATTCTCCTCCCTGCAATTGCACATTTGCCAAAGCACTTGCTTTTTATTGGCCTCTGATGTTGCTATCCCTGCTTTCCACCTGGACTCTCCTCATCAGTTGCCCCTTCTCTCAAGCATTTTCAATCTCTTCCTTTCTCCTGATCTTTCTCCTAAGCTTGTAACCATTTTTATCTTCTGTATTCTAAAAAAAAAAAAATCTTCACACTTCTTGTGAAACTTGGCTCTCTCCTTGTCTTGATGATTGCAATTTTGCAAGAGTGGTCTATATATGATACCTCCTCTTCCCTCTTGCAACTTCTTAAGGCCTTGGACTCTGCTCCCATCTCCACTTTCCTCAAGGTTGCCCATGACTACCAGCTTTACTGTCCCTTTCCACTCCAGCACTGGGAAAGAGGCTTGAGTCTCACTGTGGCAGGCCCCCACTCTGGAAGAACACAGCAAGCCCCATCTTCCACAAGCTATTCAGCCTCGTGTTCTAGTTTCTTCTTCCTTAGTTCTCATCATGCAGCAAGCTGCCTGTTCGAGTGCCCTTGTAGGATGGTTCCTTGCTGTTCTGCTCACCTATGAAGTTCTGTCCCAGGCCTCTGCTCTTCTTTCTTACACTCTTTACCTTAGAGACCACATAAATATCCCAGATCCAGCCATTATCTCTTGTAAACTCAAGAATCTGTCTCAGTTCAATTTTCCTTCCTAAACTCCAGAGTCATATATGGAGATACTTATGAATCTCTACTTCCATGTCCCACAAGCACCTATAATCCTATCTGGGTCAAATGGAACTTATGATGCTCTCAGTCCTTCTCTCAAAACCTCCCAAGTGTTCTTTATTTCAGGAACCAACATTATCATCCATCTATATATGCAAGCCAAAAACTTGGAATCCATTCTTGACTGTTCTCTTTTCACCAGTCCCTAAGTCATCTTCTCTTCTCTTTTTCCACACTCTTCCTGGATGATTTCTTTTGTGCCTTTGGCTCCCAAATCTATCTTCAGCCCAGACTTTGTTTTGAGCCTCCAGACCCATGTAGCCAATGCCTAATAGACACCTCCAATTGGATAGCCTACAAGCATCCCAACTCATCATATTTAACACTTAACCCATGTTCTTTCCCATCCCAGTCTCCTGTCCTATTCTCTTCTATTGCCCATTTGCCTTTACAAATGACCTCATTATCCAAGAAGATTTCCTCACAGAAACCAGGAAGGCTCCTGCCCCACCAACACCTAACCCATTACCATGACATGTCAATTCCACTGCGCACCACCAAGATGCATCTTAAAGTCTCCCAGAAGTCCACTTGTACACCCCATGTTAAGAATTTCTGATCAAGAGGCTAATCAATATGACACAAACATCTGTCTCTAATTTATGCTTCCTTCTTGTGCTTTAGGCCTATTGTCCAGCTGCATGCTGCATGCTAAACACTGCTATCTGGCTGTCCTCAAGCTCTTTAATATATCCACGACCAAACCCATCATCTTTTCTCTTCTGCTCTCTCTTACATGTTTGTTTTTGTAATTAATGGCACCACTATACTCTTGGTCACCTATTCTAAAAACCTTTGAGGCATCTTTGAGTGGCTTATCCTTTGCATTCTCTCAGTTTCATTGATTTGACCCCACAACACTCCCATCCATGCTTGCCTCTGCGTTTCTCTCCCTACTGTCCTACCTCAGTCCATCAGTGTTCTCTGGTTCCCTCAAGGATCTGCTTGCCTTAAGTCTTTGTGATCTCTCTGATCTCATTTCCAAATTCATCTCTTGAGCCCGGCTCTCATCATGACGGAACTCTGCTCAAAACCATCCATGGCTCTTCCTCTTACCCACACAATCAAGCCTCAATGAACATTCACAACCTTGCTTGAGGGCTAAGTCTTATTTCCACTAATACCCTTCCACATATCCTCTGCTCTAGAAAAATAAGACTACTGACTATTCTTTAAACATATCTTGTGTTTCTACCTATGGATCATTCCTGTGCCTCAAGCACATTCTTTCCATCTACCTTTGTCAAACAAAATCCTACCCCTCCTTCAAGGCCAAGGGCCAGTATTGACTCCTTCATTAAGCTTTCATTGAACAGAGTTCCTCACTACCTCATCTTTGCACTACTGTCTCCCAGCAACCCAGTGCCTCTCATATTTTATGGCAATTATCTGGTTATGTGTCTTTCTCCACATTTGGACTTTGAACTTCATAAAGGCAAGATCATATCTCAGTTCTCTCTGTAGTCCCAGGACCTGATGCATAGTAGATGCTCAGGAAAGTTTACAGAGTGGAAGCTTGCTTGTAGCTTTTATGCCAGAAATATAGGCATTTGTGAAAATACTTATCTCCCCAAGTGAACTGTAAGCCAGGTGAGGGCATGATCAATGTCGTCTGTATCTTTCTGCCCCTGCACATAGTAAACTCTCAAGCAGTGTGTATTGAATGAAAGGAGTGTGGAACAAGCTGGATAATCATATGAAAGCTCATAATTTTCTTTGCACACTAAGGTAGGTTTGGAGAAACCTAAAGCCCTAAGTTTCCATGGAACTCTGGGTGATATAGATCAGGGGAAATGAGTGAAAGAATGTATTAGTGAAGACAATATTAGTGAAGAAGTGAGGAGGGAGTGTGTGAGCTAGTGAGTGAACAGAGGAGAAGGATGGGAAAGAATAACTGAGCCTCTGAACGAAGAAATGAAGGAGTGAATGAATGAGAGACTGAGTTAACTAAATTAATGACCAACCTAATGTATGTTTGTGTAAAAAAGCAAATGAGTGAATGAACATATTATTTCTTCTTGGTCTTTGGGAGCTTTGTTTAGCTTTCTGCATTGCTCAATCCCTTGGTAAGGGTCTCACACACAATTTGGAAGTGTCTCTGTGTCCTCAGATTTTAAATTGCAGCCGACCTAGGCTGCCTCCAAGGATATAGTCTCAAACTTCTTTTACATATATATTTTTAAAAATTGCTACAAAAGCAGCACCGCTTGAAACCTCGATTAATTACTAATGTTCTTCATCATTTATCAAGTGCTGGTTGTTCCTTGTAATCTTTAAAGGGAGTGAAATTAAAAGAATTAAGAAACAATTATGTGTGGAAAAAAATCACTCTCCCCAAATCTAATCACCTCCTGATAGAGAGCTTCGTTCCAAGATGTCTAGGGGCGGGGGGAGGAGGCTCCTGCAACTAGTCTAGGGAAAAATGAGTCGTGACCTGGCAGTGTGATATGACAGAGAGCAGCCCCTTCTGAGGGCTGAGGAAGTAAAGCTGAGCCCTGCTAGACTGCCTGGGGAAACAGAGCTATTGCTTGGAGGGGTGGGAGCTCCTGTGTCTCCCCAAGGAGGCCCCAGGCTGCTAAGAAGCTGGGGATCCCTCCTACAGCCTGCTACCCCTCATCATGTGGGCACTTGGGAAAGGCAAAAGTTGTAGGGCAAGAGCTCACCAGGAAGATTGCCAGTTGCAAGAGTTTTAGGCTAAATGCAGGGCTTTGCCACTGCATCCTTCTATGCAAGGGCAAGGTCGGCATCTGAGAGTGAGAGCTTTCTGGTAGGCAAGGCAGCTGAAGCTAATGTGTAGCTCCAAACTCAGGTTCTTCTTCATCCTTTCAGGCTGGTGTGGCCAGCTTTACTGTCCCCTTCCACTCTAGTGCTGGGAAAGAGGCTTGAACCTCACTCTGGCTGGTCCCTACTCCAGGAGAACTGCAAGGGCCTAAGAACCATTCTCTTGGGCAGATATGTCAAAGAGCTCTGTCTGAACACTGGGTCCTGATGCTTGCTCCTTAAAAGTGCAGATGGGGCATGCCTGGGTGCTAGTCCCAAATGTGAAAGACAGGATGTTCCTTAGAGAGGGGCCTGTGTGCGTTGCATAAGCTGTTGTCCTAGCAAGAGCACAGCCTGGGATGCGAGGGACCTTGTCCTCACATGCACCCTGCTGGGAACTTCTTCTTTGTGTTTCCAGGTACAAAGCAGTGTCCCGTCTGTTTCCTCATCAGTTTCTCTCAACAACCTTCCGAGGTGGGGAGTCTCTACCTCTTTTAGAGATGGAGAAGCTGGCTCAGACAAGCGCCCAGACTTGCCCAAAGTTCCACGGCCAGAGAGTAGTGAAGCCAGGATCTGGAGTCAGGCCTTCCTTCATTTTCTAGATCTCGCTCTGCTTCTTCCACACCCTATGGCCTAGGAGACTCCCTAGCTTACTTCCCAGTTTCCACATTTGCCACTGTTGTTCATGGTGTCATGAAAATGGCAAGAATCATAGCACCCATAAGGAGCTTAGTACATGTCAGGCCTCATTCTCAGAGCTGTACACATAATATGGCATTTTATTTTCACAAAATCCTAGGAAGTTGATGTGTTAATATTATATGTACTTTAAAGATGAGGAAACTGAGGCACAGAGTAGTCAGCTTGCTTTCTCTGGGTCACAGAGTTAAGAAGTACTGAAGCCATGGCTTGAATCTGCTTCCTAGGTCAGTGCTCTTAGCACTGCATTCCAGGGAAAATGGTCCTCCTAGAAAGCTGCCTTGGGTCCCTGCCCTGCAAGGAAAGCAATCTCAGGGAACAGGCTCAAGCTATGGAATTTTCCACAGCTTTTCACAGAGTGCCTGTTGCGTGTCTGCCTCACAGCTGGGGCTCCCAGTCTCTTTTCTGTGTCATCCTCCCCAGCCCCCACACGACCAGGGCTCTCTGTCAAAGGGAGCCCAGGCAAACCCAACGAGACGTGAGATGTAGCAGTCCAGGCACGTGTGTGGGCATGTGGAATTGCCAGGCTGGCTGCAAAAGCCTTGATTGCATAATAGCATTTAGAAAATGGCATTTGTCTTTTCTTCCAAGGCCTTCAAGATGATGAATTGGGGCTTATTGAAATGGCCTTAAATCGAACCTTCTATGTACAACAGCTTGCTCAGACTCATGCAAAGTGGATTTCTATTCTCAGTGGCTAATACCAGTAACTCCTTATCACTGGCTATCTTCTGGGATCATGGGCTGGGCTGGTGACAAGTCATTGAAGAGAGATGGGAACCAAAACTGCCCCATGAAACAGAAAGTGTGAGGTCCCTGTGTACCTATGTGGACCCTGAGGAAGAGAATGATTCAGAGGTATTCAGTAAGCCAGTGAGGAGGCTGCCTTTGGAGCCGTAGGCTAGGATTCTTCCTCATGCTTAGGACCCTTGTCATGGCCATCTCCCCATGGGGCCACCCTGGGGTCTGCCTGTCCACCCACAGGCTCTCACTCTCTGGCATCAACCTTGAATTTGCATGACTCTGAGAGTAAGTATCTCCTTAAATTTCACACCCTCAGTGCCTTGCTTGTCTTACCCTAGCCCAGGCCCATCCTGGCAGCCATCCGTGACCTCCTGTCCAGGAAGCAGAATTCTTTTGAGAGGCATTAGTGACCCTTCCACCTCTACTGTGCCCCAGTTTCCTCATCTGCTAAATGAAAATAATGGAGCCCTCGCCTTCTCTACATCACTGAGTGGAGGGAGGAGCCTGTGGCATGAAGACAGGAGAAAAGTCTTGTATGCTGTGAAGTGCTGTGCACAGTGGCTGTGGCTGCCATTCTGCTGCTGGGCCCATCTCAAGCTGGCTTCCTCACAGGCCGTTTTTCTTGACCTCCACAGGAAGAGACCGCTGTGTGGCTGACTGGGGCTGGCAGCCATGGCACTGTAGGTATAAACTAAAACAAAAAAAAGTACAACACAACACTACTGCCACCAACAAAACATCAGAAAGAAACAATCTAATGAATATGGAATTGACTGATGAGATTTGACAACAAAATTCTAATATTTTTAAGGGGAGGAAAACTGCAAGCAGGGGCTGTGAGGATAGAGGAGAGAAAGATGAAGCTGCCTGTGTGTGCCTCTTGTACACAGGGGCTGGAGGCTGAGATGATAAAGCAGTGTAGACAAAGTCCCTGCTTTCGGGGATCTGCCAGTCCTGGGAACAGATTGATTTGGATGCGATTGCATGCTCTGTAATAAGAATTAACAATAAGGAAATACAGGAGGCTGTGGGAATCTGGAATCACTAACCCAGACCCAGTAGCAATGGTGGGGGAGGGGGACAGGGGGTACTTGGAGATCAGGAAGTCTTACAGGATCCGATGTTTAAATTGGGAATAGAACAATGAGTAGGAATATGTCACATGGAGAGAAGGGACAGCATGAGCAGAGGTATAGAGGTGGCAAGGAGCAGCAAGTGCTCCAGCAAGGCTGGGACCTCAGATACAAGGAGTAGTGGGAGGGAGACTGGCTGAGGTTGCCCAGGATCAAGTCCTGCAGAGCCTTGAATGCCAAGCTCAGGAGCTTGAACCTAATCCCAGGAATGATGGGGAAGAAGCCACCGGAGGAGTAGAGCAGAGGAGACCTATGATCCAACTCAATGCTCTCAGAAAATCCCTCTTCCTGCCATGTGGAGAAAGGACAGAAGAGCAACAAAAGTAGAAGTGAGGACACTAGAGAGGAGGCAGTTCCCAAAGTCCAGGTGAAAGATGATGGTAACTTGGACTTAAAGTGCCACCGAGGGGATGGAGAGAAGGGAGCAAAGCCAAGAGACTAGGGGGAGGTAGAATTGCCTAGATTCAGGGACTGATTGGGTGGGTATGATAAAAGACAGGGAGGTGTCAGGGGTGATATCCAGGCTTGGGGATCACCGGGTGTAGAAAAGCCTCAGGAAAAAGATCAGGAGTTCAGTTTTGGAGATTGAGGCATTTTCTGGTACATCTAGGCAGACATGGCTAGCAGACATTTGTGTATACGGGTCTGAAGCTCAGAGCAGAAGTACGATCTAGAGACAGAGGGTTAAGTAGAGCAGAGAAGGAAGGGCCAACAAAGGAGACTGGTAATGAGTATCTAGAGAGATATGAAAGAAATCATACAAGCTTGTGATTTTCTCTTTGTGATGCTCCTGAAAAGTCAAGGCAGATGAGGACAGAGAAGTTACCAATGGATTTAGCAACGTGGAAGTTATTGATAATGTTTCAGTTCAGTGGAGTGAGTAGTGGGGTTAGTGATCAAATGGGACTAATGAAGCTATATTGTAATGATCCAGGAGGGTGATGCTGGTGGCAGTGGAGGTGGTGGGAAGTGGTTAAATGTTACATGTTGAAGATATTGCTGATAATGCTTGTCAATGGATAGGATATGGGAGGTGATAGAAAGAGAGGAGTCAAGTTTAACTCATAAATTTGAAGGAAGCCAGAGCAAAGGGGTAGATGGCGGTGCCCTTTATTGAAATGGGAAGAAAATGAGGAAGAAACAGACTTGGTGATGGCAGGAGCTGGTTAATCAAGAATTGTGTTTTATGTATGTTAAGTCTGAGATGCCCATTATACACCCACATGGAGATGACAGGTAGTTTGATATGTGAGTCTAGTCGGAGGAGAGGTCACAACAGAGAGATAAATTGGAAAGTTATTGCTACCCAAACAGTATTGCAAACCAAATAACCACCTAGGGAGGGAGCGTAGATGAAATAGGAAAGGTCAAGGATGGAGGTCTGGGGCCCTTCAACATTCAGAGATCTAGAAGACCAGCAAAGGAGACTGGGAGGAAGCAAGTACAAGTCCGGTGAAACTAGATGAGTGTAATTCTAGGTCTTGCTCACAGAAGAAAATATTTTAAGAACGAAGGAGTGTTTTACATGTCAAATTACTGTTGAAAGGTCTATAACGATGAGGACAAAAGTGATCATAAGCTTCAGCAAGACTCAGGCCTTTGATTTGATAAGAACCATTTCAGTGAAGTGGTGGATCAGAAGCTGACAGGAGCGAGGGCACGATGTGAAACACAGAAGAGGAGCCGGAAAGTGAGACTATTCTTTTGCAGGTGTCTGGCTCTTTCTGGGTTAAGAAACGTGGTAACTGGAGAAGAACAGGGATTGAGGTTGGATCTTTTGAAGATGGTAGATAGAAGGCATGTTAGCATGTGGATGGAGATGATTTAGTAGATGCAGATAGAGGAGAAAATGACTGCAGTGATGTCCTTGAGCATGGGAAAGGGTGTGGGATCAAGGTCACAGCTGGAATGCTTGCCCTAAGATTAGAGCAGGGACAGTTCATCCAGAGTGACAGGAGGGAATGCAAAGTTGATGACCATGACTGCAGGCAGGGGAGTGGACATGTATGCAATGGAGGGGAGCAGGACTCAGTGTTGAAAAGATTCAGAGTCGAGAGATGGGCCACATTAGCAGTCTCTTGTAAGTATATGGAGGATAGGAAATAGGATAAAAGTCAAGGCTATGGACTGACTTGAAGGTCACCTGAGAAACTTCTGCTTGCAGAAGGAAAGGAAATGATGCAAAGTTTCACAGATCCTAAGTGGTAGTGCTGGGATAGGAACTTAGACCTGTCTGATTCAGGGGCCTGTGCTCTTTCTCTGCAAAGCTCCACCTGTGGGTGGAGGTTGGTTTGTGGATTGCAGTGACATTCTTCCTACACCAATGTTTATAGTTTATAGCTGCTGGTCCTTTGGCCTTGGTGTAGAGCTGTAGTGTATATGGTCAGAGGCAGGAGGCTGGCTAGGTGACCTCTGGCCTTTCCCCTGCCTCAGCTCCCTGGCCCGAAAGATCAGAGCTTGATGCACATTTTGGCCTCATAAATTGTTCACAAACTCTGATGGCAAGCTCCAGATTTGTCACTCCCTAATGTAGCAGTGGCTACAGCTGGCTGACATCAAGCTCTGGGAAGCAATGCAGTAAATCATGTTCCCTTTTGTGCAAGAAGAAAAAATAGAAAATTATATTCTTCTCAGATTTCACTTTTGAATGTGCTGGTGCTTCTGTCAAATACTCCCTCTAGCAAACAAGAAAGTGGTGTGACCCCCAGGGAACAGGCTTTTTAATAGGCATTGTCTGGGTAATCCCCACACAGAGAGGGAGAGCGCTAAACAGCAATCAGAATGCACTGCTGCAGCAGCTGGTATACTTCTCTCAATACAACACAAGCTAGAGGTTGGGTTCCCCATTCTGCAGGTTGCGGACTGAGATTCAGGAAGGCTGGGGATTCACTCAGATCATTTAATCCAGCTGGTAGGAGACAGATCTGGGTCTAAAATCTGGGCTGGAGTTTAGAGTCCTATGCTTTAGTCAGTAGTCCATTTGGTCTGGGTGTGAGTCAGGACCGGAGCCTGCCAACCTATGTAGAACTAAAAGCAGTCTAAGTACTGAAAGAGCAAAATGATGATGATGATGATGATGACGGTCTCTTCATTAACTCCTCTGGACATCAGAGAAGGAAATTATACACGCAGGGAAGCCTCAGCTGCACTCACACTTCATGCCCTGTGGTCATGACCAGATCCAGCAGCCTGGACCCTACTGAGGGCCCCAACATGTCCAAAAGCGTGACCATTGCAGGCATCTGGTTTCCCTCCTCAAGGCTGTGACATTTATTGTTGTGTTCAACACAAGAGATATAGCAGCATGGAGGCAAGGGGAGCTGTTGGCCATTTTGAACAATGCTTCCAGAAGCATCTTTCAAGCCAACTGGCTCATCTCTGGTCAAATAGGCATGAGTTGCCAAGAACAAAGAGCAGGGAATGAGCTAGTGATGCAGCACTGAACTCCGCTGTGGCCCCACAAGGTATGTCCCTTCTCTGGGCCTTAGTGTCTCCAACTGAGACAAAAGAGCTAGACTGAAGGGCCTTTGAGGCCTCCTCTTTCAACTGTTGTTCTTTAAGATTCATGCTCTCTTGTTCCCTTCGCCTCTGTCTCTCTCTGTCATTTGCTTTGCCAAATTCCCTGGGGCTTACTGTAAAAGTATAACTGGTTTTGCAATAAACATTCCACACTGTATCCAGCCAGAGGTATGTGCTTGCCTCACAGGATTCCCCTGGGGTAGGGCTGTTATTCCAACAAGGCAGAATTGTGACCTTTGTCTGAATTCCTTTTCAGTCATGGCCTCTAGAACCAGTTGACAAAGCACAGGAGGAATCCCATTCCATATACAAAAAGATTGGTCTTGTGAACATGAGGACCTGCATAGCGGCTGGAAGGTCAAGGGACTTGGATTTTGACTTAGGATTGGACTTCCCCTTGCCTAATGACCAGAACCAGGGCAGAGAATTCAGCAGGCAACACCTTCTCATTAATGATTGTGGGAGGGAAAAACAGAGTGATCTTGTGAGCTGGCCAGCAAGAGACGGAGCCCACTTTCAAGGACACACAATGAGTAAGAAACCTGGGACTGTCTCTTCAGACTGTTTCCAAGTCTAATGAATTCCCATTGCCCATCAACCAGGGCCCCTGTGATCTTGTGAAGGAAAAAACTGAATTTCTATTTTCATTAACTTCTAATTGAAATTTCTCATTTCATTCTATTTTGAATGTAGGCGATGAACCACAGTAGCATTAGTAATAAGTGACACTTTGCCACTGAGATAAATCATAGCAATTTTCATATCATATTATCATTGCAGCTATATTCAGATAGCCTTTATAGTGGGCATTAATTTGAAATTACCATAGTTGTTTGACTCATCATTAGATTTTGTCATTTCATGCATTAATAAGAAAGCATTTACGTTAGTATATCATACAAGTTTTGTTTAATATTTGGTTATAATTTGTTTCCTTTATAATCTTAGGCATTTTTATACATGTAAAGTATTATTCTGAGAAGGGATCGATGGGCTTCACCATTCAACCAAGGATCCATGGCACAGCAAAGGTTCAGAACACAGCAGTCTGTGAAGTGTGGGGCTCAGAGCCTGGCACAGTGGGGCTTTCACTCTCACAGAGCCCTACCGCAGGGGCCTGCCCTCTCCCCATGTCAGACACTGTCCTGGAAGTCACCATTCACTGTCAAACATCAAGGCAGCTCACTGTGCCCACATGGGCTGCTTTGGAGTCTCATTTGGATCTCACTTCAGCTTGTTGCCCCACCATCCATCTTCAGTCTAGGCTCTACTGAAAGGCCTACACCTACCCTCCTTTCCCTACCTCTGCCCTCTGTCCACTTGCCTCCTCCCTGGTCACTGGCAGGACTACTGTGTCTCCTCCTCCTTCTTCCTAGGCCACAGCATAGGTGGCACAGTGGCCAAGAGGGGGACCACAGTGCCACACTTGCCCCACCTTTGCTTGCAGGACTCCCGGGGTACTCAAGTGCAGGGAGTCAGATTGGGGATCCAGGGAAGTGCTGACAGGGTTGAGGGCAGCAGTGGTGATGGAAAGGGGGAAAATAGAAGCACACTGGCTTGCAGCCAGGTGTTTTCACTCCCTGACCTTCTTACCCACCCTACTGTCTCTGCTCAGACCACATCTCTTTAGTTTCAGGTCCCTTAATAGGCGTTGAATGAGATGTTTTCTATTGGGGATCCATGATGGATGTGTCCAGAGTGTACCTTTGGAGTGAGTAAGGCAAGCGAGTGAATGGGGTAGAGAAGGCAGTCTGCCTGGTTTGGAATCTTTACTCTGCCACTTATGAGCACGTGACCTTGGACAAGTTGTTTAACCTCTCTGCACCTCAGTTTCTTCATCTGTAGAGATAATAACCACTTATTTCACAAGATTATTGTGAGGATGAAATGAATGATTTCCTTTACAGCACCTAGCACAGTACAGGCACTCGATCAATGATAGTATTATTGTTTTTGCTAAGCCAGTGCATGTTTGCAGGGAGTGAACAATAAGAGGAATTCTGGATGCAACATGCTTCCTGATTCCTGGAACCACAGTTTGACATAAACTACCTCTGCCCCTCCCAGAGTCCTACACTGGGATCCAGGAGGGAGGTGACTTTCCAGTCCACTCTGTTATCCCTATTCAGTCCATGTCGGTTTGGAGTTTATGGTCCTTTAACAGTGCCTCCCTTCCTTACAGGTTGTTATGGGTATTGAATGAGACGTTGACTATACAGGGATGGGAACTCCTTGAAAGGTGGAGCCCTGATGCAGACTCCCCAGGAAATTCACTGTTAACAGGTAATTTCTGTTTTGGAGTCTAAATTCAGCTGCCCACAGCTGTAGCCTAGTTTTACAAAAGCCCACTCACCCAGAGTCACTGAGCCTGGATTCCACAGTCCCCTGCCCCAGTAGCCAGACACATGACCACTCCAATTCCCTGCACACCCCAGCGCTCCCCTGCCAGAGCCAGACCTCCTCGTCTTTGCTCCACCGTTTCCCTGTGCCCCGAGCCAAAGCCCACTCCCTTGCCCCAAACCCAGTCCTCCCCATCCTTTAAGGTCCAGTGCCAGTCCCACCTCCTCCAGGAAATCTGTGTGGACTGGAGTCATAGATTCTCATACGTCAGTGCCGCAGCCGCCCACACATTACTCAGCCTTCATTGACTGCCCCTCCTTTGGATTCCTGCAGCACTTAAGGTCTGTGTCAGACAATTTAGCACTTAATTACAGACTGTCATCAATTGTGCCTTAATTTTTCCTTGTGCATTAGTGTGTTATATCTAACTCTATCAACAACTTTTAAAGGACAGAGAAAAGTAAAGACACCAACATTTCTTCTCATCACTGATGTAGGAATATGACTGTTAAGGCACCTATAGAGTTGAAAATGAAATATTTGGCATGCTGTCACTCAGCCACCCTACTCCCAGATCTAAGTCTTATTCCAGAGCTTCTCTCTGTCCCCAAATATGCTTGGAAGCCTCCTCTTGGGGCACAAGGAAGTGGAAAAGAGCAATGTGTCCAGCTTGCCAAGGAAGGGTTGTGCATCTCTCAGCCACTCTGTGTCCAGGACTGCTCTTACTCCACCTGCCTCTGGAACTCGCTGCTGTGACCCAAGTGCTCAGACATCTACATTTTCCTCCCAAGGGCCTGCCCACGTACATTAGGCTTCTTAATATGGGGGCAAGAGGTGGAGCCAGCTGTCTTGGATGGGTGGCTGGCACACACGTGAACATGACTGGCCAGGCTGCCAGCAGAAGGGATTGCTTTAAAGGGGTAGAGCTTGCTCCAATCTGCCTCGGATATGCTACTGTGGATTGAGGGCATGTCTGCCCAGTGGGTCCTTGACACATACAAGTTTGGCAAAAATGGTCTTCACATCACCCATTCATGATGTTTGGTCTGCTTTCCCAAACCATGTGGCCAGTGGGATTCTTAGCAACATCGTGACCTCCAGTACCCCTACCCTCCAACCTTGTCCTAGAAACCACCTTCCCACATGTCCATCAAGTTAATTTCTCTCTGTCTGGCAGCTGCAGTGGAAGAAGGAGTGCTGTGGAGCTAGGCAGGCCATCGTGGCATTTAGTTGGCTTTATAGGTTGCCTTTCCCAGCAGACCATGAACTTCTGGACCACAGTACTCTCTCTTTCTCCTCTTTGTGACTGCACCATCCAGCACAGATGTATGTGAACAAGCATGCAGAGCCACAGGGGCTGTGAGGGTGTGGACAAACATCCTAGCTTTCCACATCAAACCAAAACTCAGTTTTCCCAAGTTCCACACCGATGCCATTTTCTTCCAAATGCTCATGGCCTGCCCAGCTCCACAGCGCTCCTTCCTCCACTGCAGCTGCCAGGGGAGATCCAGACAAAGAGAAATTAACTTGACGGACAAGCCGTCTGTCAGGGAGGCCGTTTCTAGGATGAGGTTGGAGAGTAGAGGTGCTGGAAGTCACGATGCTGCTACGCTTCACCATCCCACTGGCGGCACCACTTAGGCTCCAACATAAGAGCTGAGGGAGGCCCCTGAGACCCTGGTTACAAACTGCCTTATCCCAGGGAGGCAGGTACACCATGGGAGCTATAATTATTGTCTTAGTGTGTTGCTTGACTTTGGATCGTCACTGCAGACACTACATTAGGGCAGATGTTGATAGCCATGGTCCAGTGGAAAAAGCCAGGGACTTGGCGTCAGGAATTTGCATTGTCATTCTGGTGAAGCCACTTACTAGCTATGTGACCTTGGGTAATTTACTTACCTTCCTTGCCTCCGTTTCCTAAGCTGTCAAATGAAGTTAATAATAGTACTTTTGTCAGGATCATATGAAACTGTATGTTTTAAAGTTCCTCCATGGAGCCCGACATACTGTGTGGACTCCACAACTGGTTACTGGTTTGTTATTGAAAACCATCCTCCCTCTCCTCAGCAGAAGCAGCAGAAGCAGCAGCAGCAGCAGCAGCAGCAGCAGCAGCAGCATCTTTGTACCAATTCCCTCTTCCCACTGTGTCTACTCTGTATCCCTCTCAGCTAGTTGAATCCCTCAGAGAATGGGTAGCAGAGAACCTAAGAGTATAAACAGTGATGTTGTCAGGTGGATCCAAGCAGCTTCCTAGCAAAGAATGGATGGCTCTGGCCAGAGGGGGCTTCTGGGCTGAAGGAGGGAAGGGAGGACAGAATTCATGTGTTCAGACTACTGTCTTCCTTTGAGAAGGCTAACTTGTACCTTTTTTCTTATGAGTGTGTTAAAGCAGTAATGAGTTCAGTGCTGTCCTTTTTCTGGGAATTAATGATTGGGGAGAAAATATGGTCCTTATTGCAGCCATTAGCGCTGGCCTATTACTGATTCCAATAAGGACTACATTAGCACTCTGGTGAGGGTATTGGCCCTGTGTTTTCCTGGATTGGCTGATTGCCTATAGGGATGCCCTTGGTGCTTTGAGACTCAAGTCCTTCCCATTAGCCACCATCTGTCTCTACCATTTTATCCCTCCTTGTTCCATGCTTATACTAATAATGTTTGTATGTTTGGGAAGATTTTAAGTAATGTGATGGCCAATGTCATTGCCAGCCCTCAAATTAGAGAGTGCCCTTTAAGTGGAAGGCACTTACCTTGCATACAAAATACCATTTGAAAGAGAATGGGTGATGGATTTTGTTGTCTTAGGTTATCGCTATTTAACTCAAGAGTGGGAACCACCAGATCTGGGTTTTGGTAATCAAGAAGCTAGCAGCAGGACTCTCCTCAACTCTGCTGCAGCCCTCTTTACATGTCCTTGGGGGATGATTTGGCTTACTCCCCCAGGTAGAGGCAACAAAGTACCTCCTGGCATTGTTGCACCCCTCTAAGCACATGAAATTCATGGTAAAGGGAAGGAAGGAGGAAGAGGTAATCATTTCCACCTTACAGATGAAGAAATAGAAGGTCAGAGTTTAAATGGTCTATCCATAGTCATTTTGTATGTCAGTGGCAGAGCTAGAACTGGTCTCAGGGTTTCTACCTTCAAGCCCAGAGCCATTTAGACTCCAGAGAGGACTACAAGTCCTCGGGAGAAGTGCTACTCAAAGTACAGGCCAGTTACAAAATGAGGCACTTGCTGCAGAATCTAAATAAATGCACTACTTCCTTCATTGAGAAAGTCTTGCTAGAAAATAAATGTCAACTATATTAAACAGAGTGATTAATGATTATTTGATTTACATTCTGGCACAATCTCCTTATCCAATCAAGGATGGGTAACAGTCTCTGAACCACACTTAGAGTGTTACTGGCCTAGATTATCAGAAAGGTAAGCTCTGTAGAGGACAGTGAGCATTTCTGTCTTAATAACTGTAATAACTACCTACTATTGATTATCTGAACTTTCTTTGTGTCAGGTATTGTGCTAAGCAATGTATATGAACCTTCCTTCCCTACAACTTTATGAGTTGGCACTAGTATCCCCATTTTATTAATACATACGAGGAAACTGACAGAAAAGTTAAGTTGCTTGTCTATGGTCATGCATTTCATTAGTGGTGAGCTGAGTTTTGATCTCATACCACCTGACTCAAGAGAACACACCATTTGTCACATTGCTACATACCTCTCAAGTCACTATGATATCCCCAAGGATGAAGTTTAGAAGTAACATGCATTCCTTTTGGAAAGGATGCATGAAGGAGTTTTTTTTTAGGGTAGGTGGACAGTTCTGAAGAGCCCAAAGATACATCATAGGAAGAGTGAGATGGCAAAATAGAGACTATAAGAAAGAATGACCAAATTTGTCTCATAATGCCAGAATTCATGAGTTTAGGAGAGGACTTTGAAGCTTGAAGGAGGAAATTTTAGGAAACATAAGAAAGCCACCTGTAACCGCATAACATAAGGACAAGAGCTTGATACCACATGAGATGGAAGCAGGAGAAAACTGTGAGCCAGCTCTAGAACATTTGTCATGCTGTTTGGCAGCTCAGCGGGATCACAGGGGCACTCGGCCCTGGCTGCACATAAGTGCCTGTGGCGGGTATCTTCCAAAGGCCCATGCTCAGGTCTCATCTATGAGCTTGTGATTTTATACAACTGTCGTGGGCACTGGGCACTTGCTTTTACGAAATCTTCCCCAGGTGACTTTAATGTTTAACAAATCTGGGAGAGAGCACAGGCTTTGGAGTGAGATATATCTGGGTTCAAATGAAAAACATTAGAAATGTTAAATACAAGAGTAAATAAAAAAGCTGATTTCCCCCTCTTATTTCTTTAAAATATAGAAGACTGATCAAATAAATATATTCTATTATGGGGTTTATAATGTATGTATCACATATATCTGAGACAACTATAGCATAAAGGGTGGTGGAGTGAATGGATCTATACAGTTGCAAAGTATTTACATTTTATGTGACAATATTTTCTGTACAGTATTAACTCTAAGTAAACTATGAAAACTTAAGGGTGTATAATTAAGCACTTTGAGCAACCATTAAAAAGTAATACAAATAGACAGTATGAATAGGCTTATATGTATTAAATAAATTGAATCAATAATTAATAACCTTCCAAGCCAGAAAGCACCAGGCTCAGATGGGTTCATTGGTGAATTCTACCAAACATATAAGGAAGAAATTATACCAATTCTCTACAATCTCTTTCAGAAGATAGAAGCAGAGGAAATATTTTCCAACTCATCCTACGAGGCCAGAATTACTGTAATACCAAAACCAAACAAAGACATTACAAGAAAAGAAAACTACAAACCATCAAGAAATTCCATTACTGGGTATTTACTCAAAGGAAAAAAAAAGACTTTTTATAAAAAGACATCTACACTCGAATGTTTATAGCAGGAGGATTCATGGTTGCAAAGATGTGGAAACAACCCAAGTGCCCATCAATACGTAAGTGGATTAATAAAATATGGTATATGTGTACCATGGAGTACTACTCAGCCATAAAAAATGGTGAACTAAAATAATACCTCTTGTATTAACCTTCATGGAACTGGAGACGATTTTTCTAAGTGAAGTACCACAAGAATGGAAAAACAAACACCACATGTACTCACCATTAAATTGGAACTAATCATTCAATACTTAGGTGCACATACGAAAATAACTCTCATTGGAAATCAAGCAGGTGTGGGGGGGTGGAGGGGATGGGTAAATTCACACCTTACGGGTACAATACATACTCTCTGAGGGATGGGCACACTTATAAATTTGACTCGGTACAAAAGCAATTTCTGTAACCAAATGTTTGTACCCCTGTAATATTCTAAAATAAAATTAAAAAGAAAAAGAAAATTACAAACCAAGATCTTTCATTAGCATGTAAAAATTCTCAATAAACTATTGGTAAATAGAATCCAATAATGTATAAAAAGAATTATATATCATGAACAAGTGGGAATTGTCCCAGGTATACAAGGCTGGTTCAACGATAAAAAATAATTTAATGTAATCCACCACATCAACAGGCTAAAGAAGAAAAACCATATTGTCATATTATTAAATGCATAAAAAGCATTTGACAAAATCTAACGCCCATTTATGATAAAAACTCTCACAACAATATGAATAGAGGGGAACGCCCTCAACTTGGTAAAGAACATCTACAATAAACCTACAGCTAACATAATACCTAAAGATGAGAAACTTGAAGCTTTCCCACTAAGATCAGGAACAAGGAAAGGATGTCCACTCTCACCACTGCTTTCCAACATTATACTGGAGTCCCAGATAATGTAATAAGACACGAAAGTGAAATAGAAAATGTACAGATTGGGAAGGAAGAAATAAAACAGTTTTGTTCATAAATGATATGATTGCCCATGTAGAAAATCTGAAAGAATCAACAATAAAAATAAAACCTCCTAGAACTAATAAATGATTATAGCAAGGTTGCAGGATACAGGTTAATATACCAAAACCAATTATTTTCCTATATATCAGCAATGAGCAAGTCAAATTTGAAATTAAAAATTCATTACCATTTACATTAGTACTTCCTCAAAATAAAATACTTAGGTAAAAATAATATGTACAGCATTTATATAAGAAAAACTATAGAACTCTGATGAAAGATATCAAAGAAGAACTAAATAAATGGAAAAAAATTCCATGTTCATGCATAGAAAGATTCAATATTGTGAAGATGTCAGTTTTTCCCAACTTGATCTATAAATTCAATGCAATATCAATCAAAATTCCAGCATGTCATTTTGTTGATAACAACAAACCAATTCCAAAGTATATATGGGGAGGCAAAAAACACGGAATAGCCAACTCAATATTCAAGATGAACAAAGTCAGATGACTGACACTACCTGACTTCAAGACTTACTATAAAGCTACAGTAATCAAAAATGATGTTTTGTATTTCCGTGGCATCTGTTGTGATCTCTCCTTTTTCATTTTTGATTGAGTTTATTAGAGACCTTTCCCTTTGGATTTTAGTCAATCTAGCCAGTGGGGTGTCAATTTTGTTTATCTTTTCAAAAAACCAGCTT
>NW_012152430.1:105576-110514 GCF_000956105.1 Propithecus coquereli
GGGGGGGGGAACCAAGGGCAACACACGTAACCTAAACATATGTACACCCATAATTTGCTGAAATTAAAAAAAATAAATAAATAAAAATAAATAAATAAAGCTACGGTAATCAAGACAGTATAGTATTGGTGAAAGAGTAGACAAATACATCAACAGAACAGACCAGAGAGCCCAGACGTATACCCACATAAATTTAGTCAACTGATTTTTGACAGTGGAGCCCAGACAACATAATGGATAAAAATACTCTTTTCAACAAATGGTGCTCAAATAATTGGATGTGCACATGCAGAAAAAAATGAATCTAAACACAAACCTTACATTTTCCACAAAAATTAACTCAAAATGGATCACAAACAGTAAAATGAAAAACTATAAAACTCCTCGAAGATAACATAGGGGAAAACTCAGATGGCCTTGAGAATGGCAATAACTTTTTAGATACAACACCAAAGGCATGATATCTGAAAGAAATAATTGATAAGCTGGACTTCATTAAAGTTAAAAACTTCTGTTCTGTAAAAGACAATGACAACAGAATGAGAAGACAAGTTACAGACTGAGATAAAATATTTGCAAAAGATGCAGCTGATAAAAGACTGTTATCCAAAATATACAAAGAATTATTAAAACTCAACAATATGAAAATGAACAACACAATTTAAAAAATGATCAAAAGACCTGAATATATACCTCACAAAAAGATATGCAGATGGCAAGTACACATATGAAAAAATGCTCAACATCATATGTCATTAGGAAGTTGTAAATTAAAACAATGATGAGATACCACTACACCTATTAGAATGGCCAAATCCAAAACACTGGAAAACATCAAATGCTGGTGAGGAGGTGGAGCAACAGGAACTCTCATTCACTGCTAGAGGCAATGTAAAATGGAGCAGCCACTTTGGAAGGCAGGCAGTTTCTTACAAAAATAAGCATACTCATGTGCACATATAGTAGTAACATTCATCGGGTGTCAGGCAGGTGAGGGGAGAGGAGGGGATGGGTATATTCACACCAATGGGTGTGGTGCACAGCATCTGGGGGATGAACACGCTTGAAGCTCTGACTCGGGTGGGGCAAAGGCAATATATGTAACCTAAACATTTGTACCCCCACAATATGCTGACACAAACAAACAAACAAAAACAAACATACTCTTACCATGTAATCCAGCAATCGCGTTCCTGGTATTAAGTCATATTAATTGAAAGCTATGTTCACACAAACATCTGTACACAGATATTTATAATAGCCTTATTAATAATTGCCAAAACTTGGATGCAACCAAGATGTCCTTCAATAGGTGAATGGATAAATAAACTGTGGTACAACCAAATAATGGGATATGATTTAGCGCTAAAAAGAAGTGAACTATCAATTGTTGTTTTGGGACTTTTTGATAAAAGCCATTCTCACTGAAGTTAGGTGATATCTCATTGTGGTTTTGATTTGCATTTCCCTGATGATTAGAGATGTAGAGCAATTTTTTATATGTTTGCTGGCCATTATTCTGTCTTCTTTTGCAAAGTTTCTGTTCATTTCCTTTGCCCACTTTTTAATGAGGTTGTTTGATTTTTTTCTTGTTAATTTTCTTAAGTTCTATGTAGATTTTTGTTATCAGCCCTTTATTGGATGTGTAGCATGCGAATATATTCTCCCATTCTGTAGTTTGTCTGTTTGCTCTCGTGATAGTTTCCTTGGCTGTACAGAAGCTTTTTAATTTGATCAGGTCCCATTTATTTATTTTATTCCTGTTGGGATTGCTTTGGAAGTCTTCTTCATAAATTCTTTGCCTAGGCCGATGTCTAGAAGAGTTTTCCCAACATATTCTTCTAGAATTCTTAAGGTTTCACATCTTAGGTTTAAGTCTGTTATCCATCACGAGTTGATTTTTGTGAGAGGTGAGAGGTGCAGATTCAGTTTCAGTCTTCTACATGTGGTTATCCAATTTTCCCAGCACCATTTATTCCATAGAGACTATTTTCCCCAGTTTATATTTTTGTCTGCTTTGTCAAAGATTATATGACAATATGAGCATGGTTTTATATCTGGGTTCTCAGTTCTGTTCCAAAGGTCTATGTCTCTGTTCTTGTGCCAGTACCATGCTGTTTTGGTTACTATACCCTTGTAGTATAGCTTGAAGTCTGGTAGACTGATGCCTCCCAATTTGTTCTTTTTGCTTAAGATTGTTTTGGCTATATGAGGTCTTCTCTGTTTCCATACAAAGCGTAGAATTATTTTTCTAGATCTGCTAAAAATGATGATGGTATTTTGATAGGGATTGCATTGATTCTGTAAATCACTTTAGGTAGTATGGACATTTTAACAATGTTGAGTCTGCCAATCCATGAGCATGGCAGGGTTTTCCATCTGTTTACATACTCTATGATTTCTTTTCTCACTGTTTCATAATTCTCCCTATATAGGTGTCTCACTTCCTTAGCTAAATATATGCTGGTGTGGATGTGGAGAGATAGGAACACTCTTACACTGCTGGTGGGACTGCAAATTAGTACAACTTCTGTGGAAAGTAATTTGAAGATATCTCAAAGACATAAAGATAGAAATACCATTTGATCCAGCAATCCCAATATCAGGTAACTACCCAAATGGAAAAAAAGACATTTTACAATAAAGACATCTGCACTTGAATGTTTATGGCAGCATAATTCACAATTGCAAAGATGTGGAAACAACCCAAGTGCCAATCAATACATGAGCAGATTAATAAAATGTGGTATATGTAAACCATGGAATACTACTCAACCATAAAAAACAATGGTGAACTGGTAGCACCTCTTATATTATCCTGGGTGGAGCTAGAGCCTATTCTTCGAGGTGAAGCATCACAAGAATGGAAAAACAAGCACTACGTGTACTCACCATCAAATTGGTACTAACGGATCAACACTTAGGTGCTCACATGGAGGTAATATTCATCGGGTGTTGGGCAGGTGGGAGGGGGGTGGAGGGGATGGGTAAACTCATAACTAGTGGTTGTGGAGCACACTGTATGGGGGATGGGCATGCTTGTAGCTCTGGCTTGGGCAATTCAAAAGGCATTACATGTAACCAAAATGTTTATTCCCCATAATATTCTGAAATTTTTTCCAAAAAGAAAATAAGGAAATAAATTGGAAAAAAAAAGAAATGAACTATAAAGTTATGAAAAGACACGGAGGAACCTGAAATGCATATTACTAAGTGACTGAAGCCAATCTTATAAAGCTATATACTGTATGATTCCAACTATATGACATTCTGGAAAACACAAAACTATGACGACAGTAAAAAGATCCATGGTTGGTAAGGACTGGGTGGAAGGAGGGATGAATAGGTGGAGCACAGGATTCTAGGACAGTGAAAATACTATAGGACAGTGTGATACTATAACGGTGGATACATGTCATTATTTATTTGTCCAAGCCCATAGATTGTACACCAAGAGTGAACCCTAATGTAAACCATGGACTTTGAGTAATTTTGATGTGTTAATGTAGGTTCATTAATTGTAACAAATGTGCCACTCTGGTGGGGGATGTGGATTATGGGAGAGGCTATGCATGTGTGGAGGCAGGGGGTATATGGGATATCTCTGTACTTTTCTCTCAATTTTGCGATGAACCTAAAATTGCTCTAAAAATAAAGTTTATCAATTTAAAAGAGTAATGTAAAGATAAATATATATGCAATAGATAAGATGAAAGCATAAGAATATTCAAATAGGCTGGGCAGGCATGGTCGCTCACTCCTATAATCCTAGCACTCTGGGAGGCTGAGGCAGGAGGATCACTTGAGGTCAGGAGTTAGAGATCAGCCTGAGCAAGAGTGAGACCCCGTCTCCACTAAAAATAGAAAAATTAGCCGGGCAACTAAAAAGAAACAAAAAATTAGCTGGGCATGGTGGCAAATGACTGTAGTCCCAACTGCTTGGGAGGCTGAGGCAGGAGGATCGCTTGAGCCCAGGAGTTTGAGGTTGCTGTGAGCTAGGCTGACACCATAGCACTTTAGCCTGGGCAACTGAGTGAGACTCTGTCTCAAAAAAAAAAAAAAATTCAAATAAACCAAGAGAACACAGGAAAGGAGGAACAAAAGGGAAAAAGTACAGAGGAGACATTGAAACCAAAAGAGCTAAATACAATAATATGAATAATTGTATTGAATGTTAACCAAAGGGCACTTGAATAACAAGGCAGAGATTGTTAGACTATATAAAAGCAATATCCAATTATACGCTATCCACAAGAGATACGCTTTCAACATAAAGACATAAAAATATATCTTGCACACAATTACTAAAGCAAGAATGGCATTGCTGTTATTAAATCAGCAAAATAAACTTTAAGGCAAAGAGTATTTCGAGAGATAGAATAATATTTCATAATGATAAAAGGGTCAATGCATCAGAAAGACATAACAATTATAAATGCATATGCAGTTAATAAAGGAGATTCAAAACACATGAAGGAGAAATCAATAGAATTAAGGGAAGAAAATAGAAATATCCACAATAATTTTTGAAGATTTTAGCAGTCCTATCACAACAATAGGTAGAATAACTAGAAAAAAAAATTAGTGAAGATACAAATCACATGAATAACATGATGGACCACTTTGAAAGCACAAGAGGAATTAGAATTTATTTTGTATTCTGAATGATAATGAAATGCAACATATCAAAATTTGAGTAATGCAGATAAAGCAGTGCTTAGAAGAAATTTATAGCACTATGCTTATATTAGAAATGAAGACAAGATACAGTCTAAGAATTTATTGTAAAGAAACTAAAAAAAATAAAGTAAACCGTAAGTAAGTAGAAGGAAGGACACAAAAAGAAAACAGAAAAAACAGTGAAGAAAATTAACCAAACTAAAAGTTTGTTCTTCGAAAATATCAAGAAAAAAAATTTTTTTTTTACATTTTAAAAAT
>NW_012152430.1:112374-116270 GCF_000956105.1 Propithecus coquereli
ATATAAATGATAATACATCATGGTCAAGTATAGTTTATCCTTGGGATGCAAGATTGGTTTAGCACTTGAAAAGTAATCAATATCATTCACAATATTAATAGAAAAGGAAGAAAATCATATTATCATTTTAACATACACAGAAAAAGTATTTTACAAAATACAACAACCATTTTTTATAAAAACTCTTAGCAAACTTACATTCATAGGATCACGATACATCTGACAAAAGTCATAAATGAAAAATCTACAGCTAGCATCATATTTATGACAAAATATTAAATGCTTTCAACGTAAGACTAGGAAAAAGAAAAGACGCTCATTCTCACCACTTTCATACAACATTGTACTGGCAATCATAGCCAGTGAAATGTTAAAAATTAAAAAGAGGGAAAAAAAGGAAAAAAAGAACAGGCAAAATATTTGGAAGGGAAGAAGTAATACTGTCTATATTTACAGATAGCATAATTATTAATGTAGAAAATATTAAGGAATCTACAAAGCACCTCCTTTAAATAATTAGTGAATTTAACAATATCACTAGATATAAAATTAATATATGAAAACAAAATTTGAAAAATTTTATTTATAATAGCATCAAAAACATAAAATAGTTAGGAATCAAGTTTAACAAAATATGTATAAGATCTGTATTCTGAAAATGACAAGACATTGTTGAAGACTAAATAACTGGAGGTATAGACCATTTAATGAAATGGAACACTCAATATCGTTAAAATGTCAATTTTCCTCAAATAGATTTATAGATGCAATGCGATCCAGGTCAAAATCCCATTGCAACTTTTGTATAGAAATGATAAGCTGATTCTAAAACATGTATGGAAATACAAAGGACATTGCATATATATAGAAATCTTGATAAAAACAAAATTGGAGTAGTTACATGACTTCTTGATTTATAGAATTACTAAAAATGCTATCATAATCATAAAAGTGTGGTACTGACATAAAGATTAACCTATGGAACAGAATTAAGAGTTCAGAAATAAACTCACACTATATTGTCATTTGAGTTTATCCTTCATTCCCAAAACATTTAATAAGAGAAAGAAATTTTTTTCAATAAATAGTGCTAGCACAACTGGACAGCCATATGGAAAAAAATGAAACTCAATCACCTTCCTCACGTATACACAAAATTTAACTTAAAGTGGATTATTAACTAAGATGAAAAAGCTAAAACCATAAAGATTTTATAAGAAAACAAATAAAAACATCTTTGTGATTTGGAGGTATGCAAATGTTTCTTACACATATCACAGAAAGCAATAACCATAAAAGGAAAAATAATGAATTCGATTTCATCTAAATTAAAAATTTCTTATTATCAAAAAAAGAAGAAATTAAGTATGCAAGCCACATACAGGGAAAATATATTTTATAAAACAACTATATGAAAAGGTCTGATAGCCAGTATATATTAAGAAATCCTAAACTCAATAATAAGACAACTAACCTAATTTTATGATGAAAAAAATATTAATATTTCAGCACTCACGTCATTAAAGAAGATAATATGAATGGCCAATAGGCACATGAAAAAGCATGCAACAAAGTAAAACCACAGGGAGATACCACTATATACATACCAGAATGACTAAACTAAAAAGACTGATATACCACCGAATATTGCCAATGATGTGGAATGACTGGAAATGTAATAGATTGTTGATTGGAAAGCAAAATTGTACAATTCTTTTGGAAAAATGATTGATGGCTTCTTACAAGACTAAATATACATCTGCTTAGTGACTCAGACATTCAGCTTCCAGAAACGCAACCAAGAAAATTGAAAGCATTTGTTTACTTAACAACTTATACATAATTGTTTATAGCAATTTGATTCATAAAAGCTAAAAACTGAAAACAACTCAGGTGTCTTTCAAAAGGAGAATGAATTAAAAAGCTGCTGTATAGTCAAACAAATGGAATGCTACTCAGAAATATAAAGGAATGAATTGCTCATACATGCAATGACTTGGATTAATCTCAAAAATATGCTAAAGTGGAAGAAGTCTTACATAAAAGAGTACATTTTATAGTATTCCTATGTAATATTATGTAAAGTTCTCAAACAAGCAAAACTAATTTGTAATAGAAATAAATCAAATTGGGTGGGTAGTGTGGGGATTGACTGGAAAGGGACAGAAGGGAACTTTCTGGGGAAATGGCAATATTCCATACTTTGATATGGATTTACACCACATAGGTGTATTTATTTGTTAAAACCCAGAGAATTTGTACTTAAGATTTGAGCATTCTATTTCATATAAATTTATATTAGAGAATAAAAAGTGATCGACTACCATCAGATTTTAATATGATTGCTGAAGTATTTAGTGAGAAGTGTACTGATATCTGTAATTTATTTTGCAATCCATTAAAAAGAACATGTATCAATTAATGGATTGAAGGATAGATGGATGGATAAGTATGTAATAAAGCAAGTATAGTAAAAGCAGTGGTAGATACTAGGGGGTGGTTACATGTGTGTTCACTGTAAAATTATTTCTATGTTACTGTAAGTTTGAAAAAATTCACAATAAAGTGGTGGAAAAAGAAGTCAATAATGGAGATGTAATGGAATGTTTAAAAAGACTCAAAAAAGGTTTGAATGAAGGAAAAAAAGATGGGTCAAATAGAAAACATATAGCAAAATGGTACACTTAAACAAAATCATATCAATAATACTTTGAATGCAAATAGTCCTAAAATTCCGTATAAAAGTAAAACAAAATTTGCATAAATGAAAATGAAAGATCAGACTGTATGTCATTTACAAGAAATACAGTTTAAATGTAAAGACTCAGATTGGCTGAATATAAGAAGGCAGAAAAAGCTATACCATGCAATTGCTAAACAAAAAAGCTCATGTAGCTACATTAACATAAGAGAAAGTTGGCCAGGTGAGGTGGCTCGCCCCTGTAATCCTAGCACTCTGGAAGGCCGAGGTGGGAGGATAGCTCAAGGTCAGGAGTTCGAGACCAGCCTGAGAAAGAGCGAGACCCCATCTCTACTAAAAATAGAAAGAAATTAGTTGAACAACTAAAAATACACATAGAAAAAATTAGCCGGGCATGCTGTCCCATCCCTGTAGTCCCAGCTACTCAGGGCACTGAGGTAGGTCTTGAGCCCAGGAGTTTCAGGTTGCTGTGAGCTAGGCTGATACACTCTAGCCCAGGCAACAGAGCAAGACTCCGTCTCAAAAAAAAAAAAAAAGACAAAGTAGACTTGAATATAAGAAAAATGTCTGTAAAATAAAGGTGTATTCACAACAATAAGATTGTCAATTAATCAAGAAAACATAGTAACGCTAAATGTGTGTGCCTCTAATAATAGAGCTTCAAAGGACATGAAGCAAACATTTACAGAAAGTAAGGAAGAATAGACAAACCACAAACATAGTTGAAGACCTTAATACCTTTGGATAGAACAAGTTCACAGACAATCAGAAAAGATACAGAAGACTCAAAAATCACTATTAACCAACTTGACTCACTGGGCATTTATAAAGCACTCTATCCAACAACTGCAGAATACACATTCCTTTCAAGTTTATTCAGAGCATTCACGAAAACAGATCATATTCTAGGCCATGAAACAAGTCTCAATAAATTTTAAAGGACTAAAATAATGGACAGCATGTTTTCTGACCACAATGGAGTTAAATTAGAAATTGATAATAGGGGGAGGAGCCAAGATGGCGGATGAGACAAGCTGCCAGTCAGAAGGTCTCTGCAAAAAAGACGAATTTTAGAAGAAAGAGAGAAAAAATAAACGAGCAGAGAAACATAGATCGGGTGAGGGTCGGAAGGAAGGGTGCCTGAAACTACAGGAGACTCCACGGGAAGACATCGCGGAGGAGAACTGGAAGGAGA
>NW_012152430.1:116437-116976 GCF_000956105.1 Propithecus coquereli
GATTTGTAGCATGCAAAAATTTTCTCCCATTCTGTGGGTTGCCTGTTTTCTCTTGTGACAGTTTCTTTGGCTGTGCAGAAGAAAATTGATTTATCCCTATTTAGATTAATTAAAAATAAATGGGAAGGAAAGCAATTTACTAATATGAGGGGTGAAAGTGAGTTTATCACTATGTCTAACAGACATTAAAAGGATAATAAGAGAATATTAGGAACAAATATATGACAATAATTTGAAAACTTAGATAGACAAATTATTTGAAAAATACAACTTACCAAAACTGGCACAAGACAATATGTTAAATATGCATAGCCCTATATCTATCAAAGAAGTTACATTAATTATCAGAGACATTCATGCAAAGAAAACTTCAAGTCCAGATGGTTTCACTGGCAAATACCATCAATCATTTAAGGAAGAAATGACACCTATCTTACACAAACTCCATCAGAACATAAAGCAAGAGGGAACAATTTTTCAGACCTTTTTTAAAAGGCCAGCACTACCATAATACCAAAATATGACAAAAGGCACTACAC
>NW_012152430.1:123768-125141 GCF_000956105.1 Propithecus coquereli
AAAAACAAGCCAAGCATCTACTGTCTCCAGGAAATGCATCTAACCTGCAAGGATGCATTTAGACTCAAGGTAAAGGGGCAGAAATCAATATTTCAAGCAAATGGAAGCCAAAAGAAGGCTGGTGTGGCATTTTTGATCTAAGATAACTTAGTTTTTAAATCAACACGAGTAATAAAAGACAAAGAGGTTCACTATATAATGTTGAAGGATACAGTTCAACAAGAAGACATAACAATTCTAAATATGCATGCACCCAACTTAGGTGCACACAGATTCTTAAAGTAAACTCTACTTGATCTAAACAAATTGATAGACAGGAACACCATAATAGTCGGAGAACTCAACAAGTTACTGACAGCACAGGACAGATCCTCCAAACACAAAATTAACAAAGAAATAATGGACTTAAACACAACTCTAGAACAAACAGGCCTGACTGACATTTACAGGACATTCTACTCAAAAACCACTGAATATACGTTCTTCTCGTCAGCTCCTGGGACATTTTCTAAGATTGACCATATTATAGGACACAAAGCATGTCTCGAAAAAGTTGAAAAAATAGAAATCATAGCATGCAACTTCTCAGATCACAGTGGAATAAAAATAGAAATCAACCCCAACAGAAACTCTCATCTCTACACAAAGTCAGGGAAATTAAACAACCTTCTACTGAACAATTCCTTCATAAATGAGGAAGTAAAGATGGAAATCAAAAGATTCTTTGAACTAAATGACAAAGGTGACACAAGTTATCAAAATCTGTGGGACACAGCAAAAGCAGTCCTGAGAGGAAAGTTTATTGCCATAAATGCCTATAACAAAAAGTCAAAAAAGCACAAACAGACAACATAATTAATCGACTCAAAGAACTGGAAAAAGAAGAACAGACCAACCCCAAACCCAGCAGAAGAAGGGAAATTAATAAGATGAAATCAGAACTAAATGAAATTGACAACAGGGAAACTATACGGAAGATTAATACAAGAAAAAGTTGGTTCTTTGAAAAAATAAACAAAAATGACACGACTTTGGCTAAACTAACGAAAAACAGAAAAGAAAAATCTCTGATAAGCTCCATCAGGAACAAAAAAGGAGAAGTTACAACCAATGCCATGGAGATTCAAGATATAATTTGTGCATATTACAAAAACCTTTATGCAAACAAATTGGAAAATGTGCAAGAAATGGATAAATTTTTAGAAACACACAGCCTCCCTAGGCTAAACCAGGAAGAAATAGAATTCCTGAACAGACCTATATCAAGGACTGAAATTGAAACAGCTATAAAAAACATTCCAAAAAAGAAAAGTCCCGGACCAGATGGTTTCACACCCGAATTTTACCACACCTACAAAGAAGAACTGGTGCCT
>NW_012152430.1:134537-141841 GCF_000956105.1 Propithecus coquereli
ATATGTATACCATGGAGTACTATTCAGCTTTAAGAAACAATGGTGATATAGCACCTCTTGTATTCTCCTGGAAAGAGCTGGAACACATTCTACTAAGTGAAGTATCCCAAGAATGGAAAAACAAGCAGCACATGTACTCACCATCAAATTGGCATTAACTGATCAACACATAAGAGCGCATAAAGAATAACATTTATTGGATGTCGGGAATGGGGGAGGGGGGAGTAGGGGACGGGTATATGCATACACAAAGAGTGTGATGCACACCATCCAGGGGATGGACAGGGTTGAAGCTCGGACTTGGGTGGGGGGGCAAAGGCAACATACATAACCTAAACATCTGTACCCCCATAATATGCTGAAAGAAAAAAAAAATTCTAGCCAGAATAATTAGACAACAAAAAGAAAATAAAGGCATCCAAATTGGAAAGGAACAAGCAAAATTACCTCTATTCACAGATTTCATGTTCTTTTATGTAGAAAATCCCAAAGAATCCACAAGAAAGCTACTAGAGCTAATAAAAAATTTCAGCAAAGTTTCAGGGTGCAAAATTAACACACAGATATCAGCTGTGTTTCCATACAGCAGCAATTAATAATTCAAAGAATAATTAATAAAGCAATTTTATTTATAATAGCCTTTAAAAGAATAAAATACTAGGAATAAATTTAACCCAGAAGATGAAAGACATATACAGTGAAAACTGTAAAATGTTTTCAAAAGAAATTAAAGAAGACCTAAATAAAAGGAAAGGCATCCTGTGTTAATTGATAAGGAGATGTCAATACTGTCCAAAACAATCTACAGATTCAACACAATCTTTATCAAAATTCCAACAGCCTTCTTTTAAGAAATAGAAAGCTGATCCTCAACTTCATTTGAAATTGCCAGGGTTCTGAAATGGTAAAAACAATGTTGAAAAAGAAGAACAAATTTGGAGCACTCACACTTTCTTGATTCTAAAACTTAATACAAAGCTGAAGTAATCAATATAGTGTGGTACTGGCATAATGATAGACATATAGACGAATGAAACAGAACTGAAGTCCAGAAATAAACCCATACATTTATGGCCAACTGAATTTTGGCAAGGGTGATCAGTCCATTTAATCGGGAAGAGTAGTCGTTTCAGCAGATGGTGCAGGGACAACTGGATTTCTACATACAAATAGACAAAATCGGACCCCCTATCTCACATCTTATATGAAAGACAATGAAAATGGGTCAATGACCTAAATCTAATAGCTAAATCACAAAGTTTTAAGAAGAAAACATAAGGATAAATCTTCATGATCTCAGATTGGGCCATGGATTCTTAGATAATACATCAAAAACACAGGCAAAAACAGCAACAATAGATAAACCGGACTGTATCAAACATCACTGTGTACACTGTAAATATGTATAATTATTATATATCAATTTTTAAAATGGACAAATAACTCAAATAGACATTTCTCCAAAGTAGATATACGAAGGGCATAAGCATGTAAAAAATACTCAAGATCTGCAGTCATTAAGAAAATGCAAATCAAAACCACAGTGAGATACTACTTCACACCTACTAGGGTGGCTGTGACTTAAAAAAAGGAAATAAAATGTTGACGAGGATGTGGAGAAATTGGAACCCTGGTACATTGCCGGTGGGAATATAAAACACCAGTCAACCCACCACCCAGACCAAGATCAAGAGCATTCCCTGATACCTTGGCAAACAACTGTGTGCTCCTTCCCTAGCTCATCCCTGGCCTTTCTCCCCATAACAGGGACTATGGTGCCAAATTTCGGGTTATCATGCACTTGTTTTTTATTTTTAAGTTTTGAAATATATATTTCTGAATATATGTTAAAGAATCTGTTGTTTAGTTTTACTTGCCTACTTTCTAAAAATGGTATATTTAATATAATGCACCATATTAGTAGAATAAAGGAGAAAACCCACGGGATCTTCTTTGTAGACAGAAAAATCATTTGACAAACCCTAACATCCTTTTCTAATAAAAACCCTCAACAAAGAGTGGAAGGGAACTTCCTCAACCTGATAAAGAGTTTTATGGGAAAAAAAAAACCACACACACACAGATAACATCATATATAACGGTGCAAAAAACGGTGAACTTTCCCCCTAAGGCTACCTCTTGAAGTCAAGTAGAAGTGCTTATACAAACCCCAGGATAATAGATGTGATCCTGCTTTGTAAATTGTAAAGCCCTGTGTCCACAGAAGGGCTTAGGGTTCTGTTCTATGTTTTTCTCTACTTCCTCATAGCCTAAGATTTCCTGGGGCTAGTCCTCCTCCTTGCATTTGCCCCTGAGTGTGCTGGCTATGCTGGAGAGATTAACTCTGTGCAGTCTTCAGGTTTGGATTGGAAGCTATAGCCCTGAATGGAACAGAAGGCTTGGAAGTCATTTAGAATCAATTGATTATGATTAAAGCCTCAGTGGGTAGTGCAGAGTCTTGCAGACAGAAGTCTGTCACTTCTGATCGTGTTGCTACTCCATCATCTCTGGCTGACTTCTTGGCATGCTGATGCAAGGAAGGAACCCGGAACCCCAATCTGATTCCCCAGTGCCTGTTGGGATGTTCTGGGCCTTCATGCATGTCAAAGAGGGGAACACCTCCTCCTTTCCAGATACAACCACAGTTTTGGCTGTCCATCCTTTCACTCCACTCCCAGTATGTCAATTCCTATTAACACTTGCCTGGACAATTGCAACAGCCCCCAAACCAGTCTCCCTGCCTCTACTCTTTCCCTTTCAGGCTACTTTCCGTGCAGCAAGCAGGGTGAACTTCTGCAAATGAAAATATGACCATGTCATTGGCCTGCTGAAGAGCGCCCTCAAGACAAAGTCAAATCTGCTTAGACTCCAGAAAGTCTTTCAGGATGCTTTTTAAGAAAGTGATCAGCCATTGCTCTGTTGCCGAGTTACTGAGGTTTCAATTTAGATACTAGCTAAATATTATCTATGACAGGATGACAACAGCAGCAGCAGTTAACTTTTGTTTAGTGCTTTCTGTGTGCCAGGCAGTGAGGTAAGCACTCTACATATATTATCGTCTTTAATACTCACAGCAGGAAGGCACTATCTGTATTTCCACTTTATAGATGGAAAACTGGCCTCAGCAAAGCCATGTAACTTCCCAAAATTTACCCAGCTAGAAGGAGCATAGCCTGGATTTGAACACTGCCCTGTGTCTTAATGACTGTGTGTGGGACTTCCCAAAGTCTCTATCAAATGGTCAGCCTGCAATCAGGTTGCTCACCACCCTAAGACATCCTTTCTCAGTGGGAGGCACTCTGTTAATCAGCTCTTACATTGGTTGAGCTGCAGTCTGCCTCCCTGGCCTCAGCTCTGCCTGCTAGAGCCTGGCAGAACAAGTATCTGCCCTCTGTGCCTGTCTTGCAGGGACTAGGAGCCAGTCACTGAGTCTCCTCCTCATTCTACCTGCCCCAAGCCTTCGGGGGCCATCAGCACTCTGGTCAACCTCCTTTGGAGTGCTCACCCTATTACAGCTAACTCATCTCTGTAGTTCAGAGACAGCTGTTGGAGAATCAAATTTGCTTCTTGGTTAAGGGCTTTCAAGTCACACAGGCCCAGGTTCAAATCTCCACTAGACCCCTTATTAGCTCTGTGACACTGGACAGGTTACTTAACTTCCTCAAACCTCAGTTTCTGTATCCATAATACGGGAAGAACAATAGTACCTTCCTCATAAGGCTATTGTGAAAATTAAATTGAATTAATTTAAAAAAACACTTAAAATACTGCCAGGCACATAGTAAACAATAAAGCTGTATTTGTTGCACTGTATATTTTCCTGATTTGCCTGAGACCAGGCATTTCCTTTTATTTTGTTTAAAAATTATTAAGGTATAGCTTATATGCAGTAAAGTATACAAATGTTAAGTAAATGTTTACATATGTATAAACCTGTATAATCACAACTCAGATAAAGATTGAGAATATATTCCTTCCCTCACATCTCTTTCCATTCAATACCCCATTCCTAGATGTAGTCAATAATCTAATTTATATTACTGTAGACTATATTTGTCCCTTCTAGAGTTTCATATAGATGTAATCATGCAGTTTATATTTTTGGCTGGCTTCTGTCACACCGCATAGTATTTTTGAGGTCATTCATTGTAAAACATATCAGTAGTTCATTCTTTTAATTGAAGTGCACCACATTTTGTTATCTATTCATCTGTTGTACATTTGTGTTATTTTTCCATTTGAGAGCTAATACAAATAATGCTATTATGAACATTTGAGTACAAGCCTTTGGGTGGACATAAGTTTTTATTTCATTTGAGTATATACCTAGGAGTGGAATTGCTAGGTCATATGATCTTTCTATGTTTAACTTTATAAGAAGCTGTCAAACTGTTTTCTAAAGTGGTTTTACCATTTTACATTACCATCAGCAGTGTGTGAGGGTTCCAGTTACTCCCCATTCTTGCCAATACTTGTTATTATCAGTCTTTTAAATGGGTCTTTCGTAGCCATTCTAGTGGATGTGCAGTAACAGGAATTTATTAAATGACTATATTCTGGGCCCAGTCCTGACATAGGGTTTGTATGTGACATTGATTGGGCACAGTAGGTACAAAAATTTCATTTATGAGGACACCTTATATTCAGTAGCATTACCACACACATTTCAGTACATAGCAGCACTGTGAGTAGGGATCTCAGAAATCATTATCCTCATTGTACAGATGAGGAAACTGCACCTTGTTTACTCATTAAACAGTGAACATCTTCTGTGTGCCATTCAGGGGTGGGGAACATGTGGCCTTAGCCTTCTAGATCCTTAAGTGCAGCCTTTTGACTGAATCCAAATTGTATAGAACAAATTCTTTTATTAAAATGGATTCAGCAGAGGAAGATGAAGCTTTTCCTGCCTCCTTTGGTGCTTAAAAACAAACAATCTTGAAATCAGAAGGCCACAGCTTCCCCACCCCTGCCGGTGGCAGCCACAGATTTTTGCCTGCCACAGTGAGAGTTCCAGGCCACTGGAGAGGATGGCTCTTGGAAAAGCTCTCAGCCACAGAAACCAGATACAAAGATTCAAATTGCACTTGAGACCAGGCTAAATTGGACCTCAGCCCATTTGACCATGCTCTCTGTTGGGCTCAGTCCAGTCCAGGTTTGAGAGTCCTTTCTGCAGAGGACTTATTTTTCAAGTAGAGATAATGATGCTGTCTTAGCAGGACTGAGGTGAGGAGTAGAGGGTTCTCCAGGGCTGGCACATAGCAAATAACCAGCAAAGGGTGCTGTGGTTGTGAGGTATGGACCCTTTGACCACCCTGGTGTCGCTCAGACTCATTCATCCATCACTGGGGGTGAGGGCATACCATGGCTAGGCAGAAAATCATCGTTTGTAATAGACAAGGTCCACCCTAGGGACTTTCCATTGGGGAAATCATCTTTGGGGACACTCACTATTGTCCCTGTCCAAGGCCTCTTAGAATCACTGGATGGTCTGTCCTAACGGCCACCTGAAAGCAATTTTTACTCATTGTACAAGGTCTATACCATAAGTCATATCTCCTCCAAACTTCACTTAAATAGGGTGGCAATCATCCAGCAGTTTTCAAGTGATGCAGAATGGTTACACAGGCAGAAACTAGATTGGCAATGTATCTGTTTGAAAGGGCAGAGTAGGACAACACATGTCTCTTCCCACACATATATCCCACTCCCTCTGTTTGTTCCTTTGGATAGCATGCTAGGGAAATGGGGGACACTTCCCAAGGGGCCTTTCCTGCTATTTCCCTAGGAGAAGTAAGGCATATGTTGTTTTTCTGAAAAGCTAGTTCTTGGAGAGTTTTGCTTTTAAGTAATTATGCATCCATGGCAGATTCATCAGTTTATAATATATCACTTAGTGACAAGCAGTTTGTTGTTCTGCTTCTAGCACAAACCATAGCAGCCTTCAAAGGGTAACTAACACAAGCTCTCCTACAGGTAGATGAGCATGGCCCTGGAGTTGAAATGGGACAGGGAATGCTAATTTAAACTGAACTGGGAACTTGAACGCATATCAACCATCCAGGAGGCCGTGTTGGGGACATTGCCAACCTATGCCTGCCCACTGCTATAGGTTGCACTTGGAGTGCCCCAACAATTGTAAACAACACTCTCTTCCCAAGGGGACCGTATGAGTCCCTCCTTCTCTTTTTCAAAGTTATTTTGGCTGTTCTAGGTATATGCATTTCCATACTAACTTTAGCTTCAGATCACCTATTTGTACAAAATATTTCTTTTGTGATTTTTGATTGGAATTGTATTGAATCTATAGAACAGTTTAGGAACTAACTTTTTTTTTATTTCAACATATTATGGGGGTACAAATGTTTAGGTTACGTATACTGCCCTTGCCCCTCCCCCCCTGAGTCAGAGCTTCAAACGTGTCCATCCCCCAGACGGTGTTCATCACACTCATTATGTATGTATATACCCATCCCCTCCTCCCTCTCCCATCTGCTCGATGCCCGATAAATGTTATTCCTATATGTGCACTTAGGTGTTGATCAGTGAAACCAATCCGATGGTGAGTACATGTGGTGCTTGTTTTTCCATACTTGGGATACTTCACTTAGTAGAATGTGTTCCAGCTCTATCCAGGAAAATACAAGAAGTGCTATATCACCATTGTTTCTTAAAGCTGAATAGTACTCCATGGTATACATATACTACATTTTATTAATCCACTCATGCATTGATGGGCACTTGGGTTGTTTCCACATCTTTGCAATTGTGAATTGTGCTGCTATAAACATTCGAGTGCAGATGTCTTTTTTACAGAATGTCTTCTGTTCTTTTGGGTAGATGCCCAGTAATGGGATTGCTGGATCAAGTGGTAGATCTACTTGTGTCTCTTTGAGGTATCTCCATATTGCTTTCCACAGAGGTTGCACTAGTTTGCAGTCCCACCAGCAGTGTATGAGTGTTCCTATCTCTCCGCATCCATGCCAAGATTTGTTGTTTTGGGACTTTTTGATGAAGGCCGTTCTCACTGGAGATAAATGATATCTCATTGTGGTTTTGATTTGCATTTCCCTGCTAATTAGAGATGTCGAGTATTTTTTCATATGTTTGTTGGCCATTATTCTGCCTTCTTTTGAAAAGTTTCTGTTGATGTCCTTTGCCCACCTTTTTTTTTATTTCAGTATATTATGGGGGTACAGATGTTTAGGTTACGTGTGTTGCCCTTGGTTCGCCCCTCCCCCCCAGTCCGTGTTTCAAATATGTCCTTCCTTCGGGCAGTGCGCATTGCACTCCTTGTGTATACA